>NC_058407.1:165848907-165954935 GCF_002201575.2 Neomonachus schauinslandi | reverse complement strand
GCAAGTCTGGCAACAGACTGCTGACGCCCCTGGGGCTTCCCGTCCGGGGCAGGGTGGCTCCACTGTCAGATGGAGGCCCTCCACTTCAGGGCACTGAGGACCCTGGAGCCCAGGTGCCCTCCCTGCTCTGTTTCCAGAAGGCCATCTGCTCCAGGACTGTGCAAACCAACCGTGAAGCCTGGCAGCAGGTCCGGGAACCGTCCAGCCATCGCTACCCTGGGGTCTCAAGGGCGCCCTGCATTTTGGCCATTCTGCTCTTTCTAGTGTTCCTTAGCCCTTTGCAGCCGGGGTCTCCGAGTATGCATCCTGCGGGGTCGGGTCTTTGGGCCTGGGCAGAGCAGGGATCAGCAGCTTCTGCTCCTCGGGCATTGAGGGCCTTGGTCTCATGACCTCAGGCCTGGTCCCAGTGGGTGGCAGAGCCCTGGGCACCCGTGGGCCCACTTACGTGTGGTCCTCTTCCCTTGTGAAGTTCCTGCAACTACAGAGTGCAGCTCTGGCCTCGGTTTCCCATCTCATGACCTAGCTCCCCACTGGGGCTATTGATCCTCCCTGAGATCTGGCAACTTGGCTGGGCCCCTGATGCGCCTCTCCCACTCCCACCAGCCCCTGAGCCGGAATTTTCTTTCCTGTGGTCACGTGTCTGTTCTACCGTATCATGAATAGTGCATCGTGAATGGTGGTGATGTTAGCCGCCCTGCACCATCGTCAGAAGGGACAGCACTACTAACACATCTAAGCCAGCCCCAGCATCCAGCAGGTGCTCAGGGAGACGCGGAGGTGATCATTCCTGGTGTTAATAATGGGGCTCCCTATCTCCCTGCCTCCTCCCTAACTCTGAGAGGTTCTCCAGCCGCAACCCCCCCACCTCCACACACACATTTGGATCCTTGACAGCAGTGTTGCCCAGAACTTTTTGCAGTGAGGGAAAGGTTCTGTGGCTGTCATGTCCAATATGCTGGCCACCCATCCACATGTGGCCCACGCCCTCTGAGCACTTGAATTATATGGCCAGTTTAAAAAAAAATTAAACTTAATTTCGATCAGTCTAAATGTGAACAGCTGCATGGGGCTAGCGGCCACCAAAGGGAACAGTATCGCCTTAGAGAGTTAACCCCAGCCTGGTTTGTTCATTAAACAAATATTTATTGGGAGCCAACTTGCTGCCTTTTTAGGCACTAGGGCTTCAACAGTGGATAAGACAGGCAAGATCCTTGCTGTCATGGAGACAGAAATGTTTAAATAAATAAATAAGGTCATCCAGACTGTGATAAGGGATGTGGGACAACCCCAGAGCGCCATCAAGTGCTAAAGGAAGGCTGCATCTGCTGTCTTTTTTATTTTAAGCTTTGAATTGAAAAATGAGCCCTTTCCTGGATTTTCAAAACTTCCGAAATTCTTTTTAAAAACTAATTAATTATATATATTGTTTAATTTCCAAAATTCTTGACCCATGTAGAGAAGTCCCATGCTGTCTACGTGAGAAGGTTTTGTTATAGTATTTTGCCTCTTGATGGACTGGTCCTGTTTATTAAGTTTTTTGTTTCTGTTTTGCTTCATGAATAAGCTTTAAGATTTAAGTAACACATAACTACAGTTACTGAAGTTCTTCCAAGGCCAAGAATATGATGAACAGGACCCCAGTTAATTATATGAAGTCACAGAAATGTACACAGCAAAACTCGATAAGGTATCAGAAAGAAAAATGCATACCAATTTCACACATACATGAAGATGCAAAATTCCTAACTATCAGCAAACAGAACTTAGCAATATATTGAAAATAATTCACTGTTAACATATGAGGCTTATCCTGGCAAATAGGGTTCAAGAAGTTAATCCACATAATCTGTTACATGGACAGATTACTAGAGAAAATATTTTCAATTTCAAAATACTATGGAAAGATTTGATACAATCCATATTTATTAAGTTTTATACATCAAGAGGCTTTGCCTCTGTATTCGTTTTCTTGGGCTGCCATAACAAAGCCACGGGCTGGGGGGCTCGAACACCAAAAATGCATTTTCTCAGTTCTGGAGGCTCCAAGCTCAAGATCAAGGTGTTGGCAGGGTTGGTTTCTTCTGAGGCTTCTCTCCTTGTGTGTAGACGGCTGTCTTCTTGTGTGCCCATGTGCTCTCGTCTCTGTGCATGTCTGTGTTTTAATCCCATATCCTTATTAGGACACGAGTCATACTGAGTTAGGGCACTAAGGACCTCCTTTTAACTTAATTACCCCTTAAAACCCTGTCTCCAAATATAGCCACTTTCTGAGCTATTGGGGATTAGGGAATCAACATATAAATTTTGGGAAAATAAACCCAGCCCATAACAGTCTTCAGCCTATCGCCTTTAATGCACATCTCTAATATAAGTGGCCTTGAACTCCAGCTACTCAATTTTATAGCCTGTAAAGCTTACACACTCGGTAGCGTCTGTGGCAGACCAAGCAGGGGCCGTCCCCTCAACCAGGTCACTGGGATGAGTTCCATTTGGCTTTACTTTGTGCTTGATAGCTGGCACCTAAATAAATAAAGAAAAAAAAAAAGCGCTTTCCACCAGCACTGACTTCTTGCTCTTGAAAGCTTTTTCATCTTCCTGGACACATTTTATTGAGGAAGGCATGCCAGCAAACACCTTGATTATCTCTGGGCATTAGAACCCCTAAGATCCATATGCTGGTGGCTGATTTTAGCAACTCCGTGGACGTGGTGGCCCATTTTTTAAGTAATGAAATTGAGATAAAAATGAAAGATAAAGATCAAGAACTAAACGTTGAGCAATGAATGCGGTGGCCCCAAGGTTGTGTTGATGACATCACGGCTGGTGAGCGACATTGCACTTAGATCGAACCATATGGCCCTCCAACGAGCACAGGGCAGAATTGTGCTAGATTGGGAGATATTAAGGTTGATGTAGATTTATTAAGTGAATCAAACCGGGAAGGTCCGAAGTATATGTTCCGAGACAGAGAACAACAAAGTCTCTGCGTACACATATGCTTTTTATTCTCAGAAGATGTCTTGCGCATTTTGACATTTAAAACGGAACATCTTTTTTCCTTTCCAGTGAGACAAAAAGAAAAACAATGAACTTTTCATAATGGAAAAATTTGAAGCCATCTGCAAAAAGGAGAGCGAGTAGTACAGTGTACCCCCGTGGACCCATCACCCACCTTAAATAATGGTCGCCACGCCACCCATCTTGCACCATCAAGTTCTCCCCATCCCCTCTTTCTCTTGGCTGGCATATTTTAACGACATGTCATAAAAAGAAAATTTAAAAATAAAACAGAAGGAAAACTACAATACAGAATGTTGTTTCCAAGTAAGCTCCTTTACGTTCTGCTGATTCTCTGTCAAGTGGCCGGGCTCCAGTCATTATTGAGAGAGAAATTTATTTTTAAAGTGACAGTTCACACGGCAAGAGCATCCATTAAGCACCACCCAAGGGGAAGCGATATTGTCAAAATGCCCACTTCACCCTTCCAGACATCTCAACCCCACCCTCTGCTGACCTTCTTGAATCCTGCTTTTTGCTGTTGTTTTGCTTTCAGTGTTCGTTTTATACAGAGAGTAGACATATATGTGTTGGTGTTTGCTTGCTGTCCATATTCACGTGGTTATAGATGCAGGGAAAGAAGGAGGATTGCTGGACTGCGCCCTGCCTCCCCACAGATCCCTGGCAGCCTCCAGTGGCCAACAGGGTCGGGGAGGGTTGGTTGTCTTTTACCCACAAGCACAATGGTGTGTGCGTTCTGTCAGGGTCTGTTGAGAAAGGAAGGGGTAGAAAGGAACTTGGGACAGAAAACGCCCCCCACCTCCATCCCAAATAAATTGCATATCAAGGTGTAATGAGGTCAGAAGAGAGACTCCAGGAGAAAAGAACAGGAGAGAATTAGCAAAACCAATCAGAAAAGGAAGGTTGGACTCAATCAATGCTTTATCCATCTGTCTTCCTCTTGTTCTTCCCCATCCTCATCATCTGCATCTTCTTTACCTCCAGCTCCTTCTCCTTCAATGCCCTCTGAGCCACCGTGGCCAACATTCCCTTCCTTGTCCCCTCACATCAATTCCGCTTTCCCTTCCTCTCCTTCTGGTTTGGGTAATTACTGCTGCATCACAAATTACCCCCACACAAAACAGCTTAAAGTACCTCTTTTATTTTGCTTGCTGTTTTGTAGGACAGGGATTGGGAAAGGGTTTGGGAAGGTAGCTCTCGCTTGGGGTCGCTCACTTGGCTGGGGTTGCTGTGGGCTGGGAACATAGTCATCTGAAGGCACGACCGGACTGGCCGTCCAAGATGGCACACTCACTTGGCTGGCAGTTGATGCTGATTGGCTGTGGGGTCTCCGGTGTGCTGGTCTCTGGGAGGTTGACTTCTGCCCTAGCTGGATTCCTCCAGGGCGAGCAATCCAAGAAAGCGACGCGGCAGCTATATAACTCTCTCTGGACGAGGCCTGAGAGACTTCATCACTTCCACCATACTCTCTTGGTAGAAGCAGTCGCAAGCCTGCCGAGATTCAAGGGAGGGGACCTGGACCCCACCTCCTGGTGGCGGAGTGGCAGGGCCACTTTGAGGAAGGGTATATGGGATGGGAGACATCGCCGTGGCCATCTTTGGGAGATGCAATCTGCCACACCTTCTGGATCAGCTTGAGGCCTGTCCTAACTCATTCTGCACCTGCTTCTGCATGGTCAGGGAATGAGGCAAAGCCTGCGGCTCTTCCTGCTGGCATTTCCTGCCCTGGACTGGATGTTTGGCCAAGGTCCTCCCAGATTTCCACTTATTTCACTTCACTTTGAGGATAGCTCCCATTTTTAGTGAGACAAAAACCTGTGGACAGGACTCTTACCTCCAAGTCGGGATTCTCATAAAGATAAAGCGCCGTTTAGTAACTCAACTTAATATTTGTCACTTCGGCTCTGGTAAGAAAAAAACCAAAGCCAAACAAAACCAAGAGGAGAGCTCTTCATCTTCCTCCTCAGGTAATGCAGACCTCCCGGAGGATTGACAAATGTCATTTCCTGGAAATCTGGGATTTAAGCAGTTGATTCTGACATGTTCTGGAAGAACGGTTGCTAGAGTTTGTTATGCTTTGGTTTTACTTTCACAACGTCCTCACTGACTCCTCCTCTTCTCACTCTGGCTCCGTCAATATGCTCAGTTATTCCCTGTTGCTCTTTTCTTCTCCAAGCAGCAGATTTTCTTCCAGCATTGGGGTTCGAATTGGTCTCTGGTGACATGGTTGACTTAGGTGGAGGGGTCGTGCTGTGGGGAAGATTCACGGAATTCACACCAGGGAGATGCTCCCCCTTCAAGGGCTGAGGAGCCTGTGATCCCCTGAGGGGTGGAGTGGAGGGTCCACGGTGGCGTCTTGCATAGTAGATGCTCCCGTGTATTCCCGGCATAGCTCCCGAGCCTGGCCCAGCCCCCTTCTCCCTCCTCCTCTATTCACATTCCTATCCCAGGTGCTGATTTGAGCGTCGTGATCCCGTGTGGCAAGAGCATGGTAGCTGGTAGGCTCGTCCCCAGTGGAGACAGGTGGGAGCAAAGAGGGAGCTGGGGGCCCCGAGGACCGGGTTAAAGAGTTTGGATCTTATTCTAAGTAAAATGGACCTGAAGCAAGAGAATGACAGATCTGGTTCACATTTTCAGAAAGATCAGTCTCATCAGTATTGGGACGGCAGAGACGCAGAGGGAAGGACTCTCCTCTGTGCAGGAGAGAATGGAAATTGTACAAACACTGGGAAATCAGTACTAGAGCTGACCCTGCAGGGACCCCACGACCCAGGAGCTCTGCTCCTGTTGCATGTGTGTGTCAGAAGGATGCTCGCAGCAACATTGTTCATAGTGGCCCTTGAAGGACCCAAGCGTCCACCAGCAGGAGAGTGGGCAAATGCATTCTGGTATATTCTTCCTATGGATTGAAAAAGAATAAACCATGATTATGTGCAGTGCTATGCGTGAATCCTACAAACAACGGTGAGATAAGAAGTAAGGCACGAAGAGTATGTTCAATATGATTCCGTGCATATAAAGTTGAAAGCAGGCCAAACAAAATATTAATCCAGAATGCATACACAGGGATGCCTGGGTGGCTCAGTCGGTTAAGCGGCTGCCTTTGGCTCCCGTCATGATCCCAGGGTCCTGGGATCGAGTCCCATGGGGCCCCTTGCTCAGTGGGGAGCCTCCTGCTCCCCCTGCTTGTGCGCTTTCTCTGACAAATAACTAAATAAAATAAAATAAAATAAAAAAGGATGTGTACATAGATGACATAGATGGTGAAAATGATAAAGAAAAGCAAGGAAAACATTATCATAAAGACAGAATGGTGATTATTGCCAGGAGGGATTGAGGAGGGGCAGTGTGATGGGGAGGAAAAAAAAAAAAGAGATGTGCAGGAAGCAAGGCCTCTCCTTTTCAGTAGACACGATTGTGCTTGTGTGTGAAGTTTGGAGCGGTGGCAGCCATCTGGTGACCATGAGGACAGATGTATGGCAGAAGGAAAAGACAGAAAACACCTGGGTCTCTGATAATATCATTAAGCCATGGAAATAACTCAAGAAACCTCCCTACTTTGAACTTCTTGTTAATGGGAATAACGACCCCTGACTGTTCAGGCCCCTCTGAGTTGGATGTTCTGCTACGGGAAGCAAAAAACACATCATTAAAGTAGCCAGCTTGACCTGGTCCAGCTCCACCCTCTGCCCTTACCAATCCCAAGCAGTCATGTGACTCAGAGCATACAGACCCAGTGGGGGCCCAGAGTCCCACATTCCTCCAGCAACTCCCAGGAAGGTGATGTTCAGAAGAACTCACCACCCCTTGCCAACCATGGTAGTGATCCCAGGACAATGTGGAGAAATGGATTGTTTCTGGAGGACTTGAGCGAGAAGGGGAAAGGAGGATGCGTCCCTGTCGTGGGTCTCTGTGCGCCAGGTACTACGCCAGCTTCTAAGCGGATGACTGCCCTTGCTTCTGATGCCAACCCCGGGGTGGTGGGGGGTTATAACTCCCCTGTTGCGGAGAAGAGGTAACTGAGGCTCAGAGAGGTTAAGAGACTTGCTGAAGATCACACAGCCCATTCTCAGTGGGTTTGGACCCAAACCACAACCATCTGATTCCAAAATCTGGCTTTTGCTTGTTTTTTTTTTTCCTTTTCTGTAGGTCCAGGTTATTTTTGTTTTTGTGTTTTAACAAACATGAAATTATGCAATCTTCCAAGTGGAGAAGCAGAATGAATAGAGATCTCTGTGAAACCAGGAATTTGAATCTCAGTAGTAAAGGGAAAAAAAATCCATAGTCAGGAGATGGGGCCAAAAAGAACTGGCCACCTCCAAGTTCAAAACCCTGGAGCTT
This sequence comes from Neomonachus schauinslandi, assembly GCF_002201575.2. Taxonomy (NCBI): domain Eukaryota; kingdom Metazoa; phylum Chordata; class Mammalia; order Carnivora; family Phocidae; genus Neomonachus; species Neomonachus schauinslandi. The sequence goes on along the minus strand of NC_058407.1, from coordinate 165,947,576 downwards.
CTTGACAGGAGCTCCCTCCAACCTCAAATCAGCCATCTGGCCTTTGTTCCTTGGATTGCGACCAAGCCCAGAGCAGAGACCTTGGCATCACCTCGAGTACCAGTAGCACAGAGGGTCTGAGCTTGCTGGACCCTTCTCTGAGGGTATTAGGAAGAAAAGAGATTCTTCTCTGGCCTCTGAGTCCCATAGCGCCCTGCACTCCTGTGCTATAAAAATGAAAACATTCAATGCGGGCAGAAGTGAGGTTGAGACGTGTCTTCATACATCACTAACAGGACTATAAATTAGTTTCAACTCTCCGGAAAGCCATTTGACATTGTGGATCAATGACCAAAATATATTTGTAGCTTCTTTCCTGGAGTTCATAGTAATTCCAGGAACTAAGCAGAAGTGCAGGCAAAAATTTAGGGACAAAAAATTCTATTTATGTATGTATGTATGTACATTCCTTCTTTCCTTCATTTATTTATTCAATTTATTTAAACTAAAAAGTCAACAGTCTACTTATTTTTCTTATTCCTCCTGCATCACCCCCCCCCCCCCCCCCCCCCCACCTCTGGCAATCACCAATCAGTTCCCTGTATCTATGAGGTTTTTTTTTTTTTTAAGACTCTACATATAAAACAGCTTATATTTATTTTAAATTAATTTTAGTAGCAAAACAAACCTGAAACAAAACCTACATTGTATCAGTCAGGTTTTTTAGTTGCAGACAACAGAACTCCCCCGGGGGAGTTTAAAGCAGGATAGAATTTATTACAAGACACTAATGAGCTCATAGAACCTTTGGAAGGGATTCAGCACAAGGTCTACAATGGGTTTTCAGGACCAGTTTCCAGAACGGCAGACTGGCCCAGAAGGGAGCTGCTGACTCCATTCCATGCTGCCTCTGCCATGGCTAGGAATCTGCTGTCCTTGCTAATGACCTCTAAACGTGTTGCCTTTACAGGGCAGCAAAAAGAACATCTCCTGATGTATGTGTTTCCTCTCCTAACTCATTGCCTGGTTAGTTTCACAGGGTTACATCTGATTGGCAGAGTCCAAGTCACATGGCCCCCAGTGGCAGGGCAGGCTGGGAAATGTAGTTCTAGTGATAAGAACTGAGCATTATAGTGCTCAAGCCATGGGGAAGGTGTTTAAAATATTTTTGGGCAGCCACAAATGACATATATCCTTCAAATTCCCTCCCCTCCCCATCTTGGTTGCCCAAACTCAGTGTTCCATTGAAAAAAATAGACTTTATTTTTTAGAGCAATTTTAGGTTCATAGAAAAATTGAATAGAATAGTTTCACTACCCTAAAAACCCTCCATGCTCTGCCTATTCATCCCTCCCTTCCCACTTACCCCTGGAAATTACTGATCTTCTTACTGTCTCCATAGTTTTGTCTTTTCCAGAATTATATAGTTGGAATCATACAGTACGTAGCCTTTTCAAATTGGCTTCTTCATTTGGCAATATGCATTTAAAGTTCCTCCGTGTCTTTTCATGGCTTGATAGCTCATTTCTTTTCAGTGCTGAGTAATAGTCTAATGTCTGGATGTACTACAGTCTATTTATTCATTCACCTTCTGAAGGATATCTTGGTTGCTTCCAAGTTTTGTCAATAATGAATAAAGCTGGTATAAACATCCATGTGCAGGTTTTTTGTGGGCATAAGTTTTCAACTCATTTGAGTAAATACTAAGAAGTATGATTGGCTAGATTGTATGGTATGGTAAGGGCATATTTAGTTTTGTAAGAAAGTGCCAAACTGTCTTCCAGGTGACTGTACCATTTTGCATTCCCATCAGCAATGAATGAGAGTTCCTATTGCTCTACATCCTCACCAGCATTTGGTATTGTCAGGATTTTGGATTTTCACCATTCTAGTAAGTATGTGATGGTATCTCATTGCTGTCTTAGCTTGCAATTTCCTAATGACATATGATGGGAAGCATCTTTTCATAGCTTATTTGCCATCTGTATATCTTTTTTGGTGATGTGTCTCTTCATATCTTTTGCACATTTTTAAATTGGGTTATTTGTTACTTATTGTTGAATTTTAAGAGTTCTTTGTATTTTGGATAGTAGTCCTTTATCCGATATGTGTTTTATAAATATTTTCTCCCAGTCAGTGGCTTATCTTCTGATTTTCTTGACAGTGTCTTTTGCAGAGCAGAAGCTTTTAATTTTAATGAAGTTCAGCTTATCCATTTTTTCTTTATGGATCATGTTTTTATTTTATCTAAAGAGTCTTCACAAAACTCAAGGTCATCTAGATTTTCTCTTATGCTATCTTCTAGAAGTTTTAGAGTTTTGCATTTTACATTTAGGTCTATGAACCATTTTGAGTTAATTTTTTGTGAAAGATGTAAAGTCTGTGTCTAAATTAACTGTTTTTTGGGGCGCCTGGGTGGCTCAGTCGTTAAGCGTCTGCCTTCGGCTCAGGTCATGATCCTGGAGTCCCGGGATCCAGTCCCGCATCAGGCTCCCTGCTCGGCGGGAAGCCTGCTTCTCCCTCTCCCACTCCCCCCTGCTTGTGTTCCCTCTCTCGCTGTGTCTCTGTCAAATAAATAAATAAAATCTTTAAAAAAAAATAAATTAACTGTTTTTTGCCTGTGGATGTCCAGTTGTTCCAACACCATTTGTTGAAAAAAACGATACTTTCTTCATTAAATTGCCTTTGATCCTTTGTCATAGATTAGTTGACTATATTTGTGTGGGTATATTTTTGGATGCTCTCTTCTATTGATCTATTTGTCTATTCCTTTTTTCTTTTTTAAAGATTTTATTTATTTATTTATTTATTTATTTATTTATTTATTTATAGCACAGGCTGGGGGAAGGGCGGAGGAAGAAGGAACGAGAGAATCCCAAGCAGACTCCACACTGAGCACAGAGGCCAACGTGGGGCTTGATCTCACAACCCTGAGATCATGACCTGAGCCAAAATCAAGAGATGGATGCTCAATCAACTGAGCCACCCAGGCACCCCTCTATCCCTCTATTCTTTTATCAATAGCATACTGTCACTTGATTATTTTAGCTTTATAATAAGACTTGAAGTTAGGTATTGCCAGTCCTTCAACTTTGTTCTTCTCTTTCAATATTGTATTGGCTTTCTGGGTCATTTGCCTTCCTACATTAAACTTTGGAATCGATTTGTTGATTTCCACAAAATAACTGGCTGGGATTCTGATCGGTATTTCACTGAATCTATAAGTTAATTTGGAAAGAACTGACATCTTGGCAATATTTAATCTTCTTATCCATGAGCATGGGATTTCTCTCCATTTATTTAGATCTTTGATTTCTTTCATTAGAGTTTTGTAGTTTTCCTCATACAGATCTTGTATGTATTTTGTTAGCTTTATACCTAAGTACCTTTATCATGGTACTAACATAAATGGTATGGTGTTTTAAATTTCAATTAGAACAATTTAAATTCCATTGTTCATTGCTGATATGAAAGAAAGCAATTGACTTTTGTACATTAACTTTATATTCTACAACCTTGCTCTAGTAGCTTATTAGTTCCGGAATGTTTTTGTTGATTCTTCGGGATTTTCTATGTAGACAATCATGTCATCTGTGAATGAAGACAGCTTTATTTCTTCCTTCTCAATCTATCTTTTATTTCCTTTTTGTGTCTTACTGCATTAGCTAGAACTTTCAGTACAATGTTGAACAGGAGTGGTGAAAATAGACAATTTTGCCTTGTTCCTGGATCTTAGTGGGAAAGCATCTAGTTTCTTACCAGAAGAAGCCAGGCAGAGATGTGTAAAGGCTTTGAGGTAGGGAGGAGCTTGGCAATTTTGGAGCCCCAAAGGAGGCTGGTGAGGCTGGAACAAACAGGGTTAGGTGAAGGGCAGTAGGGTAGGGGTGGTAGGAGGGGAGCAGGAGGGTGGCCTCACCCAGGCCACTCAGGGCCTTGGGAACCATGTCACCACCTTGCTTGGGAGCTGACAGTTCAAAAGGGTGGTGGGTGTGGAGTATGTCCTTCACATCCAGTTTCATTCAATCCTTATGTGTATCTGGGGGTGGGGGATCCTGACTGCCCCCAATTTACAGGTGAGCAAACAGAGGCAAAAGAAGTAAAAGGACCTGCCCAGGACCACACAACTTTTAAAGTGTCTAAAGCAGGCTCTAAATACCACCACCCGCCCCCCAATTCCCAACCTCTCTGACTTTTAATAAAGTCCAATGAACTCTCTTGTTGACTTCTTTATTTTTAGGGGCAAAATGCTACACAGCGTGGGTATAAGGATATTTGCTGATTCTTCCTAATGTCCCTGTGCTGGGATCCAAGCAGCCCCCAGTCTGTCCCCTGGCTGGCTTGGGGATGTAAGGGACTGACAACTGTGGGTTCCACTTGACCTATTGAGGCTTTGGGCTTATGTCTGATTGAGTGTCAATGTTTGAGTTGTGGGTTCCTTGGGGGCTCCCTTCTGGGGCTCAGACAGCCCTTGAGTGGCCAGGCCCATTCCCAGACTCTGGCCAGCATGTTGAGAGGTGGCAGGAGAGGGGCTTAACCACCCAGAAGGGGACAGAAAAGGCCTGCAGGAGGTGGAGGCAGAGGGAGGAACTTTCGGGAGGCCTGCGACCCAGGGTCAGCGTGAAGGAGAGAAATGGCCTTGGTGAGCCAGGCTCCGGGACCCTATGTTGCTGGCCAGACCTCCTAAGCTTGCAGCCTCCACGGCAGGGGCCAGGCAGGCCAGAGGGAGGCTCCTGGGGACGGGCTGGGGACACAGGAGACAGCAAATGGTCCCCAGAACCCACTTCTGAGCTAGACAAGGGGTAGAAGCAACAGGGTTTTACCCTATAGTTTTATTGAGGCATAACTGGCAAATAAAATTGTAGGACAGGTAGGGCGCCTGGGTAGCTCAGTCGGTTAAGTGTCTGCCTTCAGCTCAGGTCATGATTTCTGGTCCTGAGAGTCTCCCTCTGCCCCTCCCCCTGCTCGTGTTTTCTCTCTCTCAAATGAATATATAAGAAATCTTTAAAAAAATAAGATTGTAAGACAGGTGAAGGATACATGGTGATGATTCGATACATTGTGACAGGACTCCCGTCATCTGGTTACTTAACAGAGGCATCACCTTCCATATTTACCTTCTATTTTTTCTTTTTGTTTTTCTTCTTTGGTGAGACCATTTAGGTTCTATTTCCTTAGCAAATTTCACTTACACACTACAGTGTTAACTGCAGTCACCATGTTATACATTAGATGCTCGGACCTGGCTCATCTTTCATCTTATAGCTGATAGTTTGTGTCCTTTGGGAAAACCTCTCCTGATTTCCTCCACCAACCCCGGGCAACCTGTCTTCTACTCCCTGTTTCTGTGAATCTGCCTTTTTTTTTTTTTTTTAAAGATTTTATTTATTTATTTGAGAGAGAGAGTGAGAGAGAGAGAACATAAGCAGGGGGGAAGGGTAGAGGGAGAAGCAGACTCCCCGCTGAGCAGGGAGACCGATGGGGGACTCGATCCCAGGACCCTGGGATCATGACCTGAGCCGCCACCCAGGTGCCCAATCCTTTTTTTTTTTTTTTTAAGATTCTCCAGATATAAGTGAAGCCATACAGTATTTGTCTCTTTCTGGCTTATTTCACTTAGCACAATACCATCAAGCTCCATCCGTGTTGTTGCAAATGGCAGCACTTCCTTCTTTCCCACAGCTGAATGATGTCACACTGTGTGTATATACACTGCATCATCTTTATCCACGCATCCGCCCTGGACCCTTGGGTTGTTTCCGGGGCTTGGCAACCAACCGTGAACAATGCTGTGATGAACATGGGTGTGCACCCATCTCTTTTGTACCTGCTTTCATTTCCTTTGGGCAAAAACCCAGAAGTGGAATTCCTGGGTCATATGGCCAAGCTGTTTTTAATTTTTTAAGGAAATTCCATCGTGTTTTCCAAAGCGGCAGCTCAGAGAGGTGTTCTTTGTCTTCTTCTAGCAAGTACTATTTGAACTCCCCTCGGTTTTTTATTAAATCTCTAAGAGATCCTCCAAAATACACATTACAAGGTCTAAAGTCACTTTTCACTTCTGAAATTCAGAAAGCTCTTTAAACACCATGTTTTCTTCTTACTCATCTGGCTGTGAGGCCCGAGTGGGGCTGATGTGAGGCTGTTTATAGTCCTTATGTACCCCACATAATGTGGATATTCATCCATTTTGCTGCAGGATTATCAATGTTTTAGATTACAGGGTGCAACTTTAGACCCTGCTGGGAGTACTCTGTAATATACTTATTTATTTATTTATCTATTTTTTTTTATTACTTACTTATTTTTTTATTATTTATTTTAAGATTTATTTATTCATTTTAGAGAGACAGAGAGAGTGGGAGGAAGGGCAGAGGGAGAGAGGCAGAGAAGCAGACTCCCTACTGAGCGTGGAGCCCAATGCAGGGCTCGATCTCATGGGACCTCGAGATCATGATCTGAGCAGAAATCAAGAGTTGGACGCCTAACCCACTGAGCCACCCAGGCACCCCAATAGGTGTATCTTTCTAAAATACAAAATAAGTTGAATTCCAAAATACATTTGGCCATGAGGTTTTTGGATCAGGGACAGTGGGCCTATACTTGCCTTTTCTCATATTAGGAAACTGAGTCTCAGCGCTGGCCCTGAGGCTCATCCTGCTCCAAGAGGAATTCTGGGCATTGGTGTCTGGAATGGAGCAAATGGTAAAACCAAAGGCAATGATTTTTTTCCTGTCAACTGCCACATCCTCACACCCTGACGACACGTCTGCAAATTCTCACCATGCCCCCTGCCCCCTCTGGCTCCACCCATGAACAGACCTCCTTGTTTGTGGTCTCTTGACCCCAGACCATATCCCAAACCTGGACAAATGTCCTGATCCTAATCTAGCTCAGAGACACACATCGGACTCAGTTATACCAGACATGGGCCCCTCCTAGGACCATTCGGCTCTGATTCTCAGAAGGGAAGGGAGAGAAGGGGAGGGTCAGGGAGGGGAGGGAGAGAGAACAGGGATGTGGGAAGGAGGGGCTGAGGAGCAGCCTAGGAGTGGCTGTGGATAGTCACAGCATCGAGCCCATTGGAAACCTCTCTTGTGCCCTGCCCACCCCCCCATGCTGTCGTCCTAACCCCTGGTACCTCAGAATGGGACTGTACTTGGAGATAGGGCCTTTACAAAGGTAATGAAGTTATAAGTGTTTAGGGTGGACTCTAATGCAAGGTGAATGGGGAACCAAACCTGCCCACACGTTGATCTTGGACTTCTGGCCTCCAGGAGTATAACAATGAAGTTTGGTTGTTTGAGCCCCCAAGTCTGTGGGATCTTGTTATGGCCGCCCAAGAAGACTCATGAAGCATCTCAAGGAAGTCTCTAACCCAACTCCATTCCCGCCCTCGGAAAGGAGCTAGAGAGAACCCACGAGTTCAGGGCTGTCATTCTGGGGTCTAAAGAGGGGTCAGTACGGTAAGTGTGTCCTCTTAAATAGAGCACAGGTGTGAATGCTCATCATCATCAGCCCCCCCACCCCTTGGACCAGACGTCCCCTGGGCATGGCTTACTCTCTTCTCTGACTCTGGTCTGGCTGTGTGTCCAACTCCCATGGCTCACTTTGGGGTACTTGGCTTTGACCACACATTTCAGTTGTGTCCCTTCAGCTGGACCGTGGCCAACCTTGGTGTCCCTGTGGGCAGTGGTGGGTGGCAGTCATGCCAATGGCTCACGATGATGTGCATCTTTTTCCAATGCCACGTGAAGTCCTGTCGTGCTGGTAGCATGGAATTGGCCGTGCTGGGAGAATTTACACCTTGGCACACAGGACTAATCAGGGCTATTCCCCCTGAAAGTTGGTTTATTGGCACACTGCAGCCAGCAGCTGCTACCAGCCTTCCATGTGTGCAACCCAGGGTCTGAAGCCTCTGCTCGGCTCACCTGGCTCACTCCCAGAGGAAGAGACCAGGCAGTTCCCACCTTGCTCTGCTGGCCTCTCCTTGGTGACTTGGGTGGATGGTCTAGGCTGCTGGCTGGGACAAAGCTGGTGTAGGCTGACGCCCAAAGACAGGCAGGATTCCCACTCTTGAAGAATCCAAAAGAGCAAGGGAACAAGACTCTGATCCCATAGTCGGCAGACTAGTGGCCCCCTAAAGATAACCCCTTCTTAGCCCCTGGGGTCTCTGTCGCCTTACCGGGCAGAAGGCATTTGTAGATGCGATTAAGTTGAGGATCTTGAGATGGGAGATTGTCCAAAAGAGTCCTATGTAATCACAAAAGTCCTTCTAAGAGGGAGGTAGGAGGGACAAAGTCAAGAGAAGGTGATGGGGATGTAGACAGAGGGATTGCCAGACTCTTGGAGTTGAAGAGGAAGGGGACCACCAACCAAGGAATGCAGGTGGCATCTAGAAGCTGAAGAAAACAAGGAATCAGATGTCCCTCTAGAACCACTGGAAGGAACCAGCCCTGCCAACACCCTCGCTTTGGCCCAATGAGACTGATTTTGGATTTCTGGCTTCTAGAGCTCTAAGATAAAAACTATCTATTTAGGGGCGCCTGGGTGGCTCAGTCGTTACGTGTCTGCCTTCGGCTCAGGTCATGATCCCAGGGTCCTGGGATCGAGCCCTGCGTCGGGCTCCCTGCTCAGCGGAGAGTCTACTTCTCCCTCTCCCACTCCCCCTGCTTGTGTTCCCCCTCTCACTGGTCTCTCTCTCTCAAATAAATAAATAAATTAAAAAAAACCTATCATCTATCTATCTATCTACCTATCTAATCTATCATCTATCTATCTATCTAGTATTGAGATAAAATTCATGAGGCATAAATTCAGACATATTAAAGTATATGATTCAGCGGCACTTAGTACACTCACAGTGTTGTGCAAACCCTACTTCTGTCTAGTTCCAAAACATTTTCATCAGCCAAAAATGAGAAACCCTCACTACCCCCTTCCCCACCCCTGACAACCACGGATCTGCTTTCTGTCTCTGTGGATTTACCCATTCTGGACACTTCATACAAAAGGTACCATATAATCTGTGACTTTTTACGTCTGGCTTCTTTCACTGACTATAATATTTTTGAAGTTCATCCACATTGTACCGTGTTGTTCCCCTGCAACATCGTAGGTTTGAACAGAGCAGGTCCACTTATATACAGATTTTTTTTTTTTTTAAGCAGGTTCCATACCCAGAGCAGAGCCCAACATGGGGCTTGAACTCACAGCCTTGAGATCAAGACCCGAGCTGAGATCAAGAGTCAGACGAGTAAGGGACTGAGCCACCCAAGCAGTCCCAGATTTTTTTTTTTTTTTGATAAATACAGTATAGTACTATAAATGTACTTTCTTTACCTTATTACTTTCTTTTTTTTAAAAAAGATTTTATTTATTTACTTGAGAGAGAGAGAGCACAAGTAAGCAGAGAGGCAGAAGGAGAAGCAGGATAAGGAGCCCAACATGGGGCTCAATCCCAGGACCCCGGGATCACGACCTGAGCTGAAGGCAGACACTCAACCAACTGAGCCACCCAGGCCCCCCTTCTTCTTACTTTATTAATAGCATTTTCTTTTCTCTAGCTTCCTGTATTGGAAGAATACAGTCGATCTTCCATATAACATCCAAAATATGCGTCAATTAACTGTTTCTGTTACAGCGAAGGCTCACCAGTTAACAGTAGGCTACTAGCAGTCATGTTTTGGGGGAGTGAAAAGTTATATGTGGATTTTCTGTGTGTGTGGGGGGGGATCAGTGCCCCCAACCCCTGTGTTGTTTGAGGGTCAACCATACTGTGTTCCTTTTAATGGCTGAATAATATTCCAGTTGTGTGGATGTACCATATTTGTTGATCCATTCATCAGCTGACAGCCATGTGGGCTGTTTCCACCTTTTGGCTATTGTGAATAGGGCTGTGCTGTGAACATTTGGGATCAAGCATTTATTTATCTGTTCTCAATGATAATGTCTGTTGTTACAAGTCACCAGGTTTGTGGTAATTTGTTACAGTAGCAATAGAAAACGAATGCAGACGCTAAACCAAGTTTAGAGAGAGCCTTCCAGGAGTGAGTCCAAAATTCGAGTGTGGGGCCGGACTCCAAAGGTACCTGCTTGTCTCGAGCTGCCTTTGCCGGCTCAGGCATGCAGAGAACATCATTCCCGCAAGCCAGCCCCCAGCCTCCACCAGAAAGGCCGAGCCTGAGACCCAAACAAAAGGAGAGATAGCCGAGGCCAGGGTGAGCTGGGGCGGGGGAGCGTTTGCAGGTTGCAGCACGCTGAGGTCCCCGCTGGTCCCCCTCATCCCTCTCTCGCCCTCCCTGGGGTGGCTTAATGGGCATCTCGTGAACTCCTCAACCATCAGCAGGTTTTAACCCCATGGGGCTCTCCTTTGTGGCTGGAGCGTGATCCATGTGCCTTCCGCTTAGCCCTGTCCCCCTCCTCCCAATTAGCCCTGCCACCCACCCGCTGGGGGGACCCGGCAGCGCGAGACCCCTGTCCCAACAGAAGGCACGGATTATTAACACACGGGTCAAAGACCTTGATCCTGCCACGGTTCCCTCCAAAGGCAGTGACTCTGCCCCAGAGCTTGGGGTCTGACAACGGGGCTCCATCCTGCCTCCCCCGCAGCTTCTGTCCTTATTAAAGCAACCATCCTTCATGGGGTAATGCATTCAGACTTGCCTCGCGTTTATCAGCTTTATGAACCGACTGTTGATTCCAAAGCCACACCGCCATTCCTGGCGTTTTGTCCTGAGTGACTCGTCCCCCAGGGCACAGGACGTGTCCACGCTGCTGTGTTCTCCTGCTGACTACTCCCCACTCCCCTTGCCCGGCAGGCCTTTTTGCTCCTGAGGCTCATGACCCCGTGATCCATAATGATTTAAAAATTCTTTTTTTTTTTTAAGATTTTATTTATTTATTTGAGAGAGAGAGAATGAGAGAGAGAGAGCACATGAGAGGGGGGAGGGTCAGAGGGAGACGCAGATTCCCTGCTGAGCAGGGAGCCCGATGCGGGACTCAATCCAGGGACTCTGGGATCATAACCTGAGTCGAAGGCACTCACTTAACCAACTGAGCCACCCAGGCGCTCGATTTAAAAATTCTTGCTGGCATTTTAAACTGGGGTTTCTCCTTCCCTGCTTCTGAATCCAGGAGGCAGTGTGGGGTCACGTTCCAATCATAGCATGGCCACGGCATGACCTTGACGTGTGTTCTGTGGTCTATTGCTGCTCCTATGAACCCCAAAGAAACCCTAAAATATAGTGGCATAGACTGGATCACCCCGAACTTAGAGCCTGTCGTGATTTCTATGGGTCAGGAATTCTGGAAGCGCAGTGTTTGGCTGGGCAGCTCTGGGCTGTGAGGGGTCTTTCCTGTTGTTTCAGGCGGGTTGGGGGCTGGCGGGGGTGACGGGGTGGGAAGGGGTGGGAACAGGGGGCTGGGGGAGCCAGGGGATGGGGTAGCTGGGGGGTAGCTGGGGATGTCTCTCCATGTAGGCACATCTGCAGGATTAGTTTGAGCTTCCGCAAAGTATGGTGGGCTCAGGGCAGCCAGACTGATCACAGGGCAGCTCGGGGCTGCAGTGAAAATGTTCTAGAGAGCTAGCATCACTTCCGCCCTACTCACAGAACAGTCTTACTACGAAGGTCGCCCCAGAATCAAGGGGATTTGCAGTCCGGTTTTAAAGCTATGGCAAGAAGCTCATTTCCTGTCTCTGGGCCTCAGTTTCCATGTCCATGAAATGGGGCTAATCGTATCTCACCAGAGAGTTGTTGTCAGGGTTGAATTAAATAGCATATATGAAAATATCCGGGACCCTGCAGGCTTTTACCCCCATGTGGGGCTCTGAGTGCAGGGTGGGAGTGTTGATAGTTGCCTCCAGGGCTCTGATGGGCTCTTCCTGACCCAAAATGTGAGGCAGGCATTCATGCATTGAGTTAAAAGATTGTGCCTCCATGGACTCCACTGGTAGATCTCCCTAGAGAATGGCCTAAGAATCCAAGCAACGCATCCTGTGATAGGCACCTGAGTAGCTTAGTTGGGGAAGACAGGTAGTCTGTCACCCACCTGGGTGAGGACATGACCCTTGGACTGTTGAGGCAGAAGAAGTTGGGTTTGAGTCCTGTGGTGGCTCCCCATTTCCCTCAGAGTAAAAGCAAAGGCCTCCCAACTGCCACCATTCTTTCACTTTACTTCTCTGCCCCATGCTTACTTCACTCCTGTCTTATGGACCTTCTCCCCGTTCCTGAAAGACTTTCGGCATTCTCTGCCTCAGGGCCTTTGCACTGGCCTGTCTCTCTGGAATCCTTCCCCCCCCCCCCCAGATATTGGCATGGTTTACTCTCTTCGGTCATCAACTCTGCGTTCAACTGTCACTTTTATCAATGAAGTTCCCCTTGACGCCTCATTTAAAAATCCCAGTCCCGGGGCACCTGGGTGGCTCAGTTGGTTAAGCGACTGCCTTCGGCTCAGGTCGTGATCCTGGAGTCCCTGGATCGAGTCCCTCATCGGGCTCCCTGCTCGGCAGGGAGTCTGCTTCTCCCTCTGACCCTCCCCCCTCTCATGTGCTCTCTCTCTCATTCTCTCTCTCAAATAAATAAATAAAATCTTTAAAGAAAAAAAAAATCCCAGTCCCTCTCTCAAACCCTTGATCCCCCTTTATCATGTTTTATTTTTCCCTGATGACACTGTAGTGCGTTTCCTGGTGGTCCCCAAAAATGTATGTCCACATCCCAACCCCCAGAATCTGTGAATGTGAATTTATTTGGAAACAGGGTCTTTTCAGATGTAATTAAGTTAGGGATCTTGAGATGAGGTCATCCTGGATGATCTGGGCGGGGCTTAAATCCAATGGCAAGTGTCCCTGGACACACACAGAGGGACACCCGGGGAGAGAGCCACAGGGAGAACAGGATCCCCTGTTCTCAAGGCGATAAGTTTAGGAAGACAAGATGGGGCAGATCAGAGGGGGTTGGGTGGTCTGGGGAGGTCTCTGGGGGAGGTGACCCTATGGGGGAGAGGCAGCCTGGGTTGGGGGAGGGGGATGAGCAAAGGAGCAAGGACGGGGTGTGCAGAGGACGCAGAGTGAACTACTTTGGCTAGCTGCAAGGACCCACTGTGGGGGTGGGGAGCTGTCTCATTAGGAGCACGCCAGATTCCAATATGCAAGTTTTCTTCCTCTGCCCAGACTCCCCGTCCAGGGCTCCCCCAGGCCCCGGGGGGCATTCACATCATGCTTGCCCACGCCCAGGCTCTTCCTCCAGTCCCATGTTCACTACGGTAGTTCCCCAGATTGCTGGGCTGTCCCTTCTTCCCATATAGGGTGGGCCACAAGGTCCTTAGGGAGCTTGGGACCCTCCACTAGCTCTGGAGATATTTGTCATTGACCTAAATCAGCCATGGCAAGCCATTCTTCTTTGCCAGTGATTGGTTCAAGATTGGGCTTTTGATATGGGGTTGGCCAATATCAGAGAAAGTCTGCTGGGGCTCCTGGAGAAGGAGATTTCATGTTGTTCCTCTGAGCCCCATTCCCACATCTGGACCACCTTTAGATGAAAGGTGCCTTTGCTAGGGGTGGTGATTTCAGGGCTGTCCTGGGCATGCCACAAAAATGCCACCATCCACCACGCAGCTTTCTCAGCTGGGGCTGGGCAGCTCTGGGTAGGGGGAGCTGACGGGGGGGGTGGTGATAGCATTGTTGCTGGTGGCAGTGGGTGCTGGGCTGGGGACCACAGCTGAGAAGCATTTGACAGTGTCAGTCACAGTTCCATGCCTGAGGCCAAAGGAAGAATCAGCAACCCCGATTCTGTCTTTATTTAAAATTATATTTTGTCCATTATGGATTTTTTGGCATTGATTTGGACACTGATTACTGAGCATGTTAGCTTCCTTAGGCTGCTGTAAGAAAACACCACAAACTTGGTGTCTTAAAGCAACACGACTTTATGATCTTATGGCTCTGGAGGCCAGAAGCTGGCACTCAGTTTCCCTGAACTGACATCAAGGTGTTGGCAGGACCACACTCCCTCTAGGGGCGAGTCCAGTGCCTTGCCTTTTTCAGCCTCTAGAAAAGGCTGTATTCCTTGGCTTGCGGCCCCTTCCTCCACCTTCAAAGTGCATCATTCCGATGCCCACTCATGCCACTTTTCTTCTGTCTGTAGCCAATAACCCCCTGCCTCCTCTATAAGGACACTTGCCATTAAATTTAGGGCCACAGGATAATTTCTCCACGTCCAGATCTTTCACTTACATTTGCAAAATCCATATTGCCATATAAAGTAAGGTTCACAGGTCCAGAGATTAGAATTTGGGCATTTTTGGGGACATTATTCAGCCTTGCAGGCTGGATTTTTTGGCAACCCCGTAAATTTTGTGCTGGAGGCGAGGACTGCACTCACCTCACCCTGTGCTGTGGACTCAGGAGAACTCACTCTTTGTGCACTAACTAAAAGCTTGAGGTCAAAGGTTCTGACCACCTTGCCCCTTGAGGCCAGAAGCTTGGGCTTGTTCTTGGCAAGGTCACCTTCAGCTGGTGATTTTCAGAAACCTTGACTAACAGTTTGCCATCTCTTGGAGAGATTTTCCTTCCAGGGAAAGGAGACATGTTTGCAAGATCTTTTCCTGTCCCCACTCCTCTGATCGGTTGTGTAAGGAGGTGATGTCATCTGCAGTCCCAGCCACCTTGTGACCACGAGCTATTAAAAGATATTGTGACCTGAGATAAAAAGCCAAAAGAATGAGGATGGTGGATGCAGAAGTTTGGCCAACTGTGTAGTTGGAACACTTCACACAAGAGCATCCTCTCTTCTGACACTAATTGTGCATCTGAGGGATCCCCCAAACCACCTGTGGATTTGCTGATTCGGTAGAACTCATCGAAAGTTCTTGTACTCATGCTTATGGTTTATCGCCATGAAAGCATACAGATTAATATCCGCCAAGGAAAGATGCACATGGGCAGAGTTTAGGAGACTTCCAGATGCCAAGCTTCCAGTGTCTCTCCCATGGAGTCAGGACAATGTTATTCTCCAGGCATCTGTGTGTGACAATATGCATGGAGTATTGCTAACCAGGCAAGTTCACCTGAGCCGTGGTGTCCAGAGTTTTCACTGAGGCTCCACAACGTAGGAGTAATTGATTGCTCACGTGGTTAATCTCAGTTTCCAGTCTCAAGCCCCTCTGGAGGTTACCTGATACCATGTGACCCAAAAGCCCCCACCCTAAATCCATTGTAACTATCTGTCTTGGACAGAGGCCATCATCCTAAATCACATTGTTGGTATGGCTTAAAGCATCCATCCTAAATTGCATTATTACTGTCTGGATGGCCTGGAACGTCCACCAAATGAAAACACTCTTACCAGGCAGGACATTCCCAGGGTTTAGAGACGCTCTCCCCGAAGCTGAGGGCAAGGGCAAGACCCCTTTTTTGGGCAAGGTTACATTCTTCACTACCCAGCGGAATTGAAAGAGAGAAAAGCCTGGGTCCTTGATGATATTGCCCAGATATTGCTGTTAAACTAGCTCTGGGATCACCTACCTCCAGGCATTTCGTTAAGTGAAGTCACTTTAAATGTCTTTATTATTAAACCCATGGTCTGCTGTTTTGTTTACTTCCCTACATTTAGTGCAGCATCCTGAATGAAGCATTCCCAGATCGGTAACTCCAGCTTTGTCTCCGAAGCTCTGGACCATCTACTTATGAGGCATCTCGGTGTGATAATTTATGGGCTCTTCAAAGTCAACATATCCCATATTGATCTTCCTGTCTCTCAGAGAATGGCATCACTTTTATGTGGTTCCTTAATCCAGCCTTGACCCTTGCATCTCTCTTATAAGTCACTAATCTCCAAGTTTTCGTGATTTCATCTTTTTTTTTAAAAGACATTTTAGTGTATGCTTTTTTTTTTTTAAAGGATTTTATTTATTTATTTGAGAGAGAGAGAGAGAGAAAGAGAGCATGACCAGAGGGAGGGGCAGAGGGAGAGGGAGGACAGACTCTCCACTGAGCAGGGAGCCTGACGTAAGACTCGATCCCAGGACCCCAAGATCATGACCTGAGCTGAAGGCAGATGCTTAACTGACTGAGCCACCCAGGTGCCCCCATATTCTTCTTCTTCTTCTCTTTTTTTAAAGATTTATTTATTGGGGCACCTGGGTGGTGTAGTTGGTTGAGCGTCCGACTCTTGGTTTCAGCTCAGGTTGTGATCTCAGGGTCGTGGGATCAGGCCCCGTATTGGGCTCCGTACTGGGCGTGGAGCCTGCTTGAGATTCTCTCTCTCCCTCTCCCTCAGCCATTCTCTCGCTCTCTCTCAAATCAATCCATCTTTATTTAATTTTATTTAAACCCCACTACTGAAAGCATGGCCTACGGGGCAGGGCCTTGGGCATCCTTGAGGGCTTGTTAGAAACGCAGAACCATGAGCCCTACCCTAATAAAAAATACAACAGGCCTAGCACCTGGGTCAAGGTGGTTTCTTTCTCCTTGGGATGAGTTGTCTCCTGGGAGCGCTTCTGTGGCCTATCCTCTTAGTCTACCAGCTGTCCCCACACAGTAAAGTTTGAGAAGCACTTTGAAATGGCTTATCACCGAGGATGATCTGGGAAGAGGTGCCCTCTTTATCCTGCGGGTGCCAGGCCCTGGGGTTCACACACCCCACTTTGAGACTCACTGCCCAAGTGAAGGTTGCCACTCCATAACATGCCGGGAAGGTGGGGACACCCTCTTCTGGCTGGCCTTCCAGGGGGGCAGAGTAGTGATAGGGCACCTGAAACTCTCCCAAATTGCTAACACTTACCAGAGCTTAGCATGTACCAGGCACTAAGTGCTCTCCATGTTCAGTGCCTTTAATCCTCACATGAGCATCATATTAGAGAGGGGGAAATGGACATTTACAAAGATCAAGAACTTGGCCACGTCACGGAGCTAGGAAATGGGATTGTTGCACACACCTGCCAGGTGGGGAGCCCCAGGGAGGCCTGCCGATGGGTCATCTTAGCCCCCGAGCGCTGGCCTACCCACCTTCATCCCAACCATTTCCCCCTGTGTTTGGGAAGCGAGGCCAGGAGAGGGCTGGGTGGTCCCCCATGGAAGGGCACCTGGAGGTGGTCTAGACCAGTGGTTCTCAAAGCTGGGTACCAGGCCTGGTGACATCATTGCCACCTAGGAACTTGTCCTAAATGCAAATCCTGGCATCTCTTTACCGCACAGCCCAGCTTCTGGGGGTGGCTCTGTGTTTTAAACCAATCTTCCAGGGGGCTTCTGAGGTCCCCCCTAGAGTTTGAGAACCAATGATTTAGCCCAGTGCTTTCATTTTATGTCTGGGGAAGCTGCACCCAGGAGCAGGGCGGGCCTTGCTCACAGATGGTTGATGGGAAAATCTAGATAACTGATGCTCTTCTCCTCCCCCAGCACTGCTTCTCCAAAAGCCTCTGACGTGTGAGCTTACCTTGCCCGCATTTGATTGTGAACGGGTCAGATACACTGGCAGCTTCCCAGCCCAGATGAAGCCACACTGTGAGGCCCGCCTCTGGAGGGGACAGCAAATGGTCCTTCCCTAGATGTTCCTCACAATGAGCTCCTTCTCTGCTTTCAAGAGGTAGCATGTCTCCAGTGGGTGGATTGTCCACCCCACAGCCCACCTGAGCAAATCTCGCTCTGCGGGACAGAAAAGCAGAGAACCACTGTCCCTCCCTCGGGGCGTAAGCGGGGGGGGGGGGAGATCTACCTCTTCAGATCCTTCCAGAGGGAGAGAAGGATCTGAATCCCCAGGCCTGGGAAATGGGACACATGCAAAGGACATGAAGTCAGCGCCAAATGTCAGCACGAGAGGTAATTAAGCAGAATGAATGAAAGAGAACACCACGCTTGCTTAGGATGAGCTGCAGAAGGGACAATCCCCCCACAGCCAATTTAACACCAGTCTAGCAGGGCAGCCGCTTTCTCCAAGCAAAAACTCTGGCCATTTAAACGGCTGTATTTTCAGAACACCCGCGAGGCTCCAGGGACTTTGCTGATGTTCAGAAATCCGTTACTTTATGGCTGTGGGTCTCCCTCTTGGGAGTGGATTGACCATCGATACCATTTTGCCAATGGGCAAATGCAAGATGGGAAAGGGTCAGGCTGCTGATACATGGTGAGGAAGAGGAGTCTGCAATCTTGGAGCGTTTCAAACAAGAGGTGGTGGTCCACTTGCCCACCCCACTTCCCAGGGATGGGGTGGCGGGGGGTCTCCGGCTCGACTCCAGGCATGCCTCGGTCCAAGAAGCTCCTTGGCCAGGAAGAGCCCGAAGGGCCTTTATCATGAGCTTACCTGCTTGCCTGCATCCTCATTGCCTGCCCACAAGGCTTCCTTGTCCCCAGGCTCTGCTCAACCCTGCCACTGAGGAGACCTGGTTTGTTACTCCCGGGAGGGGGCCTAGCAAAAACAGATCTGCCTTCATGGTGAGGCAGACTCGGTTTGAATTCAGCCTCCCCCTCTTACCAGCTTTGTGACTCTGGGAAAGTCACTTAACCTCTCTGAACTTCTAGGCCTCATCTGTAAAGTTGGGGACAAGAGTACATAAGGATGGTTGTGTGGACTGAAAGGGCAGTGTATGCACGTATCGGAGCTCACTGTGGTGATACTATGGGTGGACATGACCGGGGTGGGGGGGCCTCTGGGTCCTCGGTCTCAGTCTGCCCTCTGGCTGGGTCTAACGTGGGTGGGTGGGCATCCAGGGACCCACCCTCACTGGACAGACCTCAGGACCTCCCTCCTCACGTCCAGCTCCCACAGGCATCCTGCTTCCACTCCTCACCCCTCCACCCCCTCTGCCGGGCATGCTTCCACCCTGTAGGTCCTCCTGGCTCCCTAGCCACCTCCCCAAACCAGATGGTTTCCCCTGGTTTCCCTCAGGAGGCAGAGCCTGTCTGGGGCCCTCCGCAGAGGGAGAAAGTTTGGGGGAGCACACTTACACACACGCTGTCTCATACTTGCGTATATGCACATTTCTGCACTCACACAAAAGCACACACACACACACACACACAGAGCCAGAAAAGAGCTCGCTTCTAACAAGCTTATCCAGAATTTTGCAATCAGATGGAGAAAGAGGCCCTTTGAATTCGAGCATTAAGAGAATCGAGTGTCATTCGGAGAAATACCATTTTGTTGTGAATTGTATAGAGATGGGCTGGGGAGTGGGTGGGGCAGCACCATCTTCAATGCTTAGAGCTTCCATGCCAGCCCTGGGGTGGAGCCTGAGCAGGGTCTCCCAGCCTCTTCTACATGTTTCTGCCCCGGGGTGGGGGTGGGGGGGATTGAGGACAGACTGGTCAGGACTCACATCAGCTGGTGGACAGATGGGGACCAATCAGAGATTGTTGCTGGGGAAACACTGCTCATGCCTATTGCTCTGGACTGGGGAGGGGTACCAGCTAGCCTGCCCTCCCCCCTCCTCCCCTCCGCCTCTCAGTGGCCCAAATCCTGTTTCTCTCTCTCTCTCTCTCTCTCTTTCTCTGTGTCATTCATTAATAGATGCTACACCACACATGTCTGATGTGAAATCCCACAACAGTCTAGGAAGTGGGTCTGTCGTAGGCACAGGATTAGGCCAGCAAGGCTGAACATCCCAGATTTTTATGACCCATGCATCCCTCTGGGGGTAAATTCAACATCACCCCATACTATGCGAGAGACAGGAAGGAGGCTGGTTCCAGTCCAGCATTTTCCAGGACCTTTGCTGGGAGAATGAAGCCTCGGGCTCAGTACCAGCTGACCATGGGCAAGATCGGGAGCAGCCCCATTAGCCACGAGCAGCCGATCTGAGCTTGGCACCTGCTCTGACGATGGACCCTACTGGGCTTTGGCAGCCACGTTTCCTGAACTGACGCATGGTCCTGCTTTCACGGTGGAGCTTGCAACATCTTTCCACAATAAAACCGCGATGGAAGTTAATTGCGTGCATCGCTTTGCAACTGAACAGGGGTCCATAAAACTTATTAGGTGCAATCTCAGCGACTGGACGGGTGGCCAGCCACTTGGCTTTGGGGGACAGCTGACATCTGGGGGGTCCCTAGGCAGGGAGGTGTCTCAGAAATTGCTGACGTTGAGTGTTCAGGGGGACTTCTTTGGAGCTGTTCAAAGCTTGTAGGAGACCCTGGTCATTTACTTGAATATTCCTGCTGGGGTTTGTGGAGGCTGCTGGGAGATATTTGCAAGTAGAAAAGCACTTGATACATAGTTGCATGGGTCAGGATAACTATTGCTGATTGCTGCTACAAAAGAGCCTTGGACAACAGACGTTCCCTTCTAGCTCACATTACATCTCCAGTGAGAGCGACAGGTACTTCTGCTCCTACAGTCACTCAGGGGGCCAGGCGGTGGGAGACATCATTGAGGACATGTCATCTCCGAGCTGTAGGTGGAAGAAGGGAGGGATGCACGAGGCATGCTTGCTCTAGCTGCCCTGACCTGGCCGCGACACATGTCACTTTTGTTCACAATCCATTGACCAAAACCCTTTACATGGTTCCAGCCTATTTGTAAGCGAGGCTGGGAAACATGGGGACACAGGTGGCCTGCTCGGTGAGCACTGACTTCTCTGTCCCAGCAGTTCTGCTCATGGTCATGGTGGGCACCTTCTCCACCTGTACCTCGCTGCGGGGTGGTGTCTACCATCTGGCCTCCAGGGGTCAGCCCACCTGTGGAAGGTGAATAAGACACTTTTTTTTTTTAAAGACTTTGTTTATTTATTTGAAACAGAGAGAGTGAGAGAGCACAAGTGGGGGGAGGGGCAGAAGGAGAGGGAGAAGCAGGCTCCCCACTGAACAGGGAGCCCGATGTGGGACTCAGTCCCAGGACCCCGGGATCATGACCTGAGCCAAAGGCAGATGCTTAACTGACTGAGGTGCCCCTAAGACACCTTTTAATAAAAGAGCAGACCCAGGGGCATCCCGTCTCTGGGGAATGACTCTCCTCCTAGTCACTACCCCAAACCATCCTCCCCAAAGGAGTGGTAGCCTCAAAATGCTGGCCCAAGATGGACAGAACCACTTGGGAAACTCAGAAACAGTTGGCCGCAGGGCCCGAGCCTACAGATTCTGAGCAGGCAGGTCTGTGCTGAGGCCGGGTTTGGGAAACACTCTTGGGCCAACCG
Organism: Neomonachus schauinslandi; assembly: GCF_002201575.2. Taxonomy (NCBI): domain Eukaryota; kingdom Metazoa; phylum Chordata; class Mammalia; order Carnivora; family Phocidae; genus Neomonachus; species Neomonachus schauinslandi. The sequence goes on along the minus strand of NC_058407.1, from coordinate 165,926,480 downwards.
TGCCGACAAGGGGAGGTCCGTTTGTGATCATTGTGTGCAAGACTCCTGAGCAGTGATGGTGCAGCCTGTCTGTGTCCCTGTGGACCATAGGCAGAGGCTTCAATAAGCACCTTCCAGCTTACAATGCCCTTCTGGTGACATTCATCTAACTTTTACCAGGTACCTATTATGTTCCAGAGTCTCATTTTCTCTTTGAGGTTAAGTGATTGGCCTAAAGTTGCAAAGCCAAGTGACCCAAGCTAGGTGTGAAGCTTGTTTTTTCTACTTCCCTATCTGTCAGCGTCTCCGGCATGCCAAGCCACCTCTGGCCGGCTCCCCGCTTCCAGAGAGGTAGCGGACCCCACCCGACACTAGATCTGCACCTTGAATGTGATAGGCAGATGGTGATGATGTGCTAAAACTAAAAATCATCAGAAGAAAAGTCTGGTGCTAAGGAAGTCAGTTTAACACAACAATGGGAACAAATCTGAAAAACAGCATGCTGATTGAACGAAGCCTTACACAAAAGAGTATATCATGTATGATTTCATTTACTTGTTTTCTTATTTTTAGAGGGGAGGTGGGAGGGGCAGAGGGAGAGGGGGAGAGAGAATCTTAAGCAGGCTCCACGCTCAGCGCGGAGCCGACATGGGGCTCGGTCTCAGGACCCTGAGATCATGATCTCAGCTGAAATCAAGAGTCAGATGCCTAACCGAATGAAACACCCAGGTGCTCCTGATTTCATTTATATTAAGGTCTACAACAGGAAAAACCAATTGATAGCGACAGGAACCAGATCAGTGGTTGTTCCTGGGGTAAACACACACAGGCAACTTTCTATGGTGATGGAATATTCCTGGTTACCTGGGAATGTGCATTTGTCAGAAATGGTTGGACAGTAACTTAAGATCTTTGTATTCAGTTGTAAATAAACAAATCTAAACAGCAAGATCTGTATGCTAGGACAGTTCTCTGGAAGATGAAGGAGGGGAGGTAAGATGAATGATAGTAGCTATTTCTCATTGTGCAAAGGTATCATGCAGGCTAGGGTCTCAAAGGAAGTGATGAGGATGGACAGAGGCTCTGGAACACCAGTGTTTGAAGACTGAGCAGAGAAAGGGATGATGTGCAAAGGTGATGGGGGAAATAGTCAGATAGGTAGAAGTAAAGGCAAGCTCACCGAGCCTGAACATAACCCTAAGACAAACCTCAGCCTTGGCCCTAACCCTAAAGCTGACTTTAAGTGGGGATTAAAAACTAAGACTTCCCCATTTTATTCTGTTGTCCCCAGGCCAGGTGAGTCCAGGGGAGATAGGAAAAATGGGGCAGTGAGGGGTCTCCACATCCTGCCCCGGAAGTGATTTCCCCGTAAATCATCACTTTCCACAAGAAAGCAACATGTCTCCCAATACAAAATCAAAATGGAATCTTTCCCGAGACGAGGGTGCATAGTGTTGTTACCAGGACTCGCTCTCAAAACGACCACCAGGATCGCAAGTGTCAGGGCTGGAAGGGACATTTGGGCCATCCTGTAAAGTCCCTCTTTTGCAAGGTGGGAGACTGAGTCCCGGAGGGGTTAGCGACTTGCCTGAGATGGCGGGGGTGGGGAATGGGGGAATGAGAGTCCCATTTGGTCTCCTCTGACAGCACCGGCTTCCACTATTTGTCAAGTGGGGGTGATTAGGTCAAATGTTACATCTGATCATCTCCAGTCTCTTATGAACTTCCCCATTGCACAACTCCAGGGGGCACTATTCACTTTGCTTTACATGGGGGTAGCCTCTCCTCCACCAGATGACACTTACGTTGAAACACCATGTAAGTGGCCTCCCCTGGAGTTGGGCAGTGGCAAAGCCCTCCTTATTCCGGAAAACTGGAGCTTATTCTAAAATTCTGGAACTATCTCCCAGAACCCAAGAAGGGCAGGAAAATGGCTTGAGCTGCCCCAACAGACACCGAGTGAAGCAGAAATGAGCTCCCTTGGTCAAGCCCTGCTCAAACTGTGGGTTCATTAGGGGGAAAAAAGGTTGTTTGAAGCCACTAAATTGGGATGGTTTGTTATACAGCAGTTGCTAGCTATAACAAGCCCTTTAACTGAAGTCACCAATGGAAGCTGCCCCAAGGGGCCAACTTCCCTTGCTCCCCTTTCCTGGATCTCTCAGACCCCCCAGCTTTGTTCTTAGGGGGAAATGAATTTCCATCCTGCTGTATGAGTTCAAAAGGCAGGAGAGAGCAAAGAAGGGGTTTTTCTCCCTCTGCTCTGCACATCATCAAAATATCCCAGAAATTCTAATGCTTTGGAAAATGCATACCTGAATGAATCAGGTCAGGCAACATTATAAGTACAATACACACATCATGGAAAATGGAGTCACTTTATCCATGATGCCCAAGGGCCGGCCCTGGATGTGGGCACGGGAGATGCACTTTTGAGTAGTAAAGGCAGGAACACAGCTCTGGCAAAAAAACACTGACAATTCAGGATTAAGGTGCACCTGCCACCAGGTTGGAGAGGGACCCTGGTCGTCCATCTTCCCAGTGGGCTCCTTGCTTACTTTGCCCTGTGTTGTGCTGTGGCTGGAAGTATATTTGGAATTCTTTTTTTTTTTTTTTTTTTAAGATTTTATTTATTTGAGAGAGAGAGTGAGTGAGCAAGCGAGAGTATGAGCAGGGGGAGGGGCAGAGGGAGAAACAGACTCCCCGCCAAGCAGGGAGCCCGAGGCAAGGCTTGATCCCAGGATCCTGGGATCATGACCTGAGCTGAAGGCAGACGCTTAACCGACTGAGCCACCCAGATGCCCCTGTTTGGAATTCTTTAGCCATAAAATGTTATTTTAGCATAAAAGTGAATAAGAAGGGCAGGGAGAGAAAAACATATTGCAAGCCTAGCTTGCATAAGAGGCATTTTGCTTTTTAAAGACAGGTGACCATCCCCAGGCAAACATGCCCTTACAGTGTGGTCGGGAGGTGGCTTTGCCACAGAGGACTGGGAGATGTCCACTGATTGGCCACATGGATCGTTCGGTGGCTTTCTGGGGCATACTGGAACCCATTAACAGGAATAAGCAATCACCGATCATGACGGGGATCCACCAATCCCCCTTCAGAGGAGGACGGAACGATGCACCTCCAGCTTGTGCAGAGGATGAGCGACAAAGGGGACAAGACAGACAGGCTTGCCATTTTCTCCCAGAATTTTATATTCTTCCCTGGTAGTTTTGTTCTTTTCAATAGAAGTGGGTCATTAAATCTAAACCTGAGTGTGATTGTTTCTTGTTTTTTTTTTTTTTTTTTTTCACAAGTGACTTTACAGATCAGGAAATGTTCTTTGTCAGTATTCCCCAGGTCTGGGTTTTTCATCTATCAAGTATCAAAGACCTGGAGGTCCTTAGGGCACAGGCAGGGCCTCTTTCTAGCACACTTCCTAGGACCCGAGGTTTGGGCGAGGCCATGGTGGAGGGGGCTGCTGGGAGCAAGGTGCGGGGCTCCCCAGGAGGACCAGCACTCTTCCTTGATTCTGGGCTGGAGTAGGAGAGGGTTGATTGGAAATAAGTTTCCCACATTCTCTACAGTTCAGTTCAATTCAATGCTACACATATTTATTGAGCACCTACTATGTGCCAAGCCCCGTGCTGGGCTCTGACACCCATGGCAGAGTGCTCACACACACGATCTCACACTGGCCATTCTGTGTGTCTTCTGGGAAGGCACCAGCTCCCCGCTTTACCGTGTGGATCCCTCTCTGCTCCTGAGGACCTGGATTTGGCCCCCACCAAGGTACACGCTCCATTAGCCCCTTTCTTTCTTAGTTGCCGTAATTGGTATAATGTAGTTGCTCAGTAAAAGTTTTCAGATTGAATGAAATGGAATACACTAGGATCCAGTAAGTGTTCACCCAGGGACGGAGCGTGGGGTAGCTGGGGGACGTCTCTACAATCCACCCCATTCACAGGAGAAGTCATGAAGCATGTGGTTATCTCAGAAGACGGGAGGAGGTGTTGTATACATTCATAGCCATGCTCCCCACCCCCCACTTTTATTTATGGCACAAACCTATCATAGCAATAACTAGGTAAAGAGAAATAGAAGGAAACCTGCCCGCAACCAATCACCCTATCACGGAAGCCGTTCTCTCTTCCTACCTCCTTTCCCGATTTCTTCCCTGTTCTTGTTCATGCGCATAGTTTTCTTTTCTTTCTTTCTTTCAGGATTTTTATTTATTTATTTATTTGAGAGAGAGAGAGAATAAGCAGGGGGAAGGACAGAAGGAGAAGCAGACTTCCCCCTGAGCAGGGAGCCCGATGCGGGGCTCGATCCCAGAACCCTGGGATCATGACCCGAGCCGAAGGCAGACACTTAACGACTGAGCCACCCAGGCGCCCCATATTTGTGATTCTCTATTGTGGTTTTAACTTGCATTTCTTGGGTTGCCGCGAGGTTGAACCCTTTAAAAATTGGCATTCCCTTTTGTGTGAACTGAGTTTCCCCTTTTGAGGAACCTGCTCGTCCGGGTGGGCTCCCCACCACCAGACACATCATAGCCTCTCCTACTAAAACTTTGAAATCAACGCTTTGCTGATAATCTCTGCCACAATTACACACTCCAGCAGTTTTCCCCTTCTCATTTTCATTGTACTCCTTTCAGATCTTTCATGTGTTTTTAGCTGATGGTCTTCGCGTTTGTGATCTCTTCTCTTGCTCCCAGGCTTGGAAAGGAGTCATGTCATCAGAGAAGTGATAATTATTCGATATAATTTTTTTTTTTTAGTTCTATGATATGATATCTTTATACTTAGCTCTTTAATCCAAATGGGGAACATGCTCCTCTTTATGGTGGATACACACACACACACACACACACAGAGTGTGAGAGAGGCAGGATATTTATGATATTATGATATCCTGCTTGTCATGCACGCTTCTGGCTGGGAGGTCGAAGACTGTAAGAGGTGTAGTATTTCCAAGTCAGTGCATACATTGAATCTTATGTAAATGAAAAGCCTCAAAATCATTTTAGGTGGATTTTTAAGAGTCACCCGGAGGATCGTGGTAAGATTTTATCTCCATTCCCAGCAACTCATTCCCCCTTCTTTTTTTTTTTTTTTTTTAAAGATTTTATTTATTTATTTGACAGAGAGAGACACAGTGAGAGAGGGAACACAAGCAGGGGGAGCGGGAGAGGGAGAAGCAGGCTTCCCACTGAGCAGGGAGCCCGATGCGGGGCTCGAACCCAGGGCCCTGGGATCATGACCTGAGCCGAAGGCAGACGCTTAACCGACTGAGCCACCCAGGCGCCCCTCATTCCCCCTTCTTGTAAGGAAATCATACATCTCGCCCACTACCATATGAGGGCTGGCCTTCTTATGGGAGGAAGATGCATCCCATATCCATCGACATTGGGCCTGGTCATGTGACTTGCTTTGGCCACTGGCATGTGAACAGATGATCTGTGTACCACAACCGGGCAAACACCTTATGGGGCACTGTGACTTCCTAATGGCCCTCTTGCTCTTTTCCCGCTGCTGAGAGCACAGCAAGCACGTTCTTGATGGGGACGGCTGTTTCAGTCTGGGCCTCGGACGGAGAAGACTCAGAGAGCAATACCACGGTAGCGGCCACGGCTGACCATTGCAGTTGTGAGTCACCGAGGTGTGGGGGCTGCTTGTCACGGCGGCACCATCTAGCAAAAGCTGACTGATACAGTGCACAAAAAGGCGAGTGTATAAAATAACATTTTAAGAAAAGAGGGGCATCGGAAGCTATTAAACATATTAGACCCAACAGATAAACTCAATTTGGAGCCAATTATTTAATGGAAGATACAATATGCTAGAAGCAGGTATCACACATAATGTGAAAAAGATTACTTAATTTATAGTACTAAAGAACTGCTTAGCAATTTGGAAAAACATCCTGTACATATTTATGCTGTATATCAGAAATACCTAAGGGAAAACCTCGAAAATGAATAATGGGATGTTTTATCACTAACATCTTTTTTTAAAGACTATTTATTTATTTATTTAGAGAGTGTGCACATGCGCTCATGCACGTGAGCAGGGGGAGTGGCAGAGAGAGAGGGCGAGAGAATCCTCAAGCCGACTCCCCGCTGAGCATGGCCCCACACAAGGCTCAATCCCAGGACCCCGATCTCATGACCTGAGCCAAATCAAGAGTCGGACACTTAACTGACTGAGCCATCCAGGTGCCCCATCACTAACATAATTTTCTGTAATTGTTCTAGCACAACACTTAGCACATAGTAGATACTCAATAAATATTTATGGCATGACTTGTAAGTACTCAATACAAAAAAGCATTTCACACAAGAATTGGAGTTTTTTTTCCCCCTTCCTTCTTTAGGAAAAAGTTTAACCTTTTGGACTATTTTCTTTAAAAAAGATTTTATTTGAGAGAGAGAGAGAGAGAGAGCATGAGCAGAGGGTATGGGCAGAGGGAGAGGGAGAAGCAGACTCCCCGCCGAACAGGGAGCCTGACATGGAGCTCGATCCCAGGACTCTGGGATCATGACCTGAGCCGAAGGCAGACGCTTAACCAACTGAGCCACCCAGGCGCCCCTAACCTTTTGCAGTATTTAATGTCTCCCCAGAGGGGGGACTTTAAATAGGATGAATGGGGGGTCAAATGGTACAAACTTCCAGTTACAGGAGAAATAAGTCCAGCGATGTTATGGGCAGCATGGCGATTACAGTTAGCCCTGCTGTATGGTTCATCTGGAAGTTGCTAAGAGAGTAGATCCTAAGAGCTCTCATCACAAGAAAAAAAATATTTTTGATCGATACGAGATGGTGGATGCTAACTAATCTTCTTGTGGTCACCCTTTCTCATCTGTAAGCCAAGCCATGATTCGGTGCACCTCACACCCACACAGTGTTGTCTGTCAGTTCTATCCCAACAAAAGTGGAAAAAATGATTTTCCAGGCACTTCCTTTCCTTCCCTGGTATCTTCCAAGGAGCTCTGGAGGATTCCATTTGTTCCAAAATGGTGTCGAGTCCCAAGTCACATTTCTTTCTAATCTGAACATCATCCCAAGTATTCCGTTCAGGCCGAGGGGTCTCATGGCTCTCCTCTAAACTCCTTAGTTTAGTAGTAACAGCTAACCAGGGCCCCTATATCGCATTGCTCTGTTCACATTGGGGTCGTCTGGCCCCAGCTATCCTGCCCACTGGATTTTTCTGAGGTCCACCAGAATGGTCAGCTCCTGGCCCTGGAGAGGAGGGGACCCTGCCCCTGCACAGGTGTGTCCTGCAGGGCTGTTGGCTGGGTGACACTGGCAGATAACTAAAGACTGAATCGCATCTTATCTATTCCCATCTTACAACTGAGGGACGTGGGAGCACAGAGAGGTGGGGACAGTGGCCCGAGGTCAACACGTGGAGGTAGATGGGTCAGGACTCAAATTCAGATAATCTGATTCCAGAGGCAGTCCTGTTGACCATCCACCACCCAGACTCAGGAGGAGGGAGGCAAAATATAAGCACCTATGGTGTTTCTTGAGGCCGCTTGGCTGGGCTTTCAACCGCCTTGGGTCGTGCTGGACTTTGGGGTCTCACAGCTCTACTTAGAGTAGGGATGATTCAAGGGTTCCACAGCAGGATCCTTACTGTGTTTCTGAGGTGCAGGACCCCTTCCCCATCGGATCCTCCACTGCTCCCCACCCAGAGAAGCCACTGGAAGCCTGGTTCTCGCTCAGAAAAACTTGAAGTCCAGAGTATGAGATTTGGTCTTCTCGACATTCTTAGCTCCTCCCTGGGAACCTGCACAAACCTGGGGAGGAAGGGGCACCGCCCTCTCTGCTTGAATGGGAGCAGGGGCACCAAGGCGCCTCAGCCTGCCAGGGCTGCAGTTGGAAGCTTGGAGAAGGTCTGCTCAGCCGGCTCTCCCTACCAAGGCCCACCTCCTGCTTGTACCCCCGAGGAAGGTCCCCTTGCTGCTAGTCAGCCAGGCTGGGGCTGGGCTGTTTTGTTAAGCTGTTTGGGTGGAGCCCTCTGGGCTGGGACCGGGCCAGGGCTGCAGGGTGGGGGTGGGAGTGGGGGTGCTGGTGAGGCTTAGAACTGTTTTGGCTCCTGAGAGGAGGTGGTGGCCCCAGGCTGGGCAGTAGTTAAGATGCAGCTAAGCAGCTTAGGTTTTATGGTGGCCTAGGCTGGTCTTGGCTCTGCCTCTTGGTTGAATATTTCTTGGGCTGTGCTAAGCACAGGGCTGGGCCCTGGACAGTTCCACGCCAGGCTTCTTTAGCTGCTGGGCTGGGCTGCTTGATAGGGCCAGGCTGAGCTCTGGGCTTCTTGGGGTCCACCTTAGTTGTCTCTGGCCTGGTAGGACTGTGTAGACTGGTCCTGCATGTCTCTGGCTGAGCTGGCCTCCTGTTCTGATCTCGGGTTGGGTTGGATTAGGCAGTGGGTGAGACTTGGCAAGTGCTGGGCTGGTCTGTCTCGGTCTCTTTTCTGGGCAGAGACGACTCCGGGCTGGATTGGGAGGTATTTTTCCACTCGGCTCTAGAAATCAAGGGCTCAGGTTTTAGGTACAAACACTGTGTCTCAGGTGGGGTGGGAACACCCTCACTGGGGTCATAAAATACCTTGTGAAATCTTTGGAGGACCATCCCACCCTAGAAGGGGGCTGCCCAGATCCTTGACCAGGTGAGGGAGGAGGGGTCAGGGGTCAGGGGGAATCTTGCCTGCGGAGGGGGAGGGCAGTCCATTGGGAGTTGATACAACTGGAGAGTTGTCTGTGTCTGCATGTGTCTGTCTCTCCATCTGCCTCAGGAGTCTGGGCCCTGGGATACAGGTCTGTGTGTAGGGGGGGGCGAAGGGAATCTTCTTGCTCCTGAAGTTCTTCCCAGGGTGGCCACAGAGCTGATGTGACCGAGAGAGGGCAGGGCCCTGTCCTTCCTGTCCAGAGAGGCCCCACCCAGAGTCACTGGTGTCTTCTCCCCAACGTCCCCATCTGCGGGCATAAGGCTGACGGTCAGAGACCACATTCCCCTTCATGCTGAGGAAAAAGAAAACTTGACAGAAGCTTCTGGGCTGTTCCAGGCCCCTGGCCTCCATCTGGTAGCACACCCTCTTGTCAGAAGAGAGCACAGAAGCCCCCAGGTTGGGGCTCCGAACTAAGGAAGCCCAGCTGAGCGTGGGCGAGAGCCCCTAATGACGGCCCAGCCTGTTCCCCTTCAGGCGACACCAGGGTGACCCCTGACCTGGGCTTTTGAGCCCGGTTGTCTTTGCATGCTGCCTCTGGGAAAACCAATGAAGAAATCATTTTAAATGAAAATTTAAAATAATTTCTTTCTGTTTGTCTTCCATGTGGCCCACGAATTAAGGGGCAAAGCTAACGGGTTTGCCTGTAAGCGTCCGCTTGTGTGAATGGGCATTGGTGACAGTTGTCTACACCATGAACTACTTTCCACAGTGGGTTCCAAGCCACTTGAAAAAGCACCCCCCCCGCCCCCCGCAGTGCATTCACAACTGTGCCTACCCAGTCCGGCGTCCTCGCAGGTGGTTTTCAATTTCTGGTATTTTGGGGGGTGGATGGAGCTGAGGGGGTCCATGGGATTTACGCTTGTCTAATGGCGGAAGCGTCTGGGCAAATCCAGAATTTTCCAGGAGGGCCATGTTTTACATAACGTCATTCTTTCAACAAAGAATAATAGATGGTAATCCGCAGCTCCGTGGGTTTTATTATTATAACTTTTTAAGATTCTTTCCCGGGAGAAATAGACAATCTCCCTCGAAAATAAAACTGTGCTGATTTGAGAAACAGCGGCTGCTGGAACGGGTGGTGAGGTGGCCTGCGTGAAGAGAGCGTCTGGCCACATCTTGCTGGGAGGTGTGTCAGGGCAGGTTAGCAGGGGTGAGGCAGGTCCCCCACCTGGAGCGTCGGCGCTCGAGAGCAGGAAATGGACCCCCGCATTGCCAAGCCTGATCGCCAGTGTAGACCAGGAGAGGGAGGCCAGGACCCCACAGAGAGAGCACTCGTGTCGATACCAGGCTCCAACCTAGCTTTCCTGACTTCCGGCCTGCGTCCCCGCCGCCCCTCCCTGCGGTCCCCGGAGCAGTGTTGCAGGGCTGTGGCCATGGGGGCACCCGGGGTGGGGGGGTGAACTTTAGCCGCGAGGCGGTCAGAGGCGTAGGTTGAGCCCCCAGTGACGCGGGACCCCCGCCTCGCAGCTGGGGTGCCCCCCTTCCCAATGGGCATTATCTGAATCCGTTAACTGTTCACTTTGTTCCTGACATCTCCACCTTTTGCCGGGCAGCCTGTTAGCGGGGAGGATGTGCTGATTTTGGGGCCCAACAGTCTGGAGCTTGACATCTGGCTCCATCACTGGATGACTTCGGGCAAAGCAGAGTCCCGGCCTTCAGTCGGTGGCGGCGATCAATAGGCTTTTCGAATTGTGCATCCCTCTGGGTCAAAGACTCGAGCAGGGGGCGCCTGGGTGGCTCAGTCGTTAGGCGTCTGCCTTCGGCTCGGGTCATGATCCTGGTTCAGGTCTTGGGATCAAGCCCAGCATCGGGCTCCCTGCTAGGCAGGAAACCTGCTTCTCCCTCTCCCTCTGCCCCCCCCCCCTTGCTCTCTCTCTCTCTCTCTCTCTCTCTCAAATAAATGGTGCTGTCTGCAGTAGGAAGGCAGCTCGGAGCCAAGGCCAGCGAGCAGATGGGTGATTTTGAAGTTGTTCTAGAAGATGTGCCGGAGGACCGTGCAGCAGGTGTGCAGAAGAGATCTGGGCTGTGGAATAATTTGAGAGACTGATCGGATGTGGAGTGGCGGGAGGGAGATCCTCTTGGGCTGATCTGGTTTCTAGCTCAGGGTACCAAAGCCTGAAGTGCAAGGACCCCCAGCCCCAGGGGTCTCAGCAGCCGAAGGAAGCCTGAGACAGCAGCTGGGCGCAGTGTGTGAAGACCTGGTCAAATTCAGGTGCCTTTGAAACTCCAATGTGGCCAAAGAAAACCCGTGGAGTTGAGCCTGTAGGTTTTTTGGGAAGCCAAGGAGGTGTGGGGCGACCGCCCATATTGAGATGATCGGGGAGGGAGTAAGGTGGATGCTTCAACCAGCTTTCCCTTCTGAGCTGGCACATCCTGAGGGGGTGGCCAAGGCACCTGTCTCCCCCCGCCCCCCACTGGCATTGCCACCCTGTGGTCAGGCTTTATTAGCTCTTGTTCCCTACCTCCCACCTTATAAGGATGCAAAGCAGCGAAAGCACCAGTAAAGCTGACTCTGATGTGATGCAGGCGGAGGGTGTGCCTTCCTTCCTCCCCTCCTCCCCACACTCCTGCCCCCCAAGAGGTGGCTCCGAGGGTCATGGGACCCTCCTAGGGCTTCTCTGCCCAGGCCCTGGCCCCCATCCCTGGATGACATCTTGTTCTAGCTGCTGCCCCATCTTACCAGCAGAAAAACTGGGACTCACTCAAGGTTGCCTAGGAACTTGGAGGCATTGCTGGGACTACACCCAATCATGGGCCGGGACTGTCCTCTGTGCAGCACAGCACCACGGACCTGCCTGTGAGTCAGGGAAGGAGAGGAGGGGGGTCATCTTCCCACTGACCAAGGGGAAGGGACAGCGATGAGCAGAGAAAGAGGTGAGATGAGCCAGAGCCCAGAGCTTCTCCTGCACCCCGGCTTTGCCAGCCTGGTCTGTTCCACACTGTGTCGGATCCGCAAGCCCCTGGGAGGGCACCTAATCCTGAGGGTGAAAACTGGTGGTCCCTGGACTGGATGTTCCTGTCTTAAAAACAACAACAAACAAACAGGGCACCTGGGTGGCTCAGTCAGTTAAACGTCTGACTCTTGATTTCAGCTCAGCTCATGATCTTAGGGTTGTGAGATCAAGCCCCGCGTGGGGCTCCATGCTCAGCGGAGAGTCTGCTTGAGATTCTCTCCCTCTCTCTCCCTCTGCCGCTCCCCCCACTCATGCTCTATTTCTCACACACACACACTCTCTCTCCCTCTCAAATAAATCTTTAAAAAAATGGAAAAAATTTCCAACTTATTGTTGCAACAACAGTATAAACAACAGTATAACCACAGTATAGGACAATCATATAGAGATCAGTAGTTGCAACAATAGTATAAAGACCGACTATTAACATTTTGCCACAAATCGCTTTCAGTATGCACATATTTTTTTCTTTAACCAGTTGAGGGTTAGTTGTGGACATCATACCCTTTGATAGAGAACATACAAAGATGTTCTCTATCAAAGTGCACTCAACTTTGATACAACACCATCATCTAATCTTTAACAGACATATTTAAGTTTTGGCAATTTTCCCCCAAACTGTCCTTTCTGGCAATCTTTTCTCTCCCTCGCCTGGTCTAGCATTTAATCCCAGGCCGTGCGCCGAGTTTAGATGTCCTGTCTCTATTTGCCTTTAATCCACAGTAGTTGCTCTTTCTTTGTCTTTTTTCATCTTGTTAGTTTTGAGATGCACAAGCCGGTTGTTTTGTAGACTGGCCCATAGTTTGGGTTTGTCTGATGTTTTCCAAGCAGGTTATGCCTTTCTGGCAGGAATAATTCATAAGGGATGGATCTTCTGGTCATAGTCTTTGAAAAACATGAAACCAGTGACTAAGAAAAACCCGAAGGATTTCACATATTGTCTCAATTTCTGGCTCTCCGCATGAACAAATAGCTATGTTTTGACCCCCTGGGCCGGGGATCCTGTTGGAGCTGGTCTGTCGGTACTGTAGATGGGGTGGGATAACAGCGCCTCACCTGGCCTGCCCCCCTCACTGGGGGAGCCCACCTGGCTGGGTCAACACTAAGTGTGCAACTCCTGATGGGTCCACCCCCTTCATTTTCAGTTGAGACAGCCATAGAAGCTTCTAGAAGCAGTAAGGGGTCCAGAAGCTCACAGCAGGTCCAGGAGCTCTCTGCGCCTAGAGCTGCCCCCCATTTTGTCAATATAATCATAAGGAAGTGGGTTCGAATCATACTCACCAAGTTTTATTTACACACCAGCCCAAGAATCAGGCAATGGCTATTTTGAGCCCCTGCACCCTGCTGGGGTGTAGTTCTGGGAGGAGGGCAGGTGAGAACGTTTTGGGGGGTTGTGGGGAAGGGGTGTGGGCTACCCGGAGCCCCTCTCCTGCCTTCCGTCCCCCCCAACCCTCTGTCACTTCCCTTCCAACTGCCTCATTTTCTTGCTGTTCACCCCTATGAACACTAGGTGGCAGTGGCGCCCCATTAATAACCCGGGGAACACCCGCGGCCACCGCGCAAGGGCGGTCCCGGAGGCGGGGTCTAGACAGCCGCCAGGCTGGTGGCTTTAAACTCTTTTCAGCCTTAGAATCCTTTCTTCTTCTTCTTCTTCTTCTTCTTTTTTTTTTTTTACTGCACATTCTGGTGACATCTTTTCCCACTCACGTTGAAAGCACTGAGATAGAATTCACATACCGTAAGTGCGCCCCTTCAAAGTGTATATTCACCAGGTTGTTGGCCCATCAGTGCTAATTCCAGAAGGTGTCGTTCTGACAATGTCTCCCATGGAGGGCTATGGTGGAACAGGGTGGCGAGGGGGATTTTTTTTCCTATTGCTTTGACTGGGGAAAGAAGCTATTGCGTACCTCGCGTTGCACAGAAAGCTGTCAATTCTGGCTCCCCCCCCCCCCCCCCGGCCCAATTTGGAGCCAATCGGTATATAGGCATACCTCGTTTTGGCGCACTTCACATTATGAAGCACTGCAGATACTGTGTTTTTTTCCAGCCTGACGGTTTGGGGCAGCCCTGCGTCGAGCAAGTTTTCCTGCACCATTTTTCCAACAGCATTTGCTCGCTTGGTGTCTCTGTGTCACATTTTGGCAATGCTCGCAATATCTCGAATTTTTTCATGATGGTCTTTGTTATGGTGATTTGTGATCAGTGATTATGACTCCCTAAAAGCTCAGATGATGGTTAGCAGTTTTTACTTTTTTTTCAGACATAATGCTATTGCACACTTAATGGAGTATGGTATAGTGGAAACATAACTTTTATAGGCACTGGGAAATAAAAACATTCATTTGGCCTGTTTTATTGCGATATTCGCTTTATTGCCGTGGTCTGGAATCGAACCTGCAATATCTCCAAGGTATGCTGTCTTTGCTTTCCATCCCTCCTTGGGTCTATGGCATCTGATGGTGGAGGGGAAGCAGTAGAATTTGAGGTAAAGAGCTTTTTCCAGCGTTTCCCTGTGGCATTTCCTTCCCCTGTCTCCAGAACAAGTGAGAGAGCAGGAAAAAAAATCACTGGAGGAGGTTAGGAGTGGTGGTGGGATGGGGGCTCACTCCCTGATCCTGCCCTTGCTAAGCTGTGGGGTCTGCTCATGCGCTCCGACCCCTGCCATCAGACTGGCCTGCGAAGGGCTGGTGGGTTTGTTGGGAGAACTTGACATGACTGTGGTCTGTTTCTGGTCTAGAGAATTCTGCAGGTGTGAGACATACACCCTCCCTCCCCAGTTCTCTGTGGCTCTGGGAGGAGACCCCAAGGATTCTGTGGCTCCGTGGTGAGAAGGTGGGGGAGAAATCAGACCCTGGGTATGTGAGGGCCACCAGAAAGGGGCTCGGAGCATAGCCCATTGGCTGTCCCTCTCTCAGTGGGTCCCCTGGGATGGAGGCGGCTGTGTGAAGGTTTACACCACACTTGCATGCTGGGGAAACGCACTTAGTGCTCACTCAACAGTCTATGAGCCGGTGAGAGCATTCCCTTTAAGTTTAGTTGGGGCTATTGACTAGCTCTGGCCAAGTGACGCAGTCACTTCTGGGCCAAGGCAATGAAGAGCTGGCATGCTGGCTGTGTGTCTCCCTTTCCTTCTGCTGGAGCAACATCCAGACAGTCGGAGGAGGACAGCGCACACCCATCAGCCTGTGACGTGAGGGGGGGCAGGCCTCGTCCAGGCGAGGTCTCCGAGGTGCCTGCTGTGGTGAGGTCATTCCTCATCCTGACCGACACCTGTTCCCTCTTTGCAGGGACGGACCCCCACAGTGGACTGAGTGTGGAACTGAGCGGGACCCACCAACTGCTCGTTAGCAAGGCAACCCCTCCTCCTTCGCGGTGTCTGTCCTCCCCGCCCCAAACACAGCAGAGGGGCCAGGGTCCTGGAAGGGCCCAGAAGACCACCCTCTCTCCAGGCTTCGAGACCCGTGGGAGGAAGCCTGATGCACATCCGGGGAAGAAGAAAAGACGAGTGTTAATATTGCTAAGTGATGGGACTGGACCGGAGGAACCAGAAAGGCCTGGAAGATGCTGGGATCCTCCGAGAAGTCCTGGAAGGGTGCGGGGGGGGGGGGGGACAGTATTCCACAGAGCGTGGCCAGGGCAGCAAACGAGGCTGCCGTCACACGAATGAATGAGGCTGCTTCACATTTGTCGCCCCTCTGCGATGGGGCACTCCCTCTCTTTCTTAAACAGCTTCCTGGGCACACAGAGATGCGGCAGAGGAAGCAAAGCCTGGGTGGCTGGGGGCTTGGAGCCCACCCTGTCTGTGGCCCTCGCCTCCCTGCTCCTCCGTGGGCACTCTCGGGCTGCATGGAGCACGGTTTGAAAACCACTGAAGAAACCAGACTCGCTCCCGCTTGGCCGGTTTGCGCAGAGAGCAGAATCGTGGCGCCTGTGTGGGATGGTGCCCCGTGACCCCAGCCCTGAGGACAGATGAAGCCCTTCTCTTTGCCCATCAGCTATTCCGTGTCCTCCAAAGCCACCGAGGAAGGTGCCATCGCTGTCGTGAGTAAGGTCGGTGCCCCTTCTGCATCCCTAGAGCATGCCTGGGATCCACCTTAGTGGTTCAGGAAGTCACATAGGGGAGTCGCCTGCACTTAACATCTGGTTGACTAGCATCTGTTCTCTGTTCCTTGAATCCACTGCTAAGGCTCTGTCCCTGCCTCAGAGGAGTTTGGAGCTCGGGAGTGGGGAGGGTGGAGAGACGTGCACTCGTGCATGCATACACGTGGACACACACACGTGCACATGCACACACACGTGCAATGCACACACGCACAGAGTGGTGGGGAGAGTGCTAGGTCAAAGTCTTGTTCCTGCTCCCTGGCCAGAGAGAAGCTGGGGGACGTCGCTGCCCCCCATGAGACCTGTGCAGCATCCCTGTGGGGTGCAGTGGTGAGGGTCTTCCTGGCAGAGACAGAGTCCAGTCCTGAACGAGCCCAGCTGCGCTCTGGGTCGGGAGGGTAAGAAGGGGCCCCGAGAGGAAGCACCTTCACGTTTGAAAGGCAACAGAATCACGCAGAGAGCTTGTTAGACCCTGGAGGGCGGGTCCATGGCCAACATTTCTGACTCAGCAGGTCCCGGATGGGAATCATGAATTCCTTGCATTTTCATACATTCCAGCGGAAGCTGGTGCCGCTTCGGGAGGACTGGCTGGGAAGCTGGAGGCTGGAGGCTCAGGACTGGGCTGGGCTGTGGGGCTTCTGTGCATCCACCTGAGAAATGGGGTGGTGGCCATAGCATGAGGTCACGGGAGGATTAAATACATAGTAGCTGAGATCATACACTTAATAAATGGCAGCATGAGCCATAAATCGGAGCCTCACACTATGGTGCCTATC
Organism: Neomonachus schauinslandi; assembly: GCF_002201575.2. Lineage (NCBI taxonomy): Eukaryota > Metazoa > Chordata > Mammalia > Carnivora > Phocidae > Neomonachus > Neomonachus schauinslandi. The sequence continues at coordinate 165,909,952 of NC_058407.1, read as the reverse complement.
ACGTTCCCTGGGGGCACAGAAGCCACCGTACAAATCTCTTCCCTCCTTGAAAAAGGAGATGCCCAACTCTGGTCCCATTACCTCCTGCAGAAGGCAGAATAATGGTCTGCCTAGAAGTCCTTGTCCTGACCTAGAAGCTGTACAGACCTAGAAGCTTGTACAGTGGAGGGGATATTGTGGGTGATTATAGTAAGGACCTTGAGATGGAGATACCATCTGGGATTATTCAGATGGGCTCCATGTAGCCACGAGGGTCCTTATAAAGGAAAGAAGGAGATAGGATTATTGGAGACAGAGCAAGAGACGTGACGATGGAAGTGGAAGAGAGAAAGAGAGGAGAGGGGGAAGATGCCACACTGAACCGACTTTGCCGATGGAGAATGGGCCGCGGGCCAAGGAACGGAGGTAGCTTCTAGAAGCTGGTCAAGCCAAGGAAGTGGGTTCTCCTCTAGAGCCTCCAGAAGGAACCAGCCCTGCTGACATCTCCATGTTGGGACCTCTGACCTCCAGAACCAGAGGAGGGACAGGTCTGTGTCATTTTCAGCCATTGCCCTGCTGGATACTTGTTACGGCAGTGGTAAGAACTCTCGCTTCCTCTGTTCTCCCTCCTTCACCTGATGCTCTTCCTCTCCCGGGAGGGCTCAGTTGACTTCCTTCGGGGAAGCCTCTTTGATTTCCCCAGCTAGATGCACCTGCCCTCCTAGCTCCCCGAGTGTTGCCAAAGAGCAACATCACAATCGTAAAGTATGTAAATGTTTGTGTCGTGACTCGTTAACGTTTTCCTCATTTTCCTCGCTGGCTGCAAGGTCAGCTCCGAGAGGGCACGGCTGTGCTCTCCCCAGACCTGTCTCCAGCACCAGACACAGCTGACTCGGCAGAGGCTCCCAGAATGTTCGTGTAAATGCAGGAACAAAGGAACTTCCAGTGGAAGGGGATGGGGAGTGAGTCTTTAATGGGGACGGAGTTTCTTTTGGGGCACACGAGAAAGTTCTGCAGATGGATGGTGGGGATGGCTGCACATCAATGCAAATGCACTTAAAGCCACTGGACTATGCACTAAAAAAATGGTTAAGGTGGTACATTTTGTGTTATGTGTATTTTGCCACAATTAAAAAAAAACCCCATAAATCTGCAGAACCTACCATTTGCATCCATGCATTAAAAGTCTTCATTCACTGAAAAAAAAAAAAATTAATTCACAGTGTCAGACCATGCTGGGAGAAAGTCCAGAAGGTTCTGGTCCAGTCAAAGATGAAGAACCAAGTACCTACTTATCCCAACCTGGAGTCCCATGAATAGAAGCCACATTTCTGGGGGACGGGACCTGGGGAGGCTCTGGGGCGGTGGCCCTCCAGCTCCCCTTGACGGGGAGGTAGAGGGGATGGGCAGGGCCTCCTGGACCCAGGGCAAAGCTTCTGAGAGGTTCCCACCGGGGGAAATTCTACTAGTAAGAAATGTATTTGCCTTCTTCTGTTAGTAAGAGTTCCCTCTGGAGCAGGACCCCCATCTCAGCTTGAGGACGCCAGGGCTCCACATGGGTTGGGTTTCAGAGCTGAGATCCCCGCCAGCACGGCAGGACTTCTGAAGTCCTTTGGGAAGACAGCTGGTCCCCGGGAGGAGGGCCTGGTCGGGTCAGGCTGGGCGCAACTGCCGGGGCAGCTGGACCAGGGCCGAGGTGCCCAGAAGGCCAGGCTGAGCAGGTAGCCAGGGCACCCATGACAGCCACCAGGTGTCTCTCTTGATTCATGGAAAAGCTTTGCAGGCCCCATGTGCTCAGGCTCCCAGGCCCGCCTGCGGCTGGGGAAGGCCCCAGAACACGCCGTTGGTGCTTTGGCCCTGGGTTGGGAAGGAGGGCTCTGCTCTCTCTGAGCCGGGCGCTGCCGCAGCCACATCCATCACGGTGTGGCCGGTAGTCTGTGTGGCGGGCACCACAGCTCTTGCTTGTGTCCCTACCGGCAGGATGCGGGGCGGCATTAAATGCGGCATTAAAAGCTGCGGGCACAGCTCCAGGCCGGGCTCGTGGTCGTCGGTGGACAGGTGGTCCTTTGGGACCCCGAAGCTTGGAGGGCCAGGGCGAAACCTCAGGCCTCGGCTGGGAACAGGAGCTTCAGAAGGCAAACGTCTTTCTGGCACATTCACGGTCAAAAGAAGAAGTGACCTACTCTCTAGGGGCATCGCTGTGCCAATTTTGCCCCCCTGGGTGTTAATTACCCTCCTTCCAGGTGGCAGACAAGCACGGACCTGGGGAGGGTCTAGGCCCGGATCTAGGGTCTTATGCCGGGGGCAGCCCCTGTCGGGAGTGGAGAGGAGCGTGGGGCTGTGAGCCGACACACTAGATGGTGTCCGTGGAAGGTGGTCTAAGTTCACGAAGCATGGCACCAAGGGCTGGACGCCGAGTTGGCAGTCAGTGCTCCAGGCGCGTCTCCCACACACGGCTTGTTATCTGCATGTAGTGAACGTTCTGGACCCTGTGTGTGTGCCAGATGCCTGGCCCCAGGAGGCTGAGATGGGGGCACGCTGAGCGTTGGGCCATCTCAGCCCTGACAGGATCCACCCGAGGCAGCGGAGGTGACCTGGGGAGGGCGCCGAGCCAGGAGTCCGATGGCCTGGTTTTAGGGTTGGGCTTGACCGTTTCCTGCCACTCTGTTGGGCTCTGGTTTCTTAGACTTTGTGAGCTATTGTTCCCAAAGGTCTTTTCTCCAAGACCAAGAAGCTGGGATATAGAGCTTTGGGCTTTCCTGTGGGGGTGTGAGCAAGTTCGAGAAGCAAGTCCTGAGAAGGGCTTTCCTGGCTTTCAGTGAGCAGCAGAGCCTGAAGGGAACCGAGGCAACCCTCCCTTTGTACAGATGAGAGACCGAGGCCTTGAGATGGGAGCAAATTGCCCAGCCCCAGGCTCTGCTCTGCTCTGATGTGGCTGTTGGGCCTTAGTAGACTGGGAAGAAGAGTGAGGTGGGCATCTGGGGACCCTCAGCCTGAAGGAGGCTTCCAGCAGTCCTCAGAGGTATGGGGATCCTGGTTTTGGGGAGGCTCCAGATGGGGCTGACTGCATCAAGCTGGCAGACAGTGGACGGTGGGCCTCTGAGACTCAGTGTCCTCATCTGTAACAGGAGCCAGCTGTCCTGTGAACGGCAGAGGCCCCCCTAGCTCCAATCCAGCCCCACAGTCCACACCTGAGGACCGGAGCCCCACTTCCCTGTTGTCTGGTCTGCGACTCACATCTGTGCACCAGCCAGAAGGGATTGGAGCGTATCTGGAATGCTCTTCCGCCCTGCATTTTTATTTTCTGATCTATTTCCAGCTAAGGATTCCATGTACCAATGAGAGCGGTTTCTGGTACTGTGTAGACATGGCCTGTGTGTATTTTCTCCCCACATGTCTTCTAGGACTCAATCTGATTTCCATATGGCCTGAGCTCGCCATGCAGATTTTGGCGGACCACCTAGTATCTTGTGCCCTCCAGAGTCTTTGGGGACCGATGGTTGGGCTCCAGGGAAGGAGTCAAAGGAGAAAGTGTACATGGATGGTGTGTGTGCATGTGTATGTGTGTGCTGTGTGCGCACATGTATGTGCGTGGTGTGCGCACACATGTATGTGCTGGTGTGTGCGCACGTGTATGTGCGTGGTGTGTGTGTGCACATGTATGTGTGTGCTGTGTGCATTCACGTATGCTATCTCTGTGTGCATGTGTATGTGCTGGTGTATGTGCATGTGTATGTGCGTGCTGTGTGCGCACATGTATGTGCGTGGTGTGTGCATTCACGTATGCTGTGTGTGCACGTGTATGTGCGTGATATGTGTTCATGTATGCTATCTCTGTGCATGCATGTGTATGTGCATGGTGTATGTGCACGTGTGTGTGTGGTGTGTGCATTCACATATGCTATCTGTATGTGCACGTGTATGTGCTGGTATGTGTGCATGTATATGTGCGTGGTATGTGTGCATTCACGTATGCTATCTGTGTGTGCACGTGTGTGTGGTGTGTGCATTCACGCATGTTATCTGCTATCTATGTGTGCACGTGTATGTTTGCGATATGTGTGTTCATGTATGTTAATTCTGTGCACGCACACGTATGTGCATGGTGTGTGCACATGTATGTGTGTGGTATGTGCATTCACGTATGCTATCTGTGTGTGCATGTGTATGTGCATGATATGTGTTCATGTATGCTATCTCTGTGCACGCACGTGTATGTGCATGGTGTGTGTGCACATGTATGTGTGTGGTGCGTGCATTCACGTATGCTATCTGTGTGTGCACGTGTATGTGCATGGTGTGTGTGCGCATGTATGTGTGTGGTGCGTGCATTCACGTATGCTATCTGTGTGTGCACGTGTATGTGCATGATATGTGTTCACGTATGCTATCTTGTGCACACACGTGTATGTGCATGGTATGTGTGCATGTGTATGTGCGTGGTGTGTGCATTCACGTATGCTATCTGTGTGTGTGCGTGTATGTGCGTGATATGTGTTCATGTATGCTATCTCTGCATGCACGTGTATGTGCATGGTGTGTGTGCACATGTATGTGTGTGGTGTGTGCATTCACGAATGCTATCTGTGTGTGCACGTGTATGTGTTCATGTATGCTATCTCTGTGCATGCACATGTATGTGCATGGCATGTGCACATGTATGTGTGTGGCATTTACATTCATGTATGCTATCTGTGTGTGCGTGTATGTGTTCATGTATGCTATCTCTGTGCACGCACGTGTATGTGCATGGTGTGTGTGCACATGTATGTGCGTGGTGTGTGCATTCACGTATGCTATCTGTGTATGCGTTCATGTATGTTATCTCTGTGCATGCACACGTATATGCATGGCGTGTGCACATGCATGTGCGTGGCATTTACATTCATGTATGCTATCTGTGTGTGCACAGGCACGGGCATAGATACATGTGAGATAGAAGGGGTGGGCCTCCTGGGAGGGTGTGGGGAGCCCAGGGTACCCACAAACTCAGTCTCTGCCCCCTTGGACCGTCTCCAGGCAGATTCAATTACTTGCAGTAAGGACGGAGCTTCAGTTTGGATGGAAGGGAGGCTGGCTTTGTGGGAAAAATGGAGGTCGGCCCTTGAACCCAGACGTGTGGAAGGCACTTGACATTTTCTTAAGGGCTTAGGGGCTTTTGTGTGTCTGAGATGAGTAGAGTGGGATCACCTGGCTTCCAGTAGGAAGTACAGAAGGCCTAGGCCCCGCTCTTCCTCAGTAGCCCCCTTCCCCATCCAGCATCTGTTCTGTTGGCTTTGAGGCCCTGGTGGGCGTGGTGTATGGAAGCCAGGAGGCCATAAATGCTCGGGCGATGGCACTTCAGTGGGCTTCACATTGGATGATGGTGTGGAAACAAGCCACAGCTAAATTAGTTTTCTGCAACCTGATCTGCAATACGCTTGTGATAATAAATGCTAATAATCTCACTTGCGGTGCCATGTGCTGGCCGATCGTGGTTAAATTCTATAGTCCTGCTATTCTGTAGTTTCTGATCTACAAAAGATGGATTTAATTGTAGATCTTCCATTACGTTAGTTGTAACCAGACTTTGAGAAGGTTAAGTGACCGCAGGAGAAAGGGCTTAATTTAGTGTCATTTCTTTTTTTTTTTTTTAAGATTTTATTTATTTATTTGACAGAGAGAGACACAGCAAGAGAGGGAACACAAGCAGGGGGAGTGGGAGAGGGAGAAGCAGGCTCCCCGCAGAGCAGGGAGCCCGATGCGGGACTCGATCCCAGGACCCTGGGATCATGACCTGAGCCGAAGGCAGTCGCTCAACCGACTGAGCCACCCAGGCACCCAATTTAGTGTCATTTCTAAGCGAATGGCCAGTGAACGCTGGCTCTTCCTATCAGCTCTTCTTTATTGACCAGTTTCCTTATGACCCATCTCATTCCCAAATTATCTGAGTCAGGTTCCAAAACAAAAACCAGGGGTGCCTGGGTGGCTCGGTCAGTAAAGCCTCAGGGTGGTCCTGAGATCAAGCCCAGCATCGGGCTCCCTGCTAGGCAGGAAACCTGCTTCTCCCTCTCCCTCTGCCCCTCCCCTTGTTTGTGCTCTCTCTCTCAAATAAATAAATAAATAAATAAATAAATAAATAAATAAATAAATCTTTTAAAAAATGAAAACCACCCATTAAAATAAAGAATAAAGAGAAGAATGGGTCAGGATAAAAGGAAAATGAGAATACAGAAAAAGAGGAGGGCAGAATGAAATTATAACATGCAGGGACCCAAGCTATGAAATCCCATAGTTTTACTGTGGGGAGGGACAGGCGGACGGGGCTGCACATGGGATCTGAATGTCGCAGAGGCCAAAGCAAGAAGAAAACATCCCCAGGTGCGTGTGGCTGGTGATTGGCAGGACTTCACAGGACCCTTGGCAGAGATAGGGTGAGAGTCTGGCCCCTAGACTCTCCATTTCGAGACCTTTCCACTAATCTCTGTGACTTCCCAGTGGGTCAGCTGCAGAGGCCGAGCGGGGGCCTTCACAGCATGAGCTACTGGGCCAGAAGTGGTGGCCAGTGGAGGCCCAGCCCCAGGGGACAAATGGTTCCACCCTGGTGATTGGTCGCCCTGAGATTTGGGCAAACCCATCGTGTGTTCTCTACTGGTTCCACTTCTCAGGATTCAGTTTGTTCCCGAATGTCACTCTTCTGTCTTGAGCATGGACACCTTTGGAATGATTGCTTTGAGGCCCCAGTTGCACTAGCCTTAGGGAGGGATTTGAAGATTTCCTGCTTACCCACCTGCAGGGAAGGCGCCATCCTCTGGGGACACCTCTCCCTGTCAGGCCCTTGAGCTTTCACTGAATTTTGATCACCATGACTGTCATCACTCTATCTAACCTCACTGAGCACCTGCTGATGGGCAGTTCGTAGACATGATCCAACCATCCTACAGATATTTGTTGGGTGCCAACTATGCGCCTGGCATTATTGGAAGTGGTAGTGATACAGCAATGGACAAGTCAGTCAAAGTCATCACTGTAAGAAGTTCATCTTCTCGATGGGTGACAGACAACAGAAGGATGAACAGGACTTGTATACTGTCCTGTCAGGCGGGGATTAATACTCTCAAGAGAAAGGAAACAGAGGTGGGGGGAGAGTGGTTGAGGATGGTTGAGGTGCTACTTTAGACAAGGTGTTCCCAGCCATGGACAGGGAGGAGCAGGTGCAAAGTCCCTGGGGTGGGGACATGATTGGCCTGCTTGAGGAGCAGTGCTGGAGTCAGTCACGGTGTCTGGAGTTGGCACTTGTTCTCATAGATGAGGGAGGAAATCACAGGCCCACATGAAGCACCAGAACTGGATCCAACTCCCAAGAGTAAAAGGAGGGGTGATGCTTTAGGGGTGGCATAAGAGGAAAGACAGAGAAATAGAGTGGTAGGACACACACACACAGATTGAGAGAGAGACAGAGATGGCAGGAAGCAGAGACAAGACCTGGGATTGGAACGGGAGGTGGGAGGGTCGGGGGATGTTTGGAAAAGGGGGCTGGAAAGTGGGTGGTACATGCTGGTGAGCGGTTGTCCAGGTGCGACAGTTAATTTATGTGTGAACTTGGCTGGGCCAAGGCATGTAAAGGCTGGTAAAACCTTATTTCTGGCCTCGTCTGTGAAGGTGTTTCAGGAAGAGATTAGCATTTGACTCAGTAGACTGAGTGAAGAAGTGTGGTCCCCAATGCAGGTGGACATTTCCACTCCATTGAGGGCCCAAATAGAACAAAGAAGAGGCACAAGGGTGACTTTGCTCTTGGCTTGAGCTGGAACATCCATGTCTTTCTGCCCTTGGACATGGCCGTCCTGGTTCTCAGGCCTATGGGTCTAGACTGCAGCCACATCACTGACTCTCCTGGGCCTCCAGACTGCAGATGGCAGATCACGGGATCTCTCAGCCTCCATAACTGCATGAGCCAATCCCTCATCATGAACCTCTTTCTATGTATCTGTATAGATCCTGTTGCTTCTGCTTCTCTGAAGAACCCCGACTATGACGCCAGGGCCCCAGCTGGCTTCTACTGGGAGCTCACAGGGAGTGAAAATCCAATTCTCAGCTTGCCCCGTGGCCAACCTTGAGTGACACCTGGAATGGAGATGCGTGGTCCATCTTGTGGGCCTGGGGAGCCCAGGTCTTTTCTGCGATGCTGTGGGAAAGCTTTCAGCACAAGGTCAGAAAAGGGAAGCCACAGGCTCTAGGGGTCCTGGCTCCTTGTCCATCCCGTTCTCTTCAGTGTTCATATATGGGGCAGCCCAGAGGCCATGGGGACCTCCAACAAGCCGGGGTGGGGGTGGGGGGAGTTTTGGTTGGTGGAGGATTTACGTGCTGAGATCCATCCACTGAACACAGATTTGCTGAGTCACTCCTGCCTGGTCGTCACAATCATTCTGCAAAGCGGAAGTTGCTGTTTCTATTTCACAGAGGAATAGACCGAGGCACTTGAGGGTCAGTAACTTGGACACGGGAGTTGGCACCAGCCGGGCTTATACCTTCAAAGTATCCACACTCTTTCCATCACACCACGACGCACAAGCCCAGCAGAAGTCTAGTAACTAATGTAGCTAAAATCGGCCGTAAGGTGTGGGGTGGTGTCTTAGTGGGCTTGGGCGGCCATGACACCGCTCCACGGGCTTAAGTAACAGACGCTTATTTTCTGACTGTTCTGGAGGCTGAGATTCCCAGATCAAGGTGTCAGCAGGGCTGGTTTCTCCTGAGGCCTCTCCTTGGCTTATATAGATGGACTTCTCCTGGGTCCTTGAAGGGTCTTCCCTCTGTCTGTGTCTAATCTCTTCTTATAAGGGCACCAGTCATTCTCGATTAGGGTCAACCCTAATGACCTCATTTTAACTTAATTATTTCTTTAAAGACCCTGTCTCCAAATATAGTCACTTTCTGAGGTTCTGGGGGTTAGGACTTCAACATGAATTTTGGGAGGTGGAGGACACAATTCAGCCCCATACAGGTAATGTCTCATAGCAGGGGACAGACATGAACATGTCAGGGAGGGAGGGGTCACTGTGAATGGATGGACCAGGAAGACTTCTTGGAGGAAGGGGAATAGAGGGATCTTAAGGTGGGGGATATCAGACCAGGAGGAGTAGAGAGAAGTCATCCTCTCTAGAAAAGCCAACCTGATTTTTTTTTTTTAATTTTTATTTTTGCCTTCGCTTGTCAACTACAGAGATGTGGGATTTTGTGGAGCAGCCCATGGAAATTTCTGGTTAATCTTGTCATGTCCATAGAGTGTCAACTAAACCATGACTTTAAGGATTAACCAGGTTCCCCAAAACAGAACTTTCTGATGGGAGAAGACAGCTGCTGCTAGAATTCTAAGACTTGGTCCATGACCCTACCCTGCTGTGTGCCCAGCACTTGAAGCCTCAAGTCTTTCTCTGACTTGGAACATGTTGCCTCTAGCTGAAGTTGGTCTTGGGAGGTGAGGGGTGGAGGGAATGTTCTTCTCCTGGACCATCTCCCTGAGATGTTGAGTGAGTGATTCTCCTTAAGTGAACCCCACAAGGTCATGGTCGGGGTGGCCCTTCCTGCAGGCAGGAGCCCTCCTTGACTTCTAACATAACCAACTCAAAGCCAACAGTCTTCTACAAGAGGATGGAATCTGAGGTCACCTGAGAATTATCTTGTAAACATCAGGGGAGTGAAGGGCATTATAAGATTCTGTACCCAATTCCAACAAGTGGTTTTTCCCCCACACCAAGCAATTCTTGGAGACTAGTTAGGTGTCTTACAATTTAGCTCAATTCTGACGCTGTAATTCCAACAGTACCTGCAGATAGCATCAGATCCCACAGGTTAAGGGCTCGGTCCTTTAAGACTGCCAGATTCTCCCCTCAGAGACGCCAGTCGCCAAGTTCTAGACCATCACCTGGGCTTCTGAGCTGTGACTGTAGGTTGGAGATTCTAACGAGCCCCTCCTTGGGTTCCATTAATGAGAGCAGCTCACAGAACTTACAGAAGCATTTTACTTGTAGATTGCCAGTTTATCAGAAAAGGATGTAACTCAGGACAGCCAGATGGAAGAGAAGCAGAGAGCAGGGTTTGGGGAAAGAGCTCGAAGCTTCCATGCCCTCTCTGGGCACACCATGCTCCCTAAATCTGCACTTGCTCACCAACCTTGAAGCTCTGAATGTTGTCCTTTTGGGTGATTCTGGAGGCTTCATTGCATTGGCATGATTGATTTTTTGAAGTCATTGGCCACTGGGGATTGATTCAACTTCCCTTCTCTCTCCCCTCTCAGGGGTCAGGGTGGGGGTGGTACTGAAAGCTCTAATCCTCTAGTCATACGGTTGGCTCCCCTGACCCCCAGCCCCCACTCTTAGGTGTGGTCCCGAAGTCACCCAAATAACATAACAAGAGACACCTTTATTATTCTCATCACAGAATATTCTAAGGGTTTTAGCAGCTCTGTGCCAGAAATGGGGACGAAGACCAAATACACAAAGATTTCTTATTATAAATCACAAATTCATGGCTTCCGCTCACTGTAGAATAACAGACATCCCAAGGGACAGCCAGGCTATCCTGAGCACCCACTATGTGCCCGGCAGCCTTGGCTTTCCTGCCTGTTTCGCTGTCTTGACCCACTCCTGCCCAAGCTCAGTGCTCACCCTGGGGGAGCTTAGGAGACCCCAGGGTGTGTGGACCTGACCCAGGAGCTGGGCCCCCACACGCTTTCCCAAGTTCCCTTTCCCAGTGAGACCAGGATCTGGAACCAGTCGGTTCTCTGATGGTGGTGCCTTTCCATCCCCCTCCCCCACTCAGGCCACAGGAGAGGGAGAATCCTGTCCTGCCTCTTCACTGGGATCGAGGATCAGATCTATAACACTTCCCAGGAGACCAGGACTCAGAAGGTCATTGGCACGAGACTTCTGTCTCACTGAGTTGTGGCACCTTTAGAACCTGATGGATGGTGAAATAAGGCGAGATCAGGGAGAGGGGGGCAGCTCAGAGACCCACAGAAAATCAGGGACCCAGGCTTCTCGTCTCTCAGACCCTGCAGCCCCCCTCCTGCCCTAATGACCAGTTTCCCTCGATCACACATCGGCCTGATGTTCCGGGTCATTGGGGAAAGCCTTATGCTTACCAGCTCCTTGAGGGCTGAACTCTGCACTGTTTTGTGCAAAATAGTGTCACTTGCCAATTACATATCTTTTTTTTTTTTTCCTCTTCCAAATAATAAAAGGTTGGAAGTCTCCACTCTGTTTCCGGCAGAGCGCTGACAAAGCGCCTTACGGTGACCGTGTGCTCGGAGGACGTCGTGTTACCGGGTGGGAGCATGCCCAGGGCAGTCTCACTGGATATGGATAGGGAAGATGCTAGCTCAGCATCATCGTCCCCTGCACACCAGCTTGTTGGTTCCTGTGACAGGTCCCGGGTGGCCCGAGGCAGTGGCGAGGGCGGGGGACCTTGAGGGACAGTGTCGTCTCCCTGGTCCTTGTCCTATGTCACAGGCATGGCACATTGGTGGACTTCCAAGGCCATGGCTTGGCCAGCGTTGGCTGGATAGAGAAGTGGATTTTCCCACAGTAAGGATAAATGTAATACTCTGATCTGGTCAGAGAGAGTTCTGTGGTGCTTGTGATGCTGGCAGGACCCCAGACCCGGCGGCTTAAGCAACAGAAATCTTTTTTCTCACAGTCCTGGAGGCTGGAGTCTGAGATCAAGTTGTCTGCAGGGTTGATTTCTCTTGAGGCATCTTCCTTGGCTCTCAGATGACCCCACCTCCTTCCTGCGTCCCCGCGAGGTCTTTCTCCTGTGTGCGTGCCTCTCTGGCATCCTTTTGTGTGTCCAGATTTCCTCTTCTTATAAAGACACCATCAGACTGAACTAGGGCCCACCCTAAGGGCCTCATTTTAACTTAATCCCCTCTGTGAAGATCCCCCATCCCCAAATACAGTCACATTCTGAGGTCCTGGGTGTTAGGGCTTCAATCTGTGAATTGGAGGGTGGGACACAATTCAGCCTGGAACAGTGGGGCTTCATGCATAGTGAATAAAGGAACGAATGAAGTGTATCAGAGGCTGATTTAGATGTTCGTTTTTGTGTGCCGGAGGGAGTAAGTATAGGGGTCCTGTGGGTGTCTCTTTGAAAATAGGAGGGGACAGGCAGAGGGACAGGCTCAGATCATTCTCCATGCGACACCCCTCCCTCGTTGGGGCTCTCCCCTGCTGTCTCTGTTCTCTGTGACTTCCCGACTGGGAACAGCGACACGACAGCTCATGCTGTCAGTGGGTCAGCTGCCTCTCTGCCGAGGGTGGCACCTGCTGGCTCCGGGGATACGCCAGCCTCAGTAGTGACATTGATCCCCTTCCTCTGAGAGCAGGGACAGGGGCACGGGGGCATAGAGATGGTTTCCCTTTTGTCCTAGGGCTGCAGCATTTCATACCAGACTAATTTTATTTTATTTTGTTTAAAGAGTTTATTTATTTGGCAGAGAGAGAGAGAGAACAAAACAGCCGGGGAGTGGCAGGCAGAGGGAGAAGCAGGGTCCCCGCTGAGCAAGGAGCCCGATGTGGGGGTCGATCCCAGGGTCACGAGATCGTGACCTGAGTGGAAGGCAGATGCTTAACCAACTGAGCCACCCAGGCGTCCCTCGACTATTTATTTATGCAGAAAGACCACTGAGAGCAGTTTACATTGGCTCTATGCAACCACCAGAATCCACCACCTGTGCTTTGGTGAAGCTTTGACAGCAAGAATAGGTCTTTCCCCATGTGGCTCATCTGTGGGATGGAGGGAGCTGTTAAGGGTTCTGCAAGGAGCCATAAAAGGGAGAAAGACATCCAGGAGGTGGGAAGTGAAGCCGAGAGAGCAAGTCACCCCGCTAGCATGGTGGAGGGTTGGAAAGTGGCCTGAGATGGGCGTTGGGAAGCTGAAGGCTGGGTGGAGAGCTCCTCCCTCCTACCTGGGCCCATCTGTCTTCTTCAGCACACGTGGGACATCCCTTGCCGGACTGGGCATGTGTCCTGAGTGCAGCTGTCCCTGCCAGGTGAGCAGGCTCTGCTGTAGAGTGTGCTCCCCAGATGCTGCCTGGCCGAGAACCTCCTTGGGGTCCCTCCACTGGCATGGACTAGGTGGTTCCACAATACGGCCTCCTGTAGGAAAAGAACATGGGCTCAAAAGCTCAAGGACATTCTGACAATGTTGAATTCTACCTGCAGGTGAAAAAGTCCCCTCATCCTCTAGTGTCCTGGAAAATGGCTTCCCACAAAAAACCCCCCTTCTCCATATGCCTCGGAGAAGACACACAGATGCCCCCATTGTTTACCCATGACAAAGCCAGACCCACACCCTCCAAATTCCCATTTTTTTTCCCTCAGAAATGGTGAACTGAAATGCTGTCCCCACTAATTGATTGGAACAAAATGCTTGTTGACCACACTTTGTTTGACCTCCCTCCTCCCAGGCTCCTGAACTTTGGCAACAGACAGCCCCTCCTGAGAGGAGGCTGGCTTTGGGGTCAAACATCCTCTTGGGCTCCCATCCAACCACCTCACCCCTTCCCCACACAGTGTTCCTTCGAACCTTCTGTCTAACCTTCCTATGAAAGGAAAACTCTCTTTGCTCAACTCTTGAGAAGCTGTCTGACCTCATGGTCAGAGTGTTCTCCCTTCTGCAATAGGCCCTCCCCACTCCCCGGAATCATCCTTTTGCATAATGTTTTCCTCACTGAGTCCAGGGTTGTTTTTATTTGACAATCTTAAGGGGACCGTAGGCTCTTATGAGGGGGATGGAGCAGGGTGGGCTTCTTTGTCCTTCTGCTGATTCCCATGTGGCACGTTGACATGTACCGGTTGTCAGAGAGGATTTGAGTGCTGCCCCTGGACCCATTTGTGGGCACACAGCATCCTGACCTGGCCCGCCTCAAGGACCTAGCGGGTGGGGCTTGGTTCAGGTGGGACTTGGTTCACAGTTGGATGGGACCTCACTGTCTAGTGTGACAATCTGTCGGTGACACCGTTATCCATCTAGAAGCAGGGGTTCACATGACTAGGGCTTTATGCAGAATCTGGTCCCTTCGGGGGTAATGAAAAGAAATTCCAGCTTAGGTGTCACAAAGAACACCAGCGAGGTCCCAATTTATAACCCTTAGCCACACTTTCCTGCTCCCATTTCCATTTTCCAGTGGTAGTTCTAGAACCATCACCCGCCAGATCCCAGCTCTCCCTTCCTCAGGGCTGGTGTTTGTGTTCCCAGCCCACCCCTGTCCTCATAGCTTTCCATTATGTAGATCAATTTAGCTTCTTTTTGCTTGGCATCATAAATACCCCAGAGCCAGCTGACAAAGATTTTTTTTAGCAGGATGAGGGAGAGGCAATCCCACCTATTAATAAGTCCTGCTCCTGTCACATTGTAATCCGGGGCCAGGTGGGAAAAGGGCGTTAGGAGAGGTCCCGGTGCAAGCTCCAGTGGTGTGGGGGTGAGCGGGGTCACCGGGCTCTCTCAAGCACGCTCCCCCTGCTAATCCATCTGCCCCAACGCAGGCTGAGTGCAGACTTAGAATAGCACACACCGCGCTCGGGGTCAGCCTCCAGATGCTCAGTTGTATGACTCTGATCCGTGAACAAATCTGTTACAAGCCACTTCAACCTCCCGAGATTGTTGGGTGAATTAGAGCCTAGAGAGCCATGAACCTAATGCAGAAGCAGAGGGGCATGGAGCCTTCTCACCCCCACCCTGGAGAAGCACACCTCTGGGGCCCCTCAGTCGCTGCAGTGTGCGGGGTTGATGGGGGTTTGCCAGGTGCCGCGGGCTGGCTGCGTGGGGTGAGCTTATTAAAAACTCCTCATGTTGGCTCGCCAGCTGCAGAGCCAGCTTGTGGTCCTTTTCCAGGACCTGGGCCATGGTGGAGGCTGGCAGTTGTCTTGCTTGATTATCAGAAGGCTGGGGACGTAGGCACACACACGCGAAGGCATTTGTTGATTCAAAAAGCCATATACCGGGCACCTGTTCCGCACAGGGTGCGGGGCTATAGGGATGAATAACGCCCGGATCCTTGACTTGATAATTTCATTCTCTCGATGGATGTCAACATTGGTGCAATGAGCCATGTTGCTGTGGGCGGTCGTATTCTGGTGTATGAATATGCCTTGCTTTAGGCACCTGTTCTCCAGTGGATGGATGTTGGGTGTTTCCCATTTCCGGTTATGGTGAATACAGTTGGTATATAACTTTTTTGTGGACACATGCAGTCATTTCTGATGGGTTCAAACCTAGGAGTGGACGTGCTGGGTCATAGGGTGGGAGTGTTTTTAGCTGTAGCAGGCACCATCCAGCAGGTTTGAAGAGTGGTCAAACCATTTTTAACTCCCACTGGCGGTGTGTGAGATGGAATACATTGATGCTGAGTATGTGCCAGGCACTGGGCTGTGATCACTGCAGATTTTGTTCCTCTCATTTTATGTAGCAGGGGACAGAGGCTGAGCTGGTGAAGGGAAATGCCTGCTGTCCCCCAGCAAGCAGATGGCAGAGAGGAGATCTGAGCCAAGACTGTCATAACCCTAGGGCGGGTCCTCTGTGGACTCTCCCATGCCACGGGCTCATTAGCACAAGTAACCTATCCGATCGCTAGCTGTGTAGGCGAGCGACGGGGCCTGGAACCCATCGCTTGTAGTGTTGGAAGCCCAAGATGCTGATAGACGCTGATCACCTCAACAGCACATGGCTAACACTCCACAAAGCAATGCTCCTAGTTCTATGGCATCCTTTGCAGCTCTCGTTCCTAACTGACATGAGCCCCAAACTGCCCCTGGGATTATGATTTGTGGCATGTTCCCTGCT
The DNA here is from genome assembly GCF_002201575.2 of Neomonachus schauinslandi. Classification (NCBI taxonomy): domain Eukaryota; kingdom Metazoa; phylum Chordata; class Mammalia; order Carnivora; family Phocidae; genus Neomonachus; species Neomonachus schauinslandi. Next base: position 165,894,157 of record NC_058407.1, on the reverse strand, counting down.
ATGGCTGCTCGTTTTCAAACTTGATGCTCACCTTGACTTCATTATTAAAGTTTAAAAAAACTGAGATTATAATTAACATATGCCATTGTATTAATTTCGGGTGCACCACATAATTACTTGATATATAAATATTGACCCCGACTTTCTAAATTATTAGCACCTCTTGCTGAGTATTGTAGCAGAAGTTGGTGGCACCTGTTATGGGCTGAACTGTGTCCCCTTAAAATTCATATGTTGAAGCTTTAACCCTCAGAATCTCAGAATGTGACTGTATTTGGAGATAGGGTCTTTAAAGAGGTAATTCAGTTAAAATGAGATCCTTAGCTTCGGCCCTAATCTAATCTGACTGGTGTCCTTATAAGGAGGGGAGATTGGGACACAGACAAGGGCAGAGGGACAGCCATGAGAGGATTCAGGGAGAAGGGGGATGTTCACAAACCAAGGTGAGAGGTCTCAGAAGGTTCCTGCCCTGCCGACACCTTGATATCAGACTTCAGCCCCCAGAACTGTGAGGAAATCGGTACTTTGTCATGGCAGCCTTAGCTGACCGATACAGTACCCCACCGGTATCTCCTGGGCACTTACCTTCCTTGTACCTACCGGACCTGTGACAGCCAGCATCATTCCTTCTCTGGGCAGGACCCCATGGGCCCTAAGCACTGGAGAATGACCCCAGCAGCCCTCACCAATGGTGGTGGGAGTTGGAGGGAAAACTGCCCCAGCTTCCTCACCCCTCAGATGGGAAAACTCCAAGATGTGTACTCTACACGGTGTTCCAGAGGTCCCTACAGGATGGGGCTCAGTTGCTTTCCCTGTATCCTATCAGTGTTTTCTAGGATCACTTCCCCTAGAAGCTACTTGCGATCTCAGTCCTTGTCTCAGGCTCTGCTTCTGGGGGCCCAAACTAAGAGAATTGCAGTTCAGAGTTTCCTTCTGATTCCAAGGCCCCCCCAGATCAATACCTTTAGGAGCTGGGCTCAGACCCTGGGGTCCCCTCCCTCTCTCTGTGTGACCCCTCGATCCAGTACTCCTGCCAGCTTTTTGCAGCCAGTGCTATGGACTCTGTCCAGACATTCTGGACCCCACCCAAGAGGCTGGTACCCAAACCCTCCCTGAGAGAGCAAACAGCTTCTCGTACAAGACGGACAGGGCTGAAACTCATTAGACAGTAGAGTCCAGAACTGAGGGGGGCTGCCAACATGCTCAGGGAAACACGTCCTTTTGGAAAATCCCTGAACTAGACCAAATACCGCATGGTAGTCCTTACCTAACATGCTGACCGACTTCCTGTGGGCCTCTTCTTGCCGCATCTTGTCCTTTTTTTTTTTTTTTTAAGATTTTATTTATTTATTTGACAGAGATAAAGGGAGAGAAGGAATACAAGCAGGGGGAGTGGGAGGGAGAAGTAGGCTTCCTGCGGAGCAGGGAGCCCGATGCGGGGCTTGATCCCAGGACCTTGGGATCATGACCTGAGCCGAAGGCAGATGCTTAACAACTGAGACACCCAGGCACCCCACCACATCTTGTCTTTCCTTTGTCTTCTCTTCATTATTTCTAGCTGCTTCCCAGTGTAGTCTTTCGGGTTTATTGTCCTTTGGGGCCACCTTGTCTTCTCATATACAGGGAGTTCAAGAGAGGACGGAGGCATCTTCCTCTGAATTACGTACGACTGCATCTCAGACGCAGGTGGTGGCTTGCTTCCAGGCATTTTTATTCCTGGCCTCATAAAGTCCTTTATCATGGGGGAGACAAGGCTGTCAAAAGTCTGCTTCTCTGCAGAGCTGAAAGTCTAGGAGCTATCTGTATTTATAGGAGCCTGAGAGCGTCCAGGATATTGGGGAAGAAATAAAATTTCAACGGACCCGCTAACACCTGAACCTCAGGTTGGTCTGAGGGCAGTGGAAAGTCAGACAGGCTGGGTGCAAGGCGCAGCTCTCCCACTCTCAGCCTGTGTGATCTGGGGCAAGTGACCCTTCTGAGCCTCTCTGAAGGAGAAGGACAGCACCCTGGTTGAAGTCCCGCTGTGAAGGTTACAGGTGATGGCGTATTAGAGGCACACGCTTGGTGCTTTGGGAGGAGGGGTCTCCCTGCTTCTCCATGTGACCTGATTCAGGGTCCCTGAGTCTTTTATTAAAACACTTTAAAAATCAGCTTTATTTATTTATTTTTTAAAAGATTACTCATTTATTTATTCCAGAGAGCAAGAGAGGGATGTGGGTGGGGGAGGAGCAGAAGGAGAGGGACAAGCAGACTCCCCGCTGAGCACAGAGCCTGATGCAGGGCTCAGTCTCAGGACCCTGAGATCATGATCTGAGCTGAAACCAAGAGTTGGATGCCCAACCGACTGAGCCACCCAGGCACCCCCAAAATCAGCTTTATTGAGATATAATGGATATTACAATAAAATGCACCTACTTTAAGGATTCAGTTTGGTGAAATTTGATAAATATGTACACTCATGGAACTACTACCCTAACCCAGGTATAAAACATTTCTACCACCTCTAAAGTTCCCCCATGCCTCTTTATGGTCTGTATTAGTTTGCTAGAGCTGCTGTAACAAGTACCACAAACTGAGTGGCTTAAACAACAGACAGGTATTGTCTCACAGCCCTGGAGGCTGGAAGTCAAAATCAAGGTTCCCCAAGTTTGGCTCCTTCTGAGGGAAGGGTCTATTCTAGGCCCCTCTCCTTGGCTTATAAATGGTATCCTCACATTGTCTTCCTGCTCTGCGTGTCTCTCTGTCCAAATTTCCCCTTTTTATAAAGGTATCATTCATATTGGATTAGTGACCTAATGATCTCATTTGAACTTGATTACCTCTGTGAAGATTATCTCCAAATAAGGTAACATTCTGAGGTACTGGGAATTAGGATGTCACCCAGTTGTGGGGGAACACAGCTCAACTCCTACTACAGCTAACACCTCACCTCCACCCCATGTAAACACGGATTGGCTTTTTATCACTGTAAGTTAACTTTCCTGCTTTACAGCTTCATATAAATGGGATCATACAGTGTATGCTTTTTTGGGTTCTTTTGCTTGGTGTGTTGTTTTTGAGAATAATTCATGTTATTAAGCATATCAGTGGGTTATTCCTTCTTTATTGCAGAACAGAATTCCACTGAATGACCATACCACATTTTGTTGGTCTACTCACCTGTCAGTGGACATGTAGATTGTTTCCTGGACTCATCTTGATCATGATCCAAAGCGTAAGAAATAGATTTTGCATTTATATCTATATGCTCACATGTACATGTAAGTACACATGAAACAGAAACAAATTTCATGAATACTTATCCTGGCCCATTCCACTCCACTCCATTCCACTCCACTCCACTCCAGTCCATAAAATGCTGGATGTGACCACAAAGTTGATATTTTGACCCACAAGTGGATCACGACCTGAAGTTTAAAACTTTTCTCTGGTGGGACTGGTGGAGAGGTGCCTCTCAGCAGGAAGAGATCAGGAAAGATGACAAGATTCCATAATTTTGGTTTGTCCCTGTTTTGTTGTGTATCAGCTGAACAGCCATATTTAATCTCAGATACCACAGTAGATTCATCCAGTGACATTTGTCTCCTCTCCTCTCTGTTTCCAGAAGGAGTGTCAGTTAAGATGCACACTCTGATCCACAAGAAAACACAGGGAAGTCTCTTTGGCCAAGATTTTCTTCATGTTCAGCCTTGGTCTCTGATTCTGAAGATGAGATCTGGAGCTGAGTCTACTTCTCTGTTGGAGGATGGGTGGCTTGAGTCATGGAAGAGGCTCGGTCAGTCATGGAAAGACAGTATCAGGCAAGGTTAAACTAGGTTACGTTCCATGGTAACAAACAACCCCACCATTTCAGTGGCTTAACCCTCAAAGACTTATTTCTTGCTCATGCCATGTTCACTGAGGGTTTTGTGACTCTTCAAGTCAACTCTCCTCCATGTAGTGATTCAGTGATCCAGGCTCCTTTGATCTGCCGACTCCATCTCAACGGGAGCCCTCTTTCATGATCCAATAATGGGAGTGGAGAGGGGAGATACATGTAGGGTCACAGTAACTGTGCTGCCTTTTCTAAGTTTTGGCTTGAAAGCAGCAGCTATCACTTCTTCCCCAACTCACTGGCTCTTACCAGTCTCTAGAACATGGCCTTGCTATTTTTTAGGGGATGGAAAAGTCCAGTGATCAATCTATCTGGAGGGGAGGAGCACTGGTGAACTGATGAATGCCAGCAATGTCTCCATAGACTTCTGACCTTGAGGATACCTTGCCTCCAGCTCACAGACTTCCCTCCCACCCTCGCCACTTGCTGCCACCTGCACACACACGTTCCTCTTCCTGCTTTGTGCTCTGCTTGGTCTGTGAAGCCTACTTCCATTAGTAGAGTCTGGGGGGACTGGGCTATAGTTTTCCTGAGGCCTTGACTTTGAATATATGAAGAATTCACTGGCACTTTGTTTGCCTTTTTGGAAGTAGGTGGGAAGATGGTCTCAGGCCAGAGAAATTGGGGAGTTAAGCATGAATTTGTCTGTGTCTAGACCTCGGTTGCCTGGCTTATACAAGGACACTGCTGCTTGGCTTACCAGGAGACAAGGCAAGCCCTGTTGGAGAAGTCCCCATGAATCATCAGCTGACATACCTTCTGTCTAAAAGTGGACAAGGTCACTGACACTTTTTTCTATTTCCAGACTTCTGTGCCAGCCTGAGAACTTCCCAAAGGGAGAGGGCGCTGGCTGCAAAGAGAGACCTCCCTGTCATGTCCCTCTGCATGGGAAGCTCTATGCACAGGTTTTATGAAAATATGCCTACATTGTGAGTGAGGACATCCTGTGTGCCAGCCTTCTGCTGACTCCAACAATAAAGAATTCGGGCCTTATTTATAGGGCTGCCACCAGGATGTGACAGGAGGAATTGAGCATGCTGCCAGGGTGCAGAATGAGATTTCACAGAAAGACATTCAGTGGGCTAAAGCGGCCTATGGGGAGTGAGGGAGGAGACAGGCAAGGTGAATCAGACAGAATGATCTGGGTGGCAGCCTGTGGTGGCCGACCCCCCTCCTCTAGAGGGGGAGGTAGTGGAGCCTTCTTGGGGACCCTGGGCCAGCACCTTCCAACAGAGCCAGAACAAAGGTAAAAATGTTCAGATTTCCCTCAAAATCAAAGTAGGCAAGCATGTTCTCAATTATCCAGGAGTTTTCGTGGGAGGACATCTTAGCCTCGGGCAACTGGACATTCCCTTCCTCTCCTCTCTGTTTCCCTTCCCTCTCTCCTTCCCCACCCTTCTTCTTTTTTTTTTTTTTAAAGATTTTATTTATTTATTTGAAAGAGAGAGAATGAGCACGGGGGAGGGGCAGAGGGAGAGGGAGAAGCAGACTCCCTGTTGAGCAGAGAGCCTGATGTGGGGCTCGATCCCAGGATCCTGGGATCATGACCTGAGCCAAAGGCAGATGCTTAACCGACTCAGCCACACAGGGACCCCTCTTATTTTCCCCTCCCTAGGGTAATTGTCAGGGTGGTTCACAACATACAGGCTCTCTCCTCTGGGAGCCTGCTAAGCCTGCATTTCCCCTCCCATTTGGAGTGAACTTTGTCTGCGTGACTCTTTCTGGCCAGTGAAGTGTGAGTGAAAGAAGCTCCAAAAGCCAGTGACTGTGCTGTCTGCTTCTTTTTTCCAACCACAGTGACCAGCGACATTTGAGATGCTGACTGCCCTAGGAGCCTGGATCCCAGAATGAGTAGGACACAGAGCAAATCCCCCAACTGACTCATGCTGGACACATAGCAAGAAAGAGAACAAACATTGGTTGTTTTATGTCACTGAGACTTTGAAATTACTTGTTACGCAGCATCACCTGCCTTACCCTGACGAATACACTCTCCATGACAGAACCTTGGGAACAGTGCATTCTTCTGCACAAGAGACTTGAGTGTCCATACCCTTCTTTCAATACAGTGCCACCCTGGTCCTCTCAGTAACCATGAAGTGTGGTTCTGGGGGTGCCAAAGGAAATGGGCCAACAGAACTTTGGCCCAGGCGAGACAGGGATGGAGGAGAGTCCTCTGAGCTGCCAACCAGAAGGAGAAAGCTGTAGGTGTGCCTGTGCTGGGAACCTAGCTGTCCTGAGTTCCCATCAGCAGGATGTTCCAGGGAGAAGCTGATTTCCCAAAGTGGAAGAGTTTTTCTCATTCTTTGGCCATAAATGATTCTTACCCTTCCAAATGGCCAGCTCCTATCTAGGGATTTATGCAGTGCTCACTGCCGTTGTGGGCTCTCTCTTTTGCTTTGTGTTCTTTGCTGATTGAGGCTTGGAAGAAGCAATTCTTTTTCTGGTGCTGATGAATATGCTTCTAGCCCAAAGTTTAATTTTTTCCTTCTTAGTTTTGCAACCTTGACTGTCTGGAGCTTTAGGATTTTAAGCTTGATTAACCTCTTCCTCAGAACCTTACATTTTCTATCTGGAGATGGCATTTTGGGGGGTCTGACTGGAACCTTGCAAGGACAAGGTCATGGGAGGAGGGACTGAGGAAGCTGCTCAAGACCAGGAGCCTCTGTTATCCCTCATTCACCAGTGCAGGTGCCTGGCCAAATGGTCGGGGCATGGGAGCCTGAATGCCACTTGCCCCAATAGGGAACACATATGCCTCCAGGGGCAACTTTTCTTAATTTGCACAAAGGCACCCTACAAGCTAGCTTTGGCCCTTCCCTTGTCATGATCATGCTTGCTGCTGCCCTGTGAGCCCATACCTGGAATTGTCCAAGGGCCCTGATTGGCACAGGGGGGCTGTGGGGCCTCAGAACAAGCAGGAGAGGAGCATGAGCCTAAGTGGGTGATTGGTGAGTTGACTGAAGGCCAAGAGCAAGGCTGAGGTAGCATGCAGCAAATGTGGCAAGTGTGCATACATGTGTGTGCATGTGTGTGTGTGGGTCTGAGCACTCCCTATACCACACTGGGGGAAGGGAAAGGATGAGTCAAGGCGCAGAGTTGGAGGGTGAGGCATGGGATCTGATGGTGTAACTTGCATTTTGTTTCTGCTGCTAACAGTTGGCTTAGGGGGGTCTGTCTCTCTGACCCCTGTATGTAGGAGGGAAGAAGCCCCACCAAGCGTCACCATATCAGCGCTGTGGGTGTCTGGGGCTGAAGGTGGCAGTCTGCCCTCCAGATTGCCCCAGGCATCAGGCAGCAAGTGTTTGTGTCACGTGTGGAGTCTCGTCCTGGTAGGTGATCTAGGGCAGCACCAGATACTCCCCTCGTGGCCTGTGGACCTGCAGCATCGACAACACTCAGGGGCTTATTAGAAAAGCAGAAACTCCACATACTTACTCAGAACCTGCATTTTAATAAGATCTCTCCATGATGTGTGTGTGCTGAGTGTGGGAAGCAATTTCCAATATGCCGGTGTGACCTGGAGGCTCGTGGCAGGGTGGTCAGGCTGACATTTGCTTGTCCCAAGAACCTTCATCCTTGCCACTGCCCACTCATTCACTCTTCGTCTACTCATGTTCCTTCCTTGGAAGCTGGGAGAGGAAAGCAAACAGTATCAAAGTTACCGATCTTTGTCTTTGATTGAAGAGTTATGCCCCCAAGATTTGGCTTCAATCCAAAGTGGCCAGAATATTTAGAAGCGCCAAGATCATGCATTCAACTGCTAAACAGAAATCACTCAAAAAGGAAACTGAGTTCTGGTAGGAAGATGGACACAACTGAGCTAGGACCATACAATTCACATCTGTTGCACAAAAGCAACTTAAGAAGGTGGGTGTGCTAAGCTCAATAATGCTTTCCCCTCCTGCCACCAAAAGATGTTCGCATCCTCACGCTCACAACCTGCAAATATGTTACCCACGTGGTAGAGGGACTTTGCAGATACAATAAAATCCTTGACTTGGAGATGAAGAGATTATTCTAGATTATTTAGATGGGCCCAATGCGATTGCAAGGGTCCTCATGAGAGGGGTGGCAGGAGGTCAGAGTCAGAAGTGATGGGGCAATGGAAAGCAGAGAGACAGATGGAGATGCAACCACAGAAGCAGAGGTTGGAACGATGTGATTATTTAGAGCCTGCCACTTGGCAGGCACTGGGTCAACCACGTTTGCATCCTCTGGAATCCTTATAACAATTTGCAAGGAAGGTATTGTGGCTTTATTTTATGGATGAAGAGTAAGTCTTGGGGATATGAGACCCAAGGTCACAAAACACTGAGTGGATGCCACCACAATACCCCATTGCTTTATAGGGCACCACACCTTATTCCTTAACTGGAACACCTTCAAGAGGACCACTTAAACAGTAACTTACTATGGGATAGCATTTTTGTTTGAAGGAAGGAAACATTTTCTGCCTCCTTGTCTTTATAGGAAACACAGTTCTTAAGATTTTTAATGAGTGCCAAATATCGCAGATTCTTGTGATAGGCTTGGAAGTCTATTCATGTCTTTGAGTTGGGAAAAGTTAAATCCACTTAAGGATCGAAGTTCGTTCCCATGATTCTTGAATCTCCATTTTGAAACGAGTTGCTCTGTATTTCTTAGCTCCTCTTTGTTACCGTGAAGAGCTAGGTTGTCAGGGCAGCATTCTTAATTTAAAAAGATGCTATGATATTTACTGTTTTTCTTAGCCTCCTGGCATCCCCATCTGAGATCCCAAAGCTCATTCCGCCTGTGTTTGTTTCATTGTATCATGCCATGTATTGTCAATCACTTTTTCCCAATTTTTTATTGTGGTACAAATACACAAACAGGAAATTGATCATCATAGCCATTGTACAGTTCGGCTATATTAAATACATCCACCATGTGTTACCATCCATCCCCAGAACTCTCATGCTCACCTCTTAACCACGCCTCCTCCATTATGGGTTATGTGGGGTCTTCTCTTACCTGTCCCTCTGGTTCTTTGGGGGGACTCTTGGATGACCATCTCCACCCACAGGAATTTCTTTCTTCTCTGGATTCCCGTAGCCTCATGGTTGGGACCAACATATTCCTGTTCTTGGCGTTTCCCCTTCTATCATGCTGCGTGTTCCCTGGCAGGCTCCTGTGTTCAGATGCTCCCAACTGATCATCATCACAATGTGAATGCCGCCCGGATCTGTATCTCTAGGACAGGTTGCTGCCCAGTGTTCCGGGCCCCTCTATCCCCTACCTCCCAGACTTTTGTTTCTCCCTGCCCCCCCCAACTCTGGATCCTGCTGGAATCAATATAGTCAGAACTGAGATCACTTCCTTTCTCTCCCAACCAGCTCCTCTTCTTGCAATTCCGACGTGTCCTTCCTCTTCTCACTCCTAACATCTGATGGGGGATGGCCAAGGGCACCTGAGGTCTAGACTGCTTCTCTTTTCCCCTGGTATGGCCTGTGAGTCTTGGGCATTGTTTGGTGTCATTCAAGTTTGGGCAGGTTGGTAGTCTTTCCAGGGCAGATCAGGCTCACCACACTCCCTGCATGCTCCCCTGTACACGGGCTTGTGCCAGGCAGGGCCAGCTGTGGCTCCAAGTTCCCTTTGGGCATCCTCAACCTGTCTGACTCGGCAGAAGCAAATGCTGAGATGGAATTTGGGGTGCAAGATGTCTGCTAGGGATCACACTTGTGGCAGGAAGGAGGAAGAAGCAGCTTTGGACAGAGAAGTCGAACGGGTGGTACAGACCCAGTGAAGCCCCAGACAGTCTGGTGGGGGGGCTCTGGAGAAAGCACTGCCCTTCAGAGCTGTCCCATGTTGGGCCAGAATGGCTGAGCCTTTGTATCTCTGCCTCACTTGGTCACCGGCCACAGGCTGCCTGGGAAGGGCGTGACCTTGGTTCTCGGCAGACCTTAAAGGACCGGAGAGCTGAAGGTTGCCCTCTAACCACGCTCCTCTCGGCTGGGCAGCTAGGGCCCACCGAAAGTAGGACCCGGAGGGTGCCACCTTGTCCCTCGTCCCCTCTACCCACCTGTTGCTCCCTCCAGCTAGCTTCTTAATGGAAGGCGAGTTTGTTTAAATCTGGGCATGTTAACAGCGGTGAAGGGGTTTGCTCAGTAGGATATGAAAAAGCCTTACTCAATTTGTATTAATGTTCTTAACCTCTGTGGAGGGTTTCCTCTTGGACTGCGGATCATGAGAGCAGAGTTTCATTGCCCTGGTACAAGGGAAACGATTTCTCTCCATTTACAGGCTGCAATAATGCTTTACGAGGGTGCCCTTCACTAGCTAAGATATTAAAATGACGATAAATCAAAGTTCAACACTGTGGATGAGCCTTAGCTTCATCAACATTTAGAGGGGCCCTTGTAGATTTCCTGTAGAATCACCCTCCATCCTTCTACAAGTTTGTTCTTAGGCGCCCCGAGAATTCAGAAGGCGACAGAGGGAGGCTGGGAGCTGTAGCTGGGGAGAAGGAGGCTTGGAGCTCTGTCTACCTAGCCCATTTGGAGCCCATAGCAGGTGGAGCAGGGAGAGGGGCCGCCTGGCTGCCCGCAGGACTCTAAGCAGTGGGATGGGAAGGGTGTGCAGACTTCAGAAGGGCCTGCCTGTTCCCGCGCCCTGTCCCTGAGCTCCTTTCCCCAGACCTGGTATTCAGAGAGGCCGAGAATGTTGTAGCCTTTCAAGAATGGATATAGCAACAGGGAAGTCAATGCTCCCATTCTGGGACCCTCCAGCCTCCCAGGGACTGTGTTCGGCAGTGGTGATTGCTAAAATGATGCCAACCCTCCCCTCATACGACAGTGATGTGGTTGCAGATTTCTCTCCACCCCCACCCCCCGCCACCGTGTGGACTCCTCTAGAAGGGGACCCGGATTCTTGGCAGTCTGGGTAGTTGGACACAGCACCCGGCCCCGGGGGAGGTGCTGGGGAAATGTTTGTGGAGGAACAGAAGAGAAGAAAGAATGGCTAAGGTGAGCTCTGCTGTGCTAGCTGGAAACCAGAGCTGCTGGGCCACGATCAGAGGAAGAAGGGCAGTCGTGCTGCTGGGGTGTTCCCACCCCCCCCGCTCCCCCTGCATTTTCCACAGCATCCTTTGAAGCCCAGCCAGCACTCCCCTACTGCGTGCAGCCACCTCCTCCGGAAGGTTGATTGCTTGCAGAGCTGTGTGCACATCTGAGCGGGAATGCAAACGTCTCGGCCACCGGACACCCGCAGCCAGCTGCTGGGGGATGCCAGCAGATGTTTCTGGTTTCCATGCCAGTGGGAGCTTTTGTGGGCTTTTTCTTGGTGCTCGTCTGTGGCGATGAGCAGGATAATGAAAGCCGGCAAGAGACAGCCATCAAAACCCACAGCTTGGGTCAGAGCTCTCCGGAGCGGGAGGGTGCCGATCATTGGGGATTTAGGCCAAGGAAGCCAGCTGGAGGGCTTTTTAAAAGGAACCTGTGGCCCAGAGGCCTTGGAACGGCCCTTTGGTGAGCCCACAAAGGGATTCATTGTTGAGTCGGGGAATTTCAGAGCTGTCAGGGGCCCAGAGGTCATCTTGATGGTGCACTGTCATGTTGTGGGTGGGCAAAACTGAGACGTAGAGGGAAAGATAGACTGATTTAAGTAGGATTGGTCCAGTCAATCTGTGAGAATTAGAGAAAGGCACCCCCTCCAGGCAGACATAGCCTTATGCCAGGGGGCAAAGGTTGCTGAGCAGAGTTCAGGCTAGACCTCAGCCCCTACTTGACCACTGGGATGGGCAACTCTGTGCAGTGAACAACCTGGGCAACTGCACATGGTGACCCTGCCTCAAGGTCACCCATTCCCCTGATGATGGAGGTAAGATCAGAGGCCACTGCTTTCTGCTTACTCCCCTACAGATGGTCGAAATGGAAAAGTAACTTCTGCACACACCGTTCATGTGTGTTTGTGGGTCTGGCCACATCTTGTTGAGTCTTCAATCCATGAACACAACATGTATTTCCATTTATTTATATCTTCTTTGATTTCTTCCATCCACATTTTGTGGTTTGTTAGATTTATACTTAGGTATATCATTTTGGGGGAGCAATTGTAAATTGTATAGTATGTTTAATTTCGGTTTCCATGTGTTGTTAGTATACAAAAATACAATTGATTTTTGCATGTTGATTTTGTAGCCTGTGTCCTATCTAATGTCACATATTAATTCTGGGAGGTTTTTTTAAAAAATGTTTTTTCTTTGTAGAAAATCATGGCATTTGTACATAGGAACAGTTGAGAGAGACAGAGAGAGAGAGTGCGTGCGTGAGTGGGGGTGGCGAGGGAGAAGGGAAGCAGAGGGAGAGAGAGAATCTCAAGCAGGCTCTATGCCCAGTGTGGAGCTGATGTGGGGCTCGATCCCACAACCTTGAGATCACGACCTGAGCCAAATTCAAGATTCAGATGCTCAGCTGACTGAGCCACCCAGGCACTCCATATCGTCATATGGTTTTTCTTCTTTAGCCTATTAATACAGTGGATTCATTGATTTTTAAATATCTAGCTGGCCTTGTATCTCTGGAATAAACCCAGCTTGGTCATGGTGTATAATTATTTTTATATATTGCTGAATTAATTTTTAGTTGAACCATAATTGACATATTAACATCATCTTAGTTTAGGTGTACAACATGATGATTCAACATATGTATGTATTGCAAAATGTATGTGGTTGAATTCTGTTTGCTATTATTTGCTTAGGATTTCGCATCTATAATGCTGAGGATTATTGATCTGTAGTATTTTTGTGTGTGTGTTTTGTATCTGTACTTAATGGGAGGAGTAGGCAAACGTGTGTGTGCCCCATCTTATTTGGAATGAGAAATACTCAGGGAGCTTTAAGAAGTCCTGATATCCAGGATGTCTTTCACAACAATTAAATCAGAATCTCTGAAGGGGGGACCCAGGCACTAATACTGTTTTATAAACTCCCAGATGTTTTTAACGTGCAGCCAAACTCTGAGAATGCAATAACTAATTCACACAGTGATAGACATCATCGACTGATAATTCACTTGTACCCATGAGGGTCTCAGTAGCTGATTCATAATAATGTCCTTTAGTGTTGGGATCACTTCGGAGTAGTGGGCAGAGTCAAGCAAACCCACAAAGGATGGGAGACACTCGGAGTCTGGCATTCTCTGGAAGCTCTTACCACCTCTAGGTCTGAAGGGGCAGAGATAGGTTGGGGCTCCTGTATTCTGGGGGGAGTGTTTCCAGACACGTCTGTGAAGCAGGGCAGGAGCAGAAGAGACATGCCCCAGCCTCCCTCTGCTCCTGTTATCAGATTTTCCAGCTTATTCCCCCAGAGCTGGCTGATACAAGAGGCATCTTAGACATACTATTCAGGTATTCCGCACCCCCCCCCCCCCCAAGAAGAGCCAGCCAGGAAAGAGCAGAGAATGGATTTGAGGGCACTCTACTCCTCCCAAATATTTGCATTTCAACCCAAACAGATTTTGAATGAGCAACAGATTTTCACCCCAAAAGAGTGCTGTGTTGGGACCCACAGCATGGGAACCACCTGGGCAAATCCTGCTGCATCAGACCCTGGGGGTGGGGGCCCCCTGCTAGTGATCCATGTTTTAACAAGCTCCCCTCCCCTCTCCTCTCCAGTCTGTGCTGATCTGCGCTCCAGTGTGAGAACCAGCCTAGATGTTTGCAAAGTCAGCGAATAGGGTGGAAGCATTTTGAGAATGGAGACAGAGGTGGTAGCCAGCTTGATAAGGACGTTGTGATGGTTCTAGAACACCAAGAGAAATATTCCCGCCCCTTCCGCGTACTTCCGGCTCTCCAATTCTGGGCATCTTTCAGCAGTGTCGTGACGCTGCGCACCAGCTCCTCAGCGAGCTCAGCGCTTTCCTGCAGAGCCCTTTAGAAATACAGATCCTCGGACCCAGTTTCTGAATCTGTGATCCTGGTGCTCAGGCATCTGTATCTTCAGTGTTTCCTGATGTTTCTGATGTGCAGATGGTCGGAACAGCCCTGAGCTGGATGCCGCTTGCGGTCAACATGCATGATTGAGCATCTCCTCTAGACTGGGGATCTTTATATGCATCATTTTATTTTCTGCTCTAAGAACCTTATGCGTGGGTAACAATACCTCCAAGGGGCAACTGGAGAGACTTCTTCAGAGAAGGGCTGGCTTGCTCAAGGTCACAACCGGTAGAGGGGGGTTTCAAAAGTAGGTCCCCCAGACCCACTTTTCAGTACACCATTTTGGCTACTGGCTCCCGCCCCCCACTCCCTGGCCCCTCTTCCTGGCTGTCTGCCTGGCTGAAAGATGTTTGTCCTGTTCTGTCAAACTCTGGCCCTCTGCTCTCTGGAAACAAGCAATTGATGGGAAGACAGCCTTCCTTGGAGGGTCGTAACTACACAGCAAGAAGCAAAGCGGCCCCTCAGGAATATGCTCTGTTCACAGGAACCTTTCTTTCTTATGGATTCTGCTATTAACACTTAAAGGGAGTTTTACTCTGGGGGGGAATTTGTCACGGAACAGACCTTGCTTGGAATAGATCTTCTAACTGAGCACTGTCACGTTGCTGGGAGCGTGAGATTCGCCTCCTCCGGCATCTGTCTTCCCGGGCCTGGCTCTCCGCATCTGTCCGAGCCCCACACCTCCTCCCAGGCATCACTAGTCTGCAGCTTGAAGGCCCCTCCATGCAGGAATAGGAAGCAGGGGGGCTTGTCCTCAACTTGGGATGGACAAATGGGGTCTGTGGTTCTCCCTCTCCCATCAGCCCATCAGTCCTGGCACTGGTCCTGTCTCCTCTTCACAGACGTCTTTGTTTCCTGGGACTCAGTGATGGTAGGCGGGTGGGTGGGTGGGGGGTCGGGGAGGTGGGAGAGCAGAAGCACAGAGAACGGGAGGAGGGAGGAGGCTTTCAACATCATCACCTAGGAGCTCTCCTGCCCTTCCCCCCTCCTTGGGGCCTGTCTTCCACCCCTCAAGCTCCATGTCTGCTCCCCATTCATATAATTCAGCTCTGACACCAACGCTCCCAGACCAACTGGGTGTTCTTCAAATCACTTTGGTCTGACACTACCCTGCAGAGCCCACAAATGAAGGGCTCAGCCCACAAGCCTCCTCCCCTCCCGATATCTTTGGTACCCTCAAGCCACCCGCACTTCGGCCTGGCTGACTACAGATTCATGGGCTCTTGTAACCCCCTCCCCACCATCAGGTTTGATAATTTGCTGGAACAACTCTCAGAAGGCAGGAAAGCACTATACCTAGGATTATGCTTTTATTAGGAAGGACACAACTCAGAATGGCCAAGTGGATTGAGAATGAAAAGAGTAACAAGACGGGGTAGTCAGGCTGTGAGGCAGGGCTGGGTGGCTCTCTGGGCCTGTGGTAAGAGCATTTCAAATCAGAGTCTCAAGAAGATGACAGATTTCCTGTGGCATGGACCCTTGACACTACCACTAAACATTTCGTTAACCCCCTGCAGGATCCCCACGCGTACTGTTTCTCTGCCTATTTCACAGATGAGGAAGCAGAATCTCCAAAGCAACACGGTGAGCAAGGGACAGGACTGGGGCTCAAACCCAGATATGTCCAAAGTCGGTCTCCATGGGTTTCTTCCGGCTATCGGGTGCAATAGACACACAGGGTGCAAGCACAGCTCTTCCCCCGTGGGGTTTATGGTCTGCTGGTGGTCACGGCAAAGCAGGAACCTGGATAACTGGAATGAGGCAAGGGAACAAATGCTCTGCAGACAGGTGCCTCAGGCACCTGGTGGAGGGAAGGGGGAGAGTCACAGCACAGAGGGCTGGAGGTGGGGAGTGCATGGTGGGATGCCGATGTCTCCTGTGAAATTTCTTTGCCTCTTCTAGCTTCTAGAGGTCACCTATGTTCCCTGGCTTGTGGCCTCTTCTTTCATCTTCATAGCCGGAAAGCATTTTCTCTCCTTTCTGATCTCTGCTCTGTCCTTCCACCTTCTCTCTCTCTCTGATGCTGATCTTCCTGCTGCCCTCTAATAAAGACCCTGTGATTACATTGGATCCACAGGAATTATCCAGGATCATCCACCCCATTGCGAGATCCTTAATTTAATCATACCTGCAAAGTCCCCTTTGCCATGTAGGGTAACGTACTCAGAGACTCTGGAGATTAGAATGTGGATGTCTTTGTGGGGCCATATTCTGCCTCCCACATATGGGAAAGGGCAGGGCTGAGTGTTTAAAGAGGCTGGAGGAAGTTTTAAAGAGCTGCTGTGGGACAAATAGGGTATTAGCAGTACAGGGATGGCAAGGACATTTAATCCTGTGTGCCAACTCCAGTGTTTGGAGTCTTTCCTGGAGCTCCGTGATTGATTAGTGATGTCTGCCATGGACTCAGGAATAGGAAGGGGCGGCATGCCTGCCAGAAATTTCCCATTCGGAAATGTAGTTTAACCTTTCAATTTCCCCATGACGATAAACAGGCCTGGAAAGGGAGCGTGCTTGTCTGAGGTCACACAGCTAGAAGCAAAGCTGGACCTAGAAGCCCGGCCCCCTGATCCCACGGTTCAAACATGACCAGTCTGAAGCACTGGGTTGTAATGTAGTCTTCAAGGCGCTGCAGTGAGTTGAGGGGTACCCAGACTGTTGGGAAGACCTTAGAGGGGCTCTGGATAAAGGGCAAGTAGCTGACGCTGAGCCTGGCTGGGAGTACAGGAAGGGGACTGTTACCAGTGTTGGGGGAGTGTGGGGTGGAGGGATGGGGTGTGAACCTGGTCTAAGACCAAAGCCAAATGAAGGTTTGGAATCCGGAGGCTGTTTACAGCTGTAGGATAAAGCTTGGGGAAGGTCAGAGCAGATAGGGTCTGAGCCAGGGATGGAAGCTCAAGTACCAGGTGTCAGGAGCCAGGGTTGGGTGTGGGATCTGGGAAGAACCTTTGGATATGGAGAGGGGTAAGGACTATTTCTTTCACCCAGGGCTGGCAAACGTGTTCTGTCTTGCTTTCTGTGATCGATTCATAGGGTCTGCCCGGAGCATCATGTGGAATGTGAGACTGAGGCCGTATCTTAGTTCAGAGGGAAAGTCCCCCTGACTGATTAGCAATGCCTGTCATGGGCACAGATATGGGTACGATGGTGCATATGCCAGGTGTTTACCATTCCTACACAGCACTTTATCCAGATGAAGCCAGGTCACACAGAGCCTTGAAGGCAGATTAGAAAAGAAATAGGATCACAAAGGGCAAAATGTTACCTGGAACAGCTGACAGAAGGTAGGGCAGTTAGTTCCCTGGCAGCAAGGAGGGGTGGAGGCTCAGCCTTTTGTAACAAGTCAAGGCAATGTTCACTCTCTTGATAGGGAGGCGTCCTTTTACCCACAGAGTGACGGGTCCAGAGACATCAACTGTCACATAATAAACGCTTGTTAAATGTATGCATGAACGAATTATTCCATATAATCTCAGGGCTGTATTTCATGGACACAAACATATACTTTTTAAAAAAGTTTTATTTATTTGAGAGAGAGAGCGCCCGTATGCGTGTGTAGGAGGTAGTGGTAGGAGGCGCAAGGAAGAGAATCTCAAGGAGAGCGTCCGCTGAGCACAGAGCTTGACGCAGGGCTCGATCCCACGACCCCACGATCATGACCTGAGCTGAAATCAAGAGTCGGATGCTCAACCAACTGGGCCACCCAGGCACCCCACAAACTTACCATTTTGCATATGCACTTCTGGGGTGAATAGAAGAGTACGTGGCATGTCAACAGTATTGCTAAAAACAGCAAGACAAGTTAGGAAAAATACAAAAGGCAAGAGCACGACGGAAGCAACCAGAAACAGGGAGGCTGGGACTCTGGAGGGTAGAGATGGCAGGTAAGCTAAGGATTTGCAGCCACTTTGCCCCTGTGGGCATTTGCTGATTCTTGGGTTTGTGCAAGAAGTTGCTAAATCCAGGCTTCGCAACCAGGCGCCGAGAAACCAAGAGCTGACCACCTCTGTGCATGAAGCTCACTTCCTCTCAAGTCGAAGGGGAAAAGAGTGAGCCTAGGATTTTGCCCAGTGACCAGCACACAGTGGGTCTTCAACTAGAGTTTGAATCCATGCCTCCTGGACCTGTTTGCAAAAGAGAGCTCCCCTCCCTACCCCCCATTTCTTTTAGTTCCTCTTGGTTCCAAACTTTGTAGATTTTTCTGGAACAAGTACTGCATAATTTGGTTTTCTTCTCCCTCCCTCATTTTCTTCCTTCCTTCCTTTTTTTTTTTTCTTTTTTGGTTAAGTTAAAATGAATTAAAGATTCATGTTGTATAACAGAGGAGTATTTTGAGAATTTCACAACATCCCCAGGAGATAATTGGTGTCTCCCCAGGGAATCACCAGGCGCAGGCTGGGAATGATGGTGTAAATCACTTGAGTGCCAACAGCAGCTTTAATTAAGTTTTTCCAGAATCAGATGCTTATTTCACTGAAAAGTGCTGGGCTTTGTTGACAAGTGACACATAACATTTCATTCTCCGGGGATTTTTTTTTTTTTTTTTTTTTTTTAATCATCAGAAGACATCCTCGTGGAGACCTGGTCTCCACAT
The DNA here is from genome assembly GCF_002201575.2 of Neomonachus schauinslandi. Taxonomy (NCBI): domain Eukaryota; kingdom Metazoa; phylum Chordata; class Mammalia; order Carnivora; family Phocidae; genus Neomonachus; species Neomonachus schauinslandi. Next base: position 165,875,735 of record NC_058407.1, on the reverse strand, counting down.
TAATTAATCAGCCAGTCAGTGGCGGACACAGGGCGGGACTTAGCCTCTGGGGGAGGCAGGAAGCAGGAGGCCTCCCTTGAACACAGGGATCCTCACATGTCATGTCTTTGCTCCTCACCTCTGCCCTGGGGGGGAGGTACTGGTACCCCCATTTTGAGGGGAGGTGGCTGATGCCCCAGAATCCTCAGGAATTAGGACGTTCTCCCACAGCCTGTAAACAGCAAAGCGGGCACCAACCCTGCTTCTTGCTTCCCAGGGGGCACCTTTCCCCACAGTCTTATGGTCATCCTGTCTTCCTCAAAGTGTTTCCCATCCAGTTGGGGATGGAAGACCCCAACACAGCAGAAACAAGCAGGCAGGCTCCAGGTTATCCTTGGCCCTGATTCCCTGAATCAGGGATTCCCTGCCCCCCCCCCACCCCGCCACCATCAGGTTCCCTGGGCCCCACAGAGAAAGGGGCAGGGAAGACTCCAGTTAAAGCCAGGAAAGGAGTGAGGGGAGGGTAGTGGGTCAGAAGATGCCACTTTGCTGCCCTCTCTCTTCTGTGGCTGGAAAGGCACCTGGAAGGGAGTCTAGAGATGTAGGCTCTAGTCCCACCTCAGCTACCACCTGAGCATGACCTTGGCTGGCCCTTCGCCCTGGTCTCAGAGCTGCTGAAACAGAGTTTTGCACTGAGTATCCTCTTCCTGGAAGAGGCTGGGAGTCTGTGATTCTAGCGATCACTTTAATGCATTAGTACTGCAGATCCCACCGGAAACCTCCTGACACAGCCCGGATCTCCAGAGATGTTCGTGGCACCTGCTTGTGTGACGTGGCGCTGACTTCTCACTCTGTGCCTTCACTCCATTTGCAATTCGAACAGGAGACTCCAGAGCCTTAGCCCAGAGCCTTAAATGCTGGCCGTGCATGGGGATTGCTGGGGAAGCTGTTTCGTATCATAGATGCACAGACCCGTCTGAGCCCAGGGATGTATTTCGTGGCCCGCTGTGTTCCTTTCCCTGTTCTCTCCCACAAAGTAGCACTTGGACTGTTGTCTCTAAGTGATGGAGCAATGCAGACCAGCCCCTGCCCCCAAACTGGGCGCACTGCCCAGGGAAAGTGCTCAGGAGGATGGAGGTACTGGTCCTGGCTCCATCAAGGGGCCCTTTGAACAAACCACTCGCTGGGAGATCCAACACCCCTATTTCCTCTGGGAGACCCGCTCTTCTCCCTTTCTCCATGGGTTTGGTGGGGTTGTAAACGCATCACTGCCACCACCAATGCTGCCTACCCAATGACAGTGGCCAGCATGTGGCCCAAGCTGAGCCAATGGTAATATTCCATCCCCTCTGGAAAGTGATTGGCCCAGAGGGTAGGCATGCAGCCAAGAAGAGCCAATCAGAGTCCTTCTTTCAGACTGAGAAGAAACAGCTGATTATTTGCATTTTTGTTTTGTTTTTCTTTTGTTTGGCAATCGTCTTCCTTGGCTGAATGGAAAAAGTCAGTCTAAATAGTAGGAGAGAAAGAAGGCAATGCATAGAGGTATACAGGCCTGAAAGATGGATAGATGGATAGGTGGGTTGATAGATGGGTAGATAGATAGATGAATAGACAGATGGGTAGATGGATGGATAGATAGATGGATAGATGGATGGATGGATAGATAGATAGATAGATAGATAGATGAGAGAGATGGATGGATAAATAGATGGATAAATGGATGGATAGATGGATAGATGGATGGATGGATGGATAAATGGATGGATATTTGGATAGATGGATGGATGGATGGATGGATAGACAGATAAATGGATAGATAGATAGATGAAGAGGTGGATAGATAGATTGATAGGTGGATGCATAGATGGATGGATAGATAGGTACACAGACAAACAGGTAGATGGATAGATGGAGTTCTGGCTCCATTATTTGAGCCCATGAAGCCTCTATCCCTGAAGCCAGAGTGAGCTGACATTCTCTAGCTACCTGCTCTGTGACGTGAAGTTGCCTTTGGTTTCTGTCACCTGCCATAGGAAGAGCCCCCCCTCCCCCATCCCCTCCACTCACCCTCTCTGCCCTAGACCTCGGCCTCCTGCCTCTAAGGTGTTTCTAAATGTTTTCTGTTGGCCCTTCCAGCAGAGGTGGTCTGTGATTCTAGACTCTGTAGGCTGCCCGGCCACAAAGCACAAAGCTTGCAGAACAGCAGCTCAAGCCATCAAATGTGTGTAACAAAAGTGTTGATAGCACAGCTTTCCAAGGAAATCCAGAGCCTTCTGTTTCTAAGGGAGGGGCGGGGAGGGCTGCATGTGCAGGGGCAATGGAGGCAAATTACTTTTGTTCTCTGCAGAGCCTGTGCTCGGTTTGTGTGCCTCCCCGGTGCTCTGCTGAGTTGGAGAATCTTCCAGCAGGGCCGGCTTCCAGGCGGGTGACAGTCAGATTCAAATCACTTCTGCTCCCCAGCTCAGCACTGGGGCCCAGGTGCCTGCTGGATCCAGAGCACAGGCAGCCTCCTTCCTCCAAGAAATCTCTACTTAGCACAGCCAGGGCCTGGACTGTTGTCATTAGGAAGTATAAAATCCTAATTTATATTGCTGGGAGGGTAATTTATACACTAATGTAAATTTCTTTTACTGCTGATTTTTGAGCAACTGATGTGCCATTATTTCCGGCTCCCCTTCCGATGCAATTCTAAAATGACTACTGCTAATACCTTAATATTCTTTACGATTGCCAGAGATGGTATTTTTCCCGGATCAAATGCATCCAGTGGGGTTTGACATAATTGGGTTAAAGATTTCTCTTTCTGAAGCTGTAAGACATGTTAGGCTTATCTGGGCCGGCGGGAGTGGGAGGGGGGTGATGATGGCAGAGGGCTTTTGTTTGTGTTCTGCTATTCTCTGGCTTGGAGCCCAGATCTCTCCTGTGTGCCTACTGTGTGCTCAGCTCAGAAGATGCTACTTGGCTGCCGTTACACGAAAATGGTGTGTGCCTGTGACAGGGTAACTCTCTGGGGGAGAATGGTTTTTGCTTTAGGAACGCACCAGGGCATGCGTGGCTGGCCTCACCCTGAACCAGGGTGCATGAGCCATGAATGGTGGCCTGTCAGGTATCACCAACAGCTGGGGAACACAATAGGACATCTTGAGGGATCTGTCTGTGCCCAGAGGCCAGTCCCACGTCAACAGCAAGAAACACATTGTCTTGGGGCGCCTGGGTGCCTCAGTCAGTTGAGGGTCTGACTTTTGGTTTCAGCTCAGGTCATGATCTCAGGGTCCTGGGATCGAGCCCCACATTGGGCTCTGCATTCAGTGGGGAGTTTGCTTGAGAGTCTCTCTCTCTCCTCTGCCCCGCCCCTGCTCGCAGGTGCACTCTTTCTAAAAAAAAAAAGAATGACATTGTCTTCAGAATGTGTCTCTCTCCCTGGCCCTGCTATGGGCTGCTGAGATCTGGCCAGACGGGGACCAGGGACCACAGGCCTTTGGATGTCTGTCCCCAAGCCATGCTCTGACCTCTACACCATGCCATCCCCTTCCATATAATTAACGCCAACCCTAAGACCATCATCGGCACCAATCTTTACTGTGACCCAGCAGCAGCTTTTGATTTTGATTGTATCTACCACTTTCCATTTTTCTAGCTGGGACTGCCAGAAAATCCATTTGGCCTCTTAAAAACTGAGACCATTTTGAGACCACAGCCTGTCTTGAGATTCAAGCAAGGTGACAGGAGAAGCAGGAATTCGAAGATTCAAGCAGCAAAAGCACTTGGCGCCCTCCCTGATGCTTCTTAGGACCAACACATGGCGGCAATGTGTTATTGCGCTCATTGTCTTATTTTATTGTATTTATTTGTTTTTCCTTAGGATCACTTAGAGCAATTTCAGCTTGGAAAAGGGGATTCCATAAAAGTAAGCCCTGACATGACATAGTTGTAACTAATAATAAGAAATAATAATATTTATATAAAACTTCTTCTATGCCAGTAGCTGTTCTAAGGATGGTACTGGCTAATTTATTGATTTGACCACAACCCTAGGAGAGGTAGTCAGTACCATTTTGCACATGGGGAAACAGGGCACAGACTGGTTAAGTCCCACAGAGGGTAAAGCGGTAGAGACGGGGCAGGCACCCAGGCAGCTGGGCTCAACGTCTATCTTCTTATCATGTGATCTTGGACTTCCAGCCTCCAAAACTGTAAGAAAATGAATTTCTGTTGTTTAAGCTGTGGCCGCCTGAGCAGACCGAGACACCCCCTCTTGGAGACGTCCCTATGAATGTGTTATTCCAAGTCGAAGGCAAACCCCTTCTCGGTTCCTTCATTTGTGAATTGAGGCCAACAACCCCCAACACAACGCTCCTGGAGGATTATATAGGAGGTGATAGTGCTGGTGATAATGATCATCATAGCAACACACAATAATAAAAGCAAGCTTTCTATGGGTCAAGGTCCACTCTAGGTATCTCATGTGTACGGACTTCTTTCTTCCTCCCAGCAGCTCTGTAACATACATACTCTTAGGCATCTCTCCATTTTACGGGTGATGCAACTAATGCCCAGGGAAGCTAAGCAACCTCCCCAAGGTCATGTGTGTCATCAAAAGAAATGGAGACCACCTACAAAAGAACAGGCAAAGGCTATTTATTTGGAGCTTGCTATAGCAAGGGAGTCAGCCACGTCACTTGTGTTTGGCAGAGATTCAAAGTTAGAATGTGGTTGTGTAGTACTTCAGCAGCCTTTTTGTAACCATGAGTGACAAGTTCAAGGACAGAACACCAACATCCCGTGGATGGCAAAGCAGGGGGACAGAAGGAGGCTGTGTCTCTGATGACATGGTTGAGCACTGCACACAATCTAGCACACTCCAGACTTCCTTTATTTGTGAGAACTGATGTCTTTATTGCTGTTTGTCAAGTTTGCTGCTATACTCTGAGCCCAGTGGAACAGAGCAAGACCTCCGGGGGCTCCCTTTGCCCTCACACTATCTCAGCTTGGAGGCAAGTGGCTTGTCCTCTTCCAGTGTTGCTTCAAAGAAAACATCTCCAGTTCTACTCCTTTGTCTTCCTCCCTCCCTTCCAGTCTCAACTCCCCTTTTACCAATATTCCTATCCTTTCATTTTCTTGAAAATCTCCCCTTCTTTCTCCTTTATTGCTTGGGGACCTCATCTCAGACCCATTCCCACTTTGCACTTCCACTCATACCCTCTGCTCCAGCTCTTTGGAAACACCTGCGTTCCCCCAAGTGCTCACTGGCATCTGGGTCCGCCTGGAGTGCTCTCCCTTGGAATCCTTCTGCCCCTCTGGTTTCCATACCTCCTCAGGGGCTTGATCCTGGGGAACATTCTCTGATCTCTTCCCATGGCCCCGCCCCTTGGGGTATCTGGACTGTGACCTCCTATGGGCAGGGACCAGCAATCAAACAGGTACTTACTAAACGACACGTTTGCTATCCTTCCTCAAGTACTTGACCATCAAGACCCCCTCTGGGTACTTTTTGTGGACCACACGTCATCCAGATCTTACGGCCACCCCTGGGGTGTCTTTGGGGACATTCTGGCCAGAGATCAGGGAAGCCCCATCACTTTGTCAGGCTGTATTAGTGTCTTGGTTCTTTTTATAACCCAGTGAGCAAATGATGCTGATCTAAGACATAGAGATGACACAGAAAGGATTTTAAAGAGTCCCTTTAATTTTCCACTCAAGATAATATGATGAAATGAGATAAATTCTCCCTGGTTTGTCAGTCCTGTATTGGATGAATTGCCCCACTCCCTACCCCCAAAAGTCTGAATAGTGGAGGGGGGATGAAGACAAAGAAAGTTCTGTAGTTGGGCAAGATCTGGGGGCCGACCTAGCCTTCCTGGGGGGAGGGCCTTTAGATCTGAGATGACTGGCAGGGACTGCAACCAATCACAGCTTTCCTTGCTCATTCAGGACCCCAGGAAGAAGACCGCTCTTTTCTAATAAGAAAATAACAAAGTAGCAAGCGTGCACAATTTTTCAAGCTGAAGAGCAAGATAAAAGAGTTATGCAGAGCACTTTATACTTTCATTTCCTTCCCTCAGCGTAATAAGGATAAATGATGTTCTAGAGCAACACATCCAAGGCTTTGGGAACCATGATGAACGCCGGAGATGTCTTACGGTCCTGCCTTTCCAGAAGAAAACGGGAAGTGTCACATGCCACAAAGCCCTTAAGCCTGAGATGCAGGATTTTCCAAGTGTCTCTGGGAGCCAGTAGGGACTATTATTCCCATTTTACAGATAAGGAAATTAAGGCCCAATGACATGCGTAATTGGTGCTATTCTGCCTCTGAACAAAATGATGGATGAGCGACCCCATTTCAACCTTTTCATCTGGGCTGCAGGGAGGACTCTTACAGCTCCTATGCTGATAACGATGCCCAAGTCGATCTCACACTTCTCCAAATCAGGGAGATGGTCCATTCATGCAGCCAGAAGCTCAGCACAGTCTCCTTGGACCTGGGCCACAGTAGCCCCAGGGCCTGGCAGGGGAGGCTGGGGTGTCTGGTATGTGTGGCCTGGGGTTATGGGGAAGGGGTTGTTTTAGGCATCTGTGGGTATGGCCAGTTTCCTTCACACGACCCTCACCCCCACGTCCTGGTGCTGTAAATTCACCTCGCCTCTGACCCCTTCCGTTCCAGGCCTTTGTCATGACGAGCCCAGGTTCACGGTCTCCTGAAGGGTGCTGAGCCCATGTCCCCTGTGGGGAGTGACTCAGAAAGCCCTGGAACCCTTCCAGGATCACTTTCCTGCCTTCGTCCGCAGAGCAAATGTCCTCCAAAGGATACTATATTATCAGCTTTGGCCCCGGCTGATCAGACAGGGACGTTTGAGTAATGGAGGCAGAGGAAATCTGGGGCAGGGGAATCTAGTAGACTACACTTCCCAGCCTCCCTTGCAGGTAGGTAGGGCTATGTGACTGAGCTTCAGCCAGTGAAATTCAGCAGAATTAAGGCCTGTCATTTCCATAGTGGCCCTTTTGCTTAATCTTCCACTTCTGCTTACATTCTATCAGAGGCAAATTTGTCCCATGGCCATAACCAACTGCAGGGAGACTGGCAAATGTAGTATCCCCAAAGAAAGGGCAACAGATTTTGGTGGACAGTTAGCAGTCCTTCATCATATAATCGTAAGAGAAACGAGCATGTACTTGCCTCGTTCCTTCCCCCACCCCACTGGTTAAGAGGCAGATGCGATGGCAGGAGCTGGAGCAGCCACTTTGGACCCAGATTGGGAAGCTGCATGTTGAGGATGGCAGAGCTGCCCTTCTGGTTTTGGGATGACTTCTCTGGATTGTTACATGAGAAATAAATATGATTCTGACTTGGTTAGGCATTGTGTTTTGGGTCTTCTGATTACCACAGCTCAGACTGTCCCTTCACAGCTATACTCCTGCTACTGATGAACTAGTTAGCTGGCCAAAGATCCAGAAGAGAAGTATGCATTATTTTGCTCTTCTTCCTCAGGACATGCCTCAGAAATAGAAGGACACTTTCCATCATCAATATATGATGGGAGTCTCATCCTCATGCCTGTTCCTCTTCATGATTTCTCTTAAAGAGTCCAGCAGGCCCTCATCCAGTGGCATTCCTGATTGCCTGTACTGGTATGGAGATAAAGCATCACCTTGATACCCACCACAGATCTCTAATTCTAATCATGAGAATAAGAATGCTCGAGATAACAGAGCAACAGGCTGAAGGGAACCACAGAACAAGCTCTGGATGCTTGGAATGGCTAAAGAAATAAAAGGAAGGCATAAAAACCATAAAGAAGGAATAGCACACCAGATTTTTTTCCCCCCATTTTTTTATTATACGACCCACACCTGGTATTGATCCCGTCCTATTCAAACGCAAAACAATTCATGCAAAAACCTCATTACACAACCTCAGCAAATGCTAGACATGTGTGTATAGTTAGACTTTGCAATTCTCTGAAGAAAGAAAACGAACTTAAATATTTTAATTGGACTCACATGTCTCTGGTGCCCCCGAGCATGTGCTCTCAGGATGCTGCTTGATTTAATGGCCGTATCGGGGATGTAGTTCGTTTTCCAGAATACATGGTTCTTTTTAGCCAAGACATATAGCCATTGGTTCTTGTAGGGTTGTTGTTTTTTTTTCCCCCCCTCCTGTGTTTTTTCCCCCCGCTTAAGCTAAAGTACTTAAGAATCAGAGATGAGTGCAGAGCTTTAGGCTCATGTAGGTGACTAGAACTTCAAAGTCGGGGGTGCCACCCTGCTGCTTTCCAGACGAGGGAGCTGGCCCATGGAGGCAGAGGGACCCGCCCATGGAAGCATCTGGGAAGGGCAAGCAGTGGCCTCAGCACATATGTTTTGGTTTTCCCAGCCCGTTGAAGAAGAATCTGACTTTTACGTTTATGAGCTCGCGTTGAGTGTTCACTCCACTCCTGCCTTCAAGAGCTCGGAGCACAAAGGCAGACCGTGACTAAGAGGTTGAGAGGCACATATTACTTCCATCTGGTGGGGTGGTGGGTCTTTCAAACATGGTCTTCGGAATAGATTCTTTGTGTTTATTGTGATTGCGATGAAAAAATCTGCCCCAGTTTCAGCCCAGTAGAACTGTATCCTGCCCCTGGCCCGTCCCCATCCTGCATCGGCTGGGAGGTGAGAGCAATGAGCAATGGCAGGACCCAGGGCGGGGCTTCCTGCATGCTGGCTGAATGGGGAGTAGCAGCCATTTTCTTTTGAGTTAAAATTTTGTTTCTCCTGCCCCATGCCTGGGGGAATTTGCATTTTAGACTGGGGTTCCCCCGGGGTGGGTAAAGGATTCTTGGTTGGCAAGTTTCAGCGATTAGGAAACCAGTGGTGGGCAGGGCAGGCTGGGAGCTCTGCAGGACTCTCACATCTCCTTATGCCCATGTTCCCTGTGTTAGCCTGTGAATAACGCCCAGGGAAGAGCTTTCTGGAACAAGCCTGGGGGGAAGATGAATCAAGGCTCATGAGCCACCCTGAGCTGTCAATCCATCTGCTTTCCCGCATCTTGAATTTTGGGGTAGAGTAGTTACCTCTTGCTCTTCCAGAACTCTCCTTTGTCCCGGCCGGCCTCTGTGTGGACCTGTGTCTCTGCTTGGAAATGTTAGCTGTAGTGAAGGCGTGTTGCTGATTCTGGGCAGTCCATCCACCCATTAGAAAAGCTGTTCGTCGTGAGACTGCAATCCATTGCAACATGCTGCCTCTGCTTACGCCTTGGGATGCATCTATCCAGCGAGGATGTGGCTTTTTTGGTCAGTCTTCATGGGACACATCTGACCAAGAGCTCTTTCTCTTAGCTAACCTGTGTGACCCCCATCTACCTGGTTGAAAGAGAAACTCTTTGGAACAGTGACTGGTTCTCATCTGGGCAAAATTGCTTTGATTTTGGTTGAAACTGGACCTCCTACCCTAGCTGCGTCTTATCAGCCTTGGTGCACCTCATCCATGGCTCTGTCCTTGCCCAGTTGATCCTGAATTTCTAGAGGCCAAACAGAGGGGGCCAGCAGTGGCAGGCTGCTCCCATGAGAGTGCTTCTGGGGACCCCAGAGAGGGTCCGAGACACCTTGACACTCAGCCAGCAAGAGCCAACTGTGCTGTTCTCAGCTTCATTTTTTCTTAATTAGCTCTAATTACTCTGTCATCATAAATGTACTGACATCGAAAGCCTTCAAGCTCCTTTAAGCAGCTGACAATAATCGGCCTCATTAATCTTGCCGATTCCCATCTTTTGAAGATTGCTGGTTTGCTTTAGAAATGATCCTCTGTTCAGTGCCACTTCCCACCTCTCATTGCTTGCCTCTAGTCTGCGGTGAAGATGTGGCCGGGCGCCAGGGAGCCCCATCAACGTCCCCTGGGGCCTGTCACCTCTTCCCAGGTCTGGGGTGGAGGAAGGCGCCCCTCCCTGGGAGAGGCTGGGAGGCCCTGATGTGAGGTCACACAGCGTGAAGACAGGGTACAGAGCGTTACCCAGGTCTGCCTTGGCTCATCTTGGCTCCCTTGGGCCAAGGTCCCACAGTTCCCAATCACTTAAATATGTAATCTTGGCCACCCTTCTCACTCCACTCCCCACCTCGTTCTGCAGCTGGGATTCCAAGCTGTCCAGTATCTCCTGACCGAACTTTGTCAATCCTATCCTCTTTTTCAGGTAGTCTTTGGTAGTGGGGCCAGTGGGGGCACCTGTGGAGTTCAGGTGCCACGGTAGCAAGTTCTGGAACCAGGATGACTTAGACAGTGTTTATCGAAGGTAGGCTGAGGCAATGTAGTGAAGTGGATGAGGAATCAGTATGGTAAGATGGACCCTTGTGTTCATGGTTTTGAACTTTGTAGGCTTATACACAGATTTTTTGGGTAAATACAGTGTAGTACTGTAAATGATTTTCTTAGCATTTTCTTCTCTCTAGCTTACTTTATTGTAAAAATATGGTGTGTAATACATATATAAAATGTGTGTTCATTGACTGTTTCTGTTATTGGTAAGGTTTCTAGTCAACTATAGACTATTAGTTAAGTTTTTGGGGTGTTAAGAGTAATATGTGGATTTATGACCATGCAGGTGGGTTGGTGCCCCTAACCCCTGCATTGTTCAAGGGTCATATGTATATAAATGAGGTGGGCTAAAGTCAGGCTGGGCATGTGGTACTGAGTGTCTAGCCTATGGGACAAGTTAAGGCTGGAAATGGGGTGTGAGCAAGGATTCTGGGCACAGGATGGAGTGTATGCACATGTACATATGTGTGTATGTGCATATATGTGTATGTGTGTGACTGCATGTGTGTGTGATATGTATATGCATATGTGTGTATATATGCATATATGAATATGAGTGGGTGTAAGTGATTGCATGTGTGCATGTGAGTGTGTATGATATGTATATGTGTATGTGTGTATGTGTGTGTGTTTGTACAGAACTGAGTACAGAACCAGGGCTGGGGAAAGTGAAGGAACGTTGGAGCTCCTTTCTTTGATTGGCGCCTGGTGGATGCACAGAGAGTAAAAAAGCCAAGGGTGTCATGAGAGCCAGGACCTTTAGAGTAAGTTCCCTGGGGGCTGGGCTGACATTTGACATTGGTCATCATCATGCTCAGAGCCCTCCTTCTGGACCTCAAACCAGGCTGAGCTCCTTGCTGTTCCAGCCAGGGGTTGGGTCCCCCATCATTTCCCCTGTTCCATTTGATGGTCTAACTCCTGGTCTCAGATCTTTTTTTACTATCTGTCTCAAGAGGTTGAGAGACCTTCATGCAAACTGAGTTCTTAATGTTCTATCTTTTTTTTTTTTTTTTTTAAGATTTTATTTATTTATTTGAGACAGAGAGAATGAGAGAGACAGAGAGCACATGAGAGGGGGGAGGGTCAGAGGGAGAAGCAGGCTCCCTGCCGAGCAGGGAGCCCGATGTGGGACTCGATCCCGGGACTCCAGGATCATGACCTGAGCCGAAGGCAGTCGCTTAACCAACTGAGCCACCCAGGCGCCCTTTAATGTTCTATCTTGACAGCTCCTGGTGGGCTCCAGACAAAACCTAGTGAATGACTGTACCACACGGGAATGTCCCTTCCTTCCTCTTCCACACACACGCTAGATGACTTCTTCTCAGTGAGCCAAGCCCCCTTCTCCTGTAAGGCATGAGAAGCTCCTTTCAGTGTCCCCCACATTCATCCAGGTACATCACCAAATGGTACTACCAATGGCTGCCATTTGCCATGTGCTGGGCGTCCTACTTTATAGATGTTTTCTCCCTGAATCCTCCAAATCCATGGGGGTAGGGACTACTAGTTCCATTTTACAGATGAGCAAATAAAGTCACAAACAGGTTAAACATTTTACCTGAAGGCCAACAAGATTAAGGGACAGAGGCAAGAATTGAACCCAGGTTTGTGTGACTAAATCTTGACCTTTCCATGATGTCATACCATCTGCCAAGCCAATGGCTAGCTTGGCACCAATATATACCAGGAGGTGGGCTACAAACAAACACAAAGTCTGTCAGTCTTTGTACCAGGAGCTGGAAGGTTTACAAGAAGAAGGCATGGTCCTGCCATTGAGAACTGTCGATCACATCACCTATTACTATGTGAAGTTTCTGTTTTCATCAGAAAACAAACAGTTCAGAACCTGGACTAAGTCCATCTCAACCTCTAGCTTGTGCCCTTTTGGTCATGGGATGCCCCTTGCTTGGGATGCTTCCCCCATTTAATTTTTTTTAGAGATTTATTTATTTATTTTAGAGAGAGAGAGAGCCTGCGAACAGAAGGGAGGGAGGTAGGGAGAGAAATCTTCAAGCAGACTCCCTGCTGAGTATAGAGCCTGATGCAGGGCTTGATCCCAGGACCCTGAGATCATGACCTGAGCCGAAATCAAGTGTTGGACACTTAATCGACTGAGCCACCCAGGCGCCACCCCCAGCCCCATTTAACTTTTTAAAGGATTAACTATTTTATTCAGAGATAATTATAGATGCACATGCAAGTGTAGGAAATGATTTGGACATCTGGTATACCCTTTTCCACATTCACCCCAATGGTAACATCTTGCAAGCTAGAGTACAGTCTCCCCACCAGGAAATTGACCTTGACCTTGTTCAGTTATTCCCAGCTTTACACGTACTTATGTGTGTGTGTGTTTACTTCTGTGAAATTTTATCATGGGTAAGTTCCAGTATCCATCACCACAGTCAACAGAGATAGAGCCGTTCCATTGCCAGAAGGATCCCTTGTGTGGTCCTTTTCCAACCACACGCACCACCTCCTACCCACTGCCACTTCATTTTAATCTTGATCTTTCATCCAGCCCAGCACTAGCTGTGTTGCCTTGTTGAAGTCTGCTGCCTCCGGCTCAGACAACTGCTTCCTGTCTGGGCCCCTGTGTGGCCTTCGGCATTTGTTGCCTTGGAAGCAATCCTGAGTCTTGGGAGAGAGGCAGGGGCCTTTGCAGTCCAAAGGAGCAGCTCAGATTCCAGACCCTGCACCTCTTTTACCTGTGTGGCCTCGGGAAAGTGACGCCTACCTCACTGTGCCTCAGTTTCCTTATCAATAAGATGCGGATGGTTATGCCAACCTTCTGGGGCTGTGGAGATCATTCGGCGAGGTAATGCATATGAAGGTCCAGCCCACCGTTGGCATGGGGCAGGCCCTCTTTCTGTCAGCCCCAGCTGGACTGTGAGAACTTCCAGGCAAGAGGGCTCCGGAAGTGGTTCCTATCTGGGCCCCTCTTTGGGCCTGCCTCTCCTAGCTCCTGCTCACCGACTGAGCCTTAAGAGAGACAGTCCTTGCTGGAACTGGGGAGATAGATGCCACTTCGCCCCCGTCCAACCTTCCTCCTTGGTAATAAGGTGTTCAAAAATCAGCAGATCCAGGTTCTGTCTATTCTGGGCAGAAAAACTCTGGGCTGGCGGTGGGGTGGGGTCGGGGGGTGTCCCTTCCAGGGCCCGTCCCTTGGAACTGCCTCCGTCCAAAGCCTCCTGCACACCCCCTTCTGCCAACAGCTCATCCCTGCAGCTGACAGAACTGATTACTGCCTGTGAGTGATAATATAATTCAGTTCCCCTCAAGGAGAGATGCTATCAGAGAGGCTTTTTTAAGAGGAAAAAAATATATAATATACTGGTTGAAAAGGGCTATCTTTCTTCCTGGAAGAACAGTTATTAATCTCTTCCTAGTACATTTTCATATCATTTTGGACATTTATTTCCAGGCCGTGATATTATAAAACCAGGCGTTTGTGTCAGTTTTGATGCGGTGTAACACGCTGGAACATGAAAAGGCGTAATTACTGCTGTGGCCATTGGAATTGCTAACGAGCTCCTGACATTTTCAAATCGGACCCATTTCTCAGTGATCCAGAAGTGAGCCCTGCAGCTGTGTGGGCTGCATGTCAATGAGGCAGCTCCCAGCTCGGGGCGGGGTGGGGGGTGCGGAAAGGAAGGAGAAGGGGTGGGGTGCAGACGCCTTCTATTCTTGCAGCTGAACCCCGGCGACAGTTGCTGAGGAGTGGGGCCGGATGGCGGCGCTGACCCGCTCTGTCTCCAAGCTGCCTTCTGCCTCCCAAAAGAGAGGAGCCTGGTCCTGGGCTTTTGGGCCTTTATTTTCCGATGGAGGGTTGTCAATTCAATAAGTGCTCATTGAAGACTCGCTGTGTGTCCCGCTCTGAGGGTGGGGGGTGGAGAGCGATGACTAATGCAGAGTTCCTGCTCCCTGAAATTGGAAGAGAACTCCTCCCTCCTCCGCGCCCTCTAGTGCTACCATGCTTTCTCTCCCTTATCCTTGAAGTGCTGGGAGCAGCAGTTGGAATTTGCTAGAAATGCAGATTCTCGGGCTCCACCGCAGACTTCATGAGTCCGGGACTCTGGGGGTGGGACCCAGCGACCTGTGTGAAGCAGCCCCCTGGGTGATGCTCATACACCCTCCAGGTTGAGAGCCCCTGCCGTGCATCTTCCTCTGCGTGTCCTGGGGCTTCCAGGTTAAAACGCAGACTCAAAGCCTGCCTCTCGTGGGGTGAGCTACGAGTGGAAGAACCCGGAGTGGCTGCCGCCACAGAGTTGCCTGGGTCCGACACTCCTGCTCTGTGAGCCATGTCCCCACCCCTGAAAACTGGGAGGCTGGAAGCCTCAGGGAGCTCTGTGACTCTCTAAATGGAACAGGTACAGATGGAGGTGGCGAACCCTCTTAGAGTAATGGCTGTCGGCTGGGCTGGCCCCTAGAATGGGCGGCTGGGAGGTGGGGGGAGGGGGACAGTTGGAATGGGGGTTGAGGAAGCCAGAGGGAGGGGTCAGAGAAAAGGCAGCAAAGTCAAACAGATGTTCTTTCTGCACCCCTCGAGCCCGGACATCGTCCTGTGTTCTCTTGAAAGATGGCACTAATATCTGAGAAAACAGACCTGGCGGTCCTGCTGGGCTCCTCTCTCTTGGGTGCCCCATCCCCATCAGTAATCAGTGGTTTCTCTCTCCCACTCTCTCTGTCCCCACCGTGCCCCACCGTGCCTGCCTTTGTCACCCGGATGCCGGCAGCGGTGTCCAGCATGCCCCCAGCTCCCGCACGTGTCCCTGCTCCATGTGGCCAGACTGCCAGGGAGCCCTGAGTGACAGGCAGCGAAGAAGTAGAAGCCAGAGGAGAAGTGGGGCCCAGCTGGAATCTCAAGCAGGCTCCATGCTGAGCACAAGCCTGACGCGGGGCTCCATCTCACGACCCTGAGATCACAACCTGAGCCACAATCAAGAATTGGATGCTTAACCGACTGAGTCACCCAGGCACTCCAGCCAAACTTCCTTTAAACCATCACTGAGGGAGGGGCATAGTAGGGCCTCTATGGCAAATTTCCCAACTCAGCAAACAGTGGCCGGCCAGGCCAAGACACACTGTGTGGCCTAGATGGAGCCTTACTTTTGGAAATGCTTCTGGACAAAACCAACTGCCTCCACTCTATATTTTGGAGGGGGAGGGTGCACAAAACCACTCAATGCTGACCCTGAGGACGGGTCCCTGCCCGTGGGTCAGGGTCTTCCCTCGGCCAACTGTGGGTGGGGTTTGGGCAGACCCTGGGGACAACCCTCAGATACCTGCCAGGCAGGTTGCAGACTCCTCTCTTTGGTGACAGTGATGACTAGAGTAAGTGGCAGGTGGGGGTCCCAAAGCCAAGCACAAACGTGGGAAAGGAGAGTTCTGCTTCCCGACGAAGGACAAGCTCCCACTCAGTATCGTGAAGCAGAGCACAGATGTGAAAAATGCAGAGGCAGAAGTAGACATGTCCCTTGAGGAGCAGCTGCAGCGGGTCACATGGGGACGCTTACACATCAGACAGTGAGCCCGAGGGAGAGAGGGACTCTGGGGAGCCCACCTGGCTTCCAGAGGCATGCCGGCTTCAGGAGAGTGCTGGTCCTGGTGCCCAGGCAGCCCAAGGAAAAGATGTTGCAATGGGTTCAGATGGGACGTGCTTGGTACTTACCTGCACCTGTGTGTCCGGTGGGTGACCAGGTGGTTCCATGTCAGCCCAGGTGACTTGTTGAGGGACATGAATCCCAGGCTGCACTAGTGCCCCTCCGTCCCTTTCCTTCCCTAGCCCCCTTTCTTAGAATGGACCAGAGAGAAATGATCTGTGTGTCTGTATCTGTATGGTGTGCAGACCATAGACTCCTTTAGGGTCTCACAGGGCCCAGCACATAGTAGGTGCTTAATAGATGTCTGTTGAAAGGAATCGCCTACCACTTATACTTGATGTTCTCTTAGTTCTTCTCAATTCAGTTCCCCCCACCCCCCACTTCCTTAAAGCTCCAGATTAAAGATGGAATCATGAATCTTGGACGCAAGCTACCCCCCTACTCCAGTACAATTCTGATAGAGCGCCCCTCCCCGCCTCCCCCAGACGCTGGTGCAGAGGTGTGGCCATCCACATCAGAGCCCCGGCTGCCCCTGCTCCACATTCTGCTTTTGGAGCTGTGCCAAACCGTCGCAGGGAGTGCAGAGCGGGGAGTATGTAATGATTTGCAGGGATTTGGACATGAGACCGAAACTGTGCTCTCTTGGAGAAAGCTATACCCCACGGGCCTCGCAAAGTTGGCCGTTTCGCTGCAAAGAAATCAAAGCCAATTCTCCCTTTCCTTAGCGGGTGCATCCTGGAGAAAACTGGAAAGCAGCCGATAGCCAATCCGTCAGGGAGGGTTTGCGACGCACCAGATGTGGTTTTGGTTGCAGAGGCCACACGCTTTGGCAGTACAGCCCATAATACTCACAGCTGCCTCGAATCTGCTCTGATGGGCTTCATGCTGGGTGCTTTCCTAGAAGTGTCTTCCATTGTGTGTGCGCAGCTCTCCGTTAAGCTCTTAATCTCATGGCGTCCTCCCAACAACACTGGGTATTAAATCCCCCGTTGACAGGTGAGGATCACATGATTCCCCGAAAATTACCCTGCTTGTGGGATTCCATGCATCTGTCCCTGACGCCAGGCTGCCCCTCTGATCTGCACTTCGAGGGAGCACCATTTAATGAGCTGTGCTCTGGGAGGGTGGCAGTGAATGGGGTGTAGGGGAGGAACTTCAGAGGGGCCTGGCCTCGGCAGACATGGTCAAGTTGGCATCAGTTGTCTGGGGAATACGTGAGGAAGGGCAGGTCTGTTTGGGAAGCAAACTCTGGCAGATTCCAAGGAAAAGGTGAACTCACAAGGGAAACTCTTGTTGGTGTGGGCCTTTGCCACGGCATTCCCTAGGCATAGCACGTGGTGGTGAGGGTCCCAGGTCCCGACACTGCCAACTCAGGGAGGTGACCCCAGGAGATAGGTCAACCCAGGCCCTGGTAACGCCTTTGGGCCTGGGAGACAAGGTGAAAAGAGACACAGTGGAGGCCACTCAGGAGTTGCTATTACTCCCCGTGGGTCAAAGATAGGAAGGTGAGAGTTTCTTCTTCTCCTTGCCTTCCTTCTGTTGATCTCTCTCTGTCTCTCTCCCCCTTTCCGTCTGTCCGTCTGTCTGTCCATCCATCCATCCATCCTCTTTATCCATTCATCCCTGGCTGTTACAGAAGGGATTTAAAGGAGGCACAAACCTCACCAAGCTCTGAGTTTTCCCAGACTGGCTTTGGTGAGGGTCATTGTCAAAGCCTTAGAGCCGACTTGCTGAGCCAGGGCCTCAGTCTCCTCATCCGTGGGATGATGGAGTTGGACCAGAGGCCCCCGAGGGTCCAGGCGAGCTTGGCTGCCCTACTAGTCTGTGAGTCTTTGACTTGGAGCCAGCAGGCCTCCTGGAGGCCCTGAGGAGATGCTAGGGTTCCTTTCCAACTTGCGAACCTGTTTGGCAGCCACAGACGGGGCTCCGGGGCCGAAGGGAAGCTGGGAGCCAAGAGGCTGCCTTGCATGAGTGAGTGATTTGCACAAGGATGATTTGTGAGGGCAGAGCTGAGGGCAGCAGGGCTCGGGTTTCCTGGGGCCGCTGGCGAACTCCGACATCTGCTATTTTTCACTCCAGCGAGACTGATCTGCTCCAGACAGGCCCCTGCAGACTGTTTTCAGCTGTGCTGGGAAGTGTGGCGGCCGGCTGTGTTTCATCTTGGCGCTCTCTCGGGGCCACCAGAGCACATGGTAACTGCTTGAGCTAAGAGGCCAGCGGGTTCGACAACAGGGCCCCAAATTCCGAACAATCCCTTCTGAGCAGCCAGATTTTTCTTCCGAGGTGTTACCCTCACTTCAAAGCAATGTCTGTCCTAGATCTGGAGCAGGGCTCCCTTGCTTGGCCCACCCTCTGGGGACTGAACCACATTACTTTCCGAGTCTTTATTTCACAGAGTAGCACTGCAGAGGAGAAAGATCCCCAGCCAGAAGTCAGGACACTTCCATTGGAAACGCGAATCTATTGCTTCCTGCCCACAGTGACCTTGGACAACTCATTTGACTCTCTCAGGGCCTCAGTGTCCTCATTTGTAACTTACAAAACTTGTATCTATTTAAGATCTGATGCTCACTGTGCATATAATTTATACTTTTCTCAGAGGTGAGTGTTGCTGAGAGCAGTGGGCACCAGCCTGCTGTTGGTATCAGCAAAAGGTATGAGCACCAAGAAACACAGTAGCGGCAAATATCATCCAGCCCCAGGTCAGGGACAATGTCCCAGTTTTGCAGGACGCAAGAAAACTTCTTTCTACATTGGCCTAGATAGAGTGAGAGGTAGTGAGGGGTCCTGGCCCTGACGGGAGGGCCCAGGGAGGCCCAGGGAGGTAGCCAACAGGGCTAGATCGATGTGGGCCCCTGTAGCATCTCCAGGCTGGGTGAGAAGGTGAAGGTGGTTGGGGGTTGTCCCCTGCTACCATTAGCAGATAGCTTCCCCTGGCCAATAGTACAATAGTGCAAAGCAGAACACCCACAGGTTGTTACTGAATATTTAATTCACATAGGGGAATGATCATAACTGAAAAGGTCTTTCTATATTGCAGGGAAAAAAGACAAATGAGAGGAGAGGAGAGGAGAGGGGAGAAGGAGAGAGTGGAGAGGAGTATGGTAGATTTGGGCCGTGTTGACTTAGCTAAATTGGAGCTTTGTTTCCTGGGATCCCCTTCCCAGCTTAATCCCAGGATAGCCTGGGCCACAAGGGACATCTACATGATATGTGGAAGGTGGACGTGGAACAACGGCCCCATTCTTTGCTCACCCAACAGGTTGGAGCAGGCCCTGGGCCCTGTTGCATCTCCTGTGTGCTGGTCTCGGGCTCACTTAATTGGCTCTGGCTGTCTGACTCCTGGGTCAGGTGTGTGAGAAAGAGCAGCTTCTCCTGTAGATCACCCCCACCATCGAAGGTGGAGATTCAGAGGGGATGGAAGGCCAATGTGAGTTCCAGCCCATCCTCATGGGTTACAGGATGGTCTCTGCTCTTCCTTACTTCATATCCATCTTTCCTTCCTGACCATCTGCCCTGTGGACTTCAGGCTCCTGCACCAGACATGGAAAC
This sequence comes from Neomonachus schauinslandi, assembly GCF_002201575.2. Lineage (NCBI taxonomy): Eukaryota > Metazoa > Chordata > Mammalia > Carnivora > Phocidae > Neomonachus > Neomonachus schauinslandi. Next base: position 165,856,320 of record NC_058407.1, on the reverse strand, counting down.
AACATCCTCTCATGGCCCACATGATCAGCTCCCACAGGTGCACAAGGTGAAATCCGCATGTGCACATTTCCTGGTGGTTCTCATTCTCTGATTCTCCTGATATAGGGAGTGAAGGGGAAAAAGTGAGAATATGATGGGAATGAGAATAATGGTAGAAGAAGAGAGTATGGAGCCAGAGGGATGGGTAGCTATGGAAAGGTGTGGGCAGGGGAAAGGACTGAGTGTGCCAAAAGTGAGGAGCAGGAGCCCTAGCCAGCTCTGAAGGCAGAAACAGGGACTTTGTGCAAGAAGTTGGCAGTGGCTAGTTTTGCTGGGGATGAAAAATAGAGATTGCTTTGGACGCGAGACTGCTTTGCTTTGACTGAGACTCATTACTTGGGCTAAGACCTCTTTCTTTTGGTAACTCTATTTCCTCCCTCATATCCCAAGCCTGTAGCTCTCAACCCTGGCTGCACACTAGAATCACTTGGGAACTTTTAAGAAATGCTGATTCCCAGGCACATGCCAGGACCATTAAATCAGGGTTTCTGGAGTGTGGCTGAGGCGCTGGGTTTGGGAAAACACTTCCCAGGTGATTGTATTGTACAGCCGGGTTGAGAAAGTCATGTCTGTAGCAGACACACCCTAAGGTGGCCCCCAGCGAGCCATGCCCTTGTATGATCTCCTCCCTAGAGTGCAGGTGAAACCTGTGACTTGCTCCTAACCAATAGTATGTGGCAAAAATAATGGGATGTCATTCTCTTGATTAGGTTATGTTATAGGGCCAATGGGGGTGGGGCCTTGTGAATAAATGTCCCAGGCCCTGTCCTTCTGAAGGACAATTCTGAGGGCATTTTGGATGTTTCTCCAAGGTCGAATGTCTGGACAGAGTCTGTCTGGATAGGGCGGACTGTTTTCGGCTGTGTGGGAAATTGTGATACTGGCTGTGTTTCATCTCTGACTTCTCTAAGAGACAGCAGAGCACATGTTAACTGTTATCCTCTTTATAATGGTGACCTTGCTAACTCATCCTTTATCAGTTTGTCCTTCCTTCCCTCTTCCCTCTGCCCACGCCCTTTTTCTTGCTTCTTGGGATCACCGCCCAAGTAAACTCCCTGCATCCAACTCCTTGTCTCAGGCTCTGCTTTTGTGGGGATCCAGGCTAACACAGTGTCTTCTGGAGTCCCCATGCATAATGCAAATGTGGGAAGTAGGTTCTTGGAGCCATTTTCATGCAACAAGGCCTCAACATGAATCATTCCATCCAGGTGAGGATAGGGGAGCAGTGTCCAGGATGGTGCAGTACCTCATGGGGGCAATAAAGGGGAGTGGTTATTGCAGAATGAGGCCATCTGAGAGTGTACAGAGGGGACAGCAGAGGCAGTGTGGGAGCCACACACTTGATGGGACCCTGTCCTGCTGTGACGTTGATGGCACCCCAACCCTTCTTCCTTAGATTCTCAGCCTCCTCGTTCTGAAAGTGTTTGCTCACTTTGGCCCCTCTTAGGCTCTGCAGTCACTGCCATGAGATTTGGGTTATGTGGCCAATAACACTGAGTTAGAGCCTCAGGTCTCGGGGACATCCCTGGAGCTTGGTTCTGCCTGGGGACAAATGTGCTGTGGGAGAGGAATGCTGGGCTTGGTGTCAGAAAATAGCTCTTGGTGCTAACTTTGCCATGAAATGGCTGTGTGCCTTTGGACAATACACTTTGCCTCTTAGATTTCAGTTTCCTCATCCAAACAACGGGAATGATACATACCTCACCCAGTGATTTTGAAGGTTTAGTGACCAAATGGACATCACGTGTTTTGAAAACATTCATTCAAAGACTGGAGGGCATAGCATGGTATCATATACCAACTTCCTTGCACCTCATCTCCCAGACTATTTTTATCAACTCTCCAAGGGGAGCAAAGTCAGATGAGAAGCTAATTTTAAAAATAAATCCACACAAAAGATAAGGGAGATTACCAGCTGTTAACTCCCAGCCAAAGCTTGGTCTGTGGCATACGTTTTCACACTATAAAAGTAAGATAAACCCAGGATGGAAAATTAGGGAAATAAAGAAAAGAAAAAAAAGTCCACATTCACAATCCAGACCCTAACACACTCTTAAAATTTTTATGTCTTTTTTCCCCACTGTGTACATGTTTAAATGGTAGCGATTCTAATTTAGATGCTATATTTATGTATTTTGGTTTTTTCACTTAATATCATCATAATAATCTTCCGTGTTTCCTCGTCATCTTCTTTAGGTCTCTAAGTGCGCTAGGCACTGGGAATCCCAAAGAGAACAGGGGAAGCAAGGCTCCCAGTCCTCATGGAACTTTCTGGCAAGTGGAGAATTGCACACATTTATAGTATAGAGTCCTTGTGAGAATTTGCATTTACTAGGTTTTCCCATTACCCTTGATACAGTCATAAAGCTGCATTCCACATAATGCTTTGGGACCATATTCTACGCTTGCTTGTTTTCCATTATATTTGCTAGTCCCTGAGTCATCTTTGTTGTTCTTCTCGAACTCTCTGGTCTCCACAAATCTCTCACGCTAAGGCATAAAGTAGTTATTTTCCACATTCCTGTTTTCTTCTTTGTGTCATCACAGGCCCTTAAACTTTGACACCTGTGTCTTTTGGCTTCCTTTGTTTGCCGTTAATCCACCTCTACTTTATAACTCTGCTGCATGATAGCAATGTTTTACAATGATTATTATATAATGCTATGAAGAACAGTACAGTATAGTTGTACCATGACATACTAAATCCCCTATAGTTGGGCACTTAGGTTGTGCCTCTTTGTCTCCCTGACATATAATGTGGAGATGAACACCTTTCATGCACATAGTTCTTATTCTTTCCATTCACTGCAATCTCACCTTCACCATGCAAAACATCCTGCCCTGTGACCTCTTTGTGGCTAAATCCAATGGACCCCGATCCCTCTTTCTCTTATTTGACCGATCAGTCACACTGGGTACCTTCTCCTTCCCAAAATGCTTTTCCTATTTTTGTGAAGCCTTCTCTCCTGGTTCCACTTGAGCTGCTCTTCTTTTCCACGAATGCCTCCCAAGCAACTCCTTAGCATCAGTGCCCCCACATTTCCATCGTGTCCCCCTGTCTCTGCGCATGCTTATCTTGGGCACCCCTGTCCTTTTCTGTGCCTTGACCTGCTGTCTACGTGTTGATTCCTGACTCTGTGTTTGGCCTTGACCTGCAGACTTCTAAAAATGATATTGTTTGAATCATGCTTATTTTAGGACCTAATCCTTAATGAGTTTGACTCAGGCTGACACTGTTCTAAGCACCGTGTACATGTCACTTAACCTGATCTGCAGACTCCCTTGACAGCAGGTACTATTAGGTCATTGCCCATTAACTGTCCCAACCTGAATGTCCTACATGCATCAAGGTCTGTCAGTTCTGTGCCTTGATGTCTCCTGAGTTTTCTTTCCCTCCATCCCCTCATCTATCTCCAGTTTGACCGTCAGCATCTCTTCTTGGCAATTGTAGTGCCTTTATAACATCCTACAGCTTCAAGATCTTGCCTTCTGCAGGTCTTCTTGATGCACTGAGCGATCTTCCTAAAATGAAACACTAGTGTATCTGTCCAGCTTGGACTGAAGTCTGAGATGAAGGCACTTCCCCTTGTCTTTGGTCTCTTGTCCTGAATGCAGCCACGTGGTCCCCCTACTATTGCATTGCCTGTTTCCACTTAGTTGTGCCATTGTCTACCAGCCACCTTTCTAGGCTTACCTCTAAAAAAGGTGGATGCTCCTGTCCAGAGAATCTGTGACCCCTCCCCATGCCAACTCCTTCCCTTGCTGGCTGAGCCCCTGGTACAGATTCTGAGCATGCCTGGAAAAGAGCTCTCCTCTCTTGGTCTCTACTCTACTGTTCTGCAGTGATCCACACTTGCTTGAGATTAAAATCATCCTACTGTCCCTACACTAAGCGATGAGTCTGGTTTCAAGGAGATGCTCCACGTATCTCCTTGAAAGGAAGGACGAGAGGGGATGGTTTGCACACAGCCTGATGAAGCTCATCCAGCCCTTGGACAGAGAGTCCAAGTCTGGGTCAAGGCACACCATTCGTGCTCCTTGGACACCAGTCTATTAGCATGCCCCAGGGTCTTTGTACAGGGCTTGGAGGCCTACCAGTGGAGGTGGCCAGGGACTTGGCTAGCTGGCCATTACATTTCAGGAAAGACAGGCGCAGAGAATAAGCTGGCCAGTTCCCGGGCCTGACAGTCAAGTTCTGGGGAGCAGAAGGACTTCACAAAAGCATTCTCTGGTGTTATTAAAGCAGCATGTTCCTTTGGAAGCAGAAAAGACAGCCACTGTTTCCTGGTGTTTGCTCAGAGGCTTGATGACCTTGGAGTTTTCTTCCATTTGGTGGACAGCTTGTGATGACAGTGTTGTGGCAACTGAGCCGGCTCAGGCCGGTTGTAAATCACAGGGTAGGGCCATCCCAGGAGGGGTGGGGAGGGAGGAAACTTTCAAATTTCCACCAAGAAAGAGTCAGTAAATGTTTTCCAGAAACTTCAGTTTCCAAAAAGTGTGACCACGTGTTTCCCCCCACAGTTGACTGAGGAAGGCCAGAAAGCAAGGGAACCCAACAAAAGCAGCCTTTGATATTTCGGGAGGAACTTTGTCATAAGGACTGACAAAACTCCAACAGGCTCAAATCTTTTAATCCTTGGACAATTCCAGTAATTTGTCTTAGAGAAATAATTAGAAAAGAACACCCAAGATTTATCCACAAACATGCCTGACATAAGTTTTTATAACAGCAAATATAAAAACAAAATACAAAACACAACACACACGCACATGATGAAAACAGCTTAAATGTCCAATTATAGGGATTAACTTAATTTAGGTCCATCCCTGTTGGACTCTGTCCAACCATTTAAAAGGCATATTTTCCAGGAAATATGAGAGACCCAGGAAAATGCTTGTACTACAATATTAATCAGATAAAGCAAATATGTATGAACGGAAGAAACATTGAAAGGGAATATCCCCAAATAGTAATAATCTCTCTGAGGAGTGGGATTATGGGTGATTTTTGTATAATTCTTTGTACTTTTATGTATGTTCAAATATTTTCAACACCATATGCTGATGTTGTAATCCTTAAAAAAGACGTTTAGAAAGATATTAAAAACCTTAACAGGGTCTGTCTTTTCTTGGCGTGGGGTTGAGAACAGACGTTCCCCATTAGTCAGATATGTGTTCTGATCCTATTGGGAATGAAGAAACAAGACTACGGGAACAAGGAGGCCCAAGAAAATACCCCCACAAGAAGCTTGAGGTGTTATGACTGTGTTTGAATGGTTGAAATGGAATCAGGGTTTGGGATGTCCCAGTGGCCAGGTCAGAGCTGTCCCAAAAGGATCAAAGAGGATTTCTGTCTGCCCACCCTCATGTCTGTGCCTGTTGTCATTGTTGGTTGGTTGGATGGCGCCTCCCCAGCCAGAAATCTGGAATCATCCTTGACTGATTTTTTGCCCCACTCAATCGATCTCCAACTAGAACTTGTAAATTTTCCGAATAAATGTCTTCTGCATCTCCACTGCCCTGTTTTAGGATCCCCTCATCTCCTGACCAGGCTATTAAAAAGATTCTTAGCTTGCTCTCCTTTCAATTTGATTCTATGACTATAGACTGTTCTTTTGGAAATGCAAATCTGCTTCTGTTATGCCCTTGCCTAAATCCCCTCCTTAGCTCTTTATTGTGTTCAAGGTAAAATCCAGACTCTGAGTTTACCAAGCCTTTCTTGATCTGACCCCACCTTAATTTCACAGCCTCATCTCTCCGTGCTTTGCTTCCCGCCCTTTGCTCCCTCCATCCTCAGCTTCCTAACTGATCCCTAAAGGTGCCAAGTCCTTTCTTTGGTGGACACCCATTCCCTCTATGCCATCACCCTCCTCCTCTTCTCCTTTTGGGAAATTCACCTTTTCATCCCTGTGGAGTCAGTTCACTGTCATCTCCCAGTAGGGAGAACTCTGTTCTCCCTTCTCTGAGTTTTCTTAGAACTTCATAATGCTTCTCTTCTAGTTTAACACATTGCCTTGTGTGGGAGGGTTCAGATCTCCTCCATTAGAGCATAAACTCCTTGAGATGATGGCTGGTTCATTTTTGTCTTACACAGTCTCCAGCATGGGGCCTGGCATGTAGTGGGTACTTATATGTGTTTGTTGAATGGCTGAATAAAGTCAAGGAGAGCAAGGTTGTGCCTCCATCATAAAGAAGAATCTTCTAACCAATGCTAGGATTATACTGAATTTCCAGCACCAACTCAGATCAGCTCTTAGTGGCTCCCTTCCATGCTTTGTTTTGGAGGAGTTTAAGGGTGCTTCTCAGAGAAGGGATGAGATGTTTTGGTGATTTCAGGATATTTCGGTTATTTATTGCAGATTAACAGATCACCTCCAAATTTAGACGCTTCAAACAGTGATAATTATTTACTTTGCTCATGGGTTTGAAATGTGAGCAGGACTTGATGCAAACATCTACGTCTGCTTCATATGGCATCAGCTGGGTGGATGGACTGGGTGGACCAGCTGGAGGATTCACTTCCAAGATGGCCCACTCACATGGCTGGCAAGGCGGTGCTGGCTGCCAGCTGGAATTCTGCTGCTGCTGTTGGCTGGGGCCTCAGTTCCTCTCCACATGGGCATCTCCATGGGACTTCTTGTGCTTTCTCACAAGGTGGTGGATGGGTTCCAAGAGTGTTTCAAGAGACCTGGGTAGAAGCCACTTCTGCTCTATTTACTGATCAAGCAAGTCGCTAAGGGCAGATCCAAAGGGAGAGGATTAGACTCCTCCTCTCAATGGGAAGAGTAGCAAGAAATTTGTCTTGGCATAAGAAAGATGGAGATGGCACAATAATGGCCTATTTTCCAATTTATTCTAACCACTAGAAGTAATTCCGCAGTTAGGATAGCATGGATGTTCTTGGAATTGTTGAAATATTAAAGCCCTAGAGTCAAATTGCTGGATCTGGCAGTTGGATGAGCTTCCTGGGAAGGTAGTATGCTTCCCACCAGGGAAGAATTCAAACATGGACTGGCAACCACTTTGTAGAGATGTTGTAGAGAGCAACATCCAAGGAAGTGGGATTGGATTGAGGTGAAGAAAATATATTTCTTATATCTGTCAGTTCACTGGGGTCAGCTACCGTCATACCATTAGCCGGTGTTCCCAGCTCCAATTATCAGGCTCTGGGTTTAAGCAGACTCAATGATGATGGTGTTGGTGATGATGGCAGTGATGATGGTGGTAGTGATGGTGGTGATGATGGTGGTCATGCTGCTGATGGTGATGACGGTGGTTATGGTGATGATGGTAATGATGATGGTGATGATGGTGATGATGGTGGTGATGATGGTGGTCGTGATGATGGTGGTGATGATGGTGGTGGTGATGATG
>NC_058407.1:165755301-165848807 GCF_002201575.2 Neomonachus schauinslandi | reverse complement strand
TGGTGATGATGGTGGTGGTGATGGTGGTGATGATGGTGGTCGTGATGATGGCAGTGGTAATGGTGGTCATGCTGATGATGGTGATGATGGTGGTGGTGATGATGATGGTGATGATGGTGGTGATGATGATAGTGATGATGATAGTCGTGATGATGGTGGTGATGATGATAGTAATGATGGTTGTGGTGGTGATGATGATGGTGGTGATGGGGATGCACCTGTTGCTGATGAATATGATGGTGATGCTGATGAATATGATGGTGATGATGATGATGATGATATTGATAATAGCCAACACATGTATAATGTTTACTATTTGCAAGCACTGTCTTATTTCTCTATATTAAACATTTTAATCTTCATAATGACCCAATAAATTAGAGATTACTGTGCCTATTTTGCAGACAAAGAAAGTGAGGCAGAGAGAGATTACATAACCTATCCCAAATGTCTCAGCCAGATGGTGGAGCTGGATGGCCATCTGGTGGGTGTGCTAGGAAGGCTTCCTGACCAGTATAGAGTGTTGACCCTTTTGTCCCTGATTTTCTTTATTTCCCTCATGATAGTGCCCCTGTCTCCCAACTGTGAGGGGCCTTGCTCAGCACACATCTGGCCTTCTGAATGCAGAAGTGCTAGGGGCTGGCCTGAAGGTGGCATGAGACTAGCTGGGATATTATGAAAGAAAGTGCAAGAGTCTGATGAGCAGGTGATTCTTTAAAATCTTTCCTAGGCGGAAGGACTATAGCCTGTGTGGATACTGGTTCTGGGATGTGATTCTGAGCTCCCTGGAACACCTCTTCCACATACAATGGTGCCCTGCGCTGGACCTAGAACATGGTTTTAAGGCAACCAAACCCACTACATACTTCTTAGGGGCCCCGAGGTCCCTCAGATCCTTTTTCACATGTAGTTCTTGCTCAACAGGTAATTGTCATGATTTCCTTAATAGCTTCCTTAAGGAAGCTTCCTTAATTAAGCTTAAGGAAGCTTCCTTAATTCCTTAAGGCTGAGTTCAAGAGTTTCCTCCCCTGCGGAGACCTCTTTTATTCCCCCAGCCAGGGTGAGACCTCCCTCCTTGTTCATTTCCACAGTCAGCCCACATCTCTGAGTTAACATTTAGGACATCTAACTATTCTCAGGATTCTCTGGCTCTCTCCTACAGAATCGGATGCCCTAGTAGGCAGGGACTGCTGCTTACCTGCCCCAAATCCCTACTCCCTGGCACAGCGCAGGGACTTCATCAATGTTTTTAAATAAAAAACCCTTCCAAAGCACAATATGGTTAGCATTTTCCTGCTATCATGTACCCCTCCTTGGGGGCATCCACTTCTCTTTAGACTGTGACTCTGTATTTTTAAAAATCCCAACTTAATGTGCCTTCCTTAAGCAATAACTTACTGCCACTTATTAAAGAATTCCAATATCTAGAACCCTTTGGTTCTCGAACGTGAGCATCCATCAGTATCTCTTGGAGGACTGGTGGAAACACAGATCCTGCTATTTCTGAGTCAGTAGGGTTGGAGTGGGGTTTGAGAATGTTCACTTTCCACAAGTTCCTAGGCGACGCTGCTGTGGCTGTTTTGGGACCACTCTGCAAACCGCTGCTCGAGACTTCATAGAACCCAGATGCCATGCTGTCTCTGAGAGTAGCCACCATTTCTTTTGTTTTTAGAATCCACAATATGTCTATGCTGCTGTTTAATTCCAGCAACACACAACTCAATTTCTGGTTTTAATAATGACCATAGGAAACAGAGATGTATCTTGTTGCGGAAAATGTTACCTCCATCACACAAATGCCTAATGCCACAGCATTTGAATTGCGCTCTGATCTTTCCATTTATTAAAAACAGCATTAAATTACTTGATGTATTCGTGGCAGCCTGGAGAGAAGGAAGACGCTCTAGATATTCAGGAAACCAATGAGCATGCAAACAGTGAGCTTTCCAATGTGCTTAGAATAAATGGAGGAATTTCTTTGGGGGAGTATACTTTATTCAAAATGTAGATGGTACATGAAATGTGAATAAATATAAGATCACTGTTAAAGCATTCCTTTTCAGGAGCTGCCACATGGGTAAATGGGAGATTTAAATGTGGGGGACCCCAGGCTCTACATAGGCAGCTGGAGAGGGAAGAAGATGGGCAGAGGGAAATGATTGTCAAATGTCCTTGACCAACGGGGCCTCTCTCTGCTTAGATGTTCATTGGAGGTCACAGTCTGACAATAGATTTTCTTTTACATATTCCCCAGGCAGAGCTGCTGGGCACCAGAAAAAAGAGGGTGAGGTGTATGCAGATGAGTCTGCTTTAAAGGGATGTGCAGTTCATGCAGGATTTAGATAATCCCAGGTATGGGGCCCACAAGCCACTCGGCACTGAATGAAAATCTCTGGTCCCAGGGACAACTCAGCCCCATACCAAACTAGTTTCCCAGTTGTCTAGTAGAGAGTCTTAGGGTACTGTCTTTCACGGGTCTAGAAAGCGCAAACACTACAAACATACAGAAGAAGCCATGATCGTGAATTCCATCCAAGAAGAGGACGGCCAGTTCCCCCAACAATAACACATAATGGGCACTTGCTTTTAAGGTCCTCAAACACAGGTCCAGGGTCCCTAGGTGAATAATGCTCCCTATAAATGTATAACAGAGATACTGATGGTCTTAGAGTTAGTCAATCAAGCGAGTAGGAGCCAACATAGTAGTCTTTGCCACCTGAGCCTCTGTTTTTGGGCAAAAGTCTTTGGAAATAACCAGAAACCTGTGTGCTAGGTCAAGGAAAAGGATTATGATGAAGATACAGCAGACAAGGCCATTGATATCTGGCTACAGAAATAAAACATAGCTAAGGGCAGGACTGCCATGTTCAGTTGAACAAGCTGTGCACTGCACACCCCCAGAGGCACCAATTGCATGGACTATGAGGTGCATGGTGACCTCTAGAATTGTGCAACGTAGTGGCCCTGCATTGGAGCAGATGTGGAAAGCCAGGGACAGGGACCTTTTGCTCCATTATCAGGTTTGAGGCGATTCCTTTAATTTTTGCTCATCTGTGTGTGTCTGCCCCATTCCTCTCTGTCATCCATCTTCTGTTTACTCCTCTTTTGTGTGGTCCTACATGGCTGCCCATCATGCTCTCTTTCTATTTGACCTCCTTTCTGTTCCAGCACCTGCCACTGACCATCATAAATTTCTATCTCTTACTTTTTGGGAGGGAAAATCTGTGTCCCCGGCTTGAGACTTGCAGCTGCTCAGTCTAAAAACCTTGGAATCCTCCTTAGCGACCCTCTTTCTCTTTTCATATCATATCTAATCTCTTGGCAATATCAGTCCTTGGCTGCACCATCACAACAAATCCTGAATCTGGCCACTTCTCAAGGCCCCACTGCTAAGACCCTAGTCTGATCTCTATTCTTCTTTTGCTTGGGTTATAAATACTCCACCTGTTTCTGCCACTGTCCCCTTCCTTCTACCCTCAGTAAGCAGCCAGCGTGTGTTCAGAGGTTCACAAGCAAGTCAGACCACATCCTCACACCCTGCAAGGGCCCCCTCCTGTCAGAAGAAAAGCAAAAGTCTGCACAATGGCCTTCGGTTCCTACAGAATCTGGGCCCATTATCTCTCTGCTTCTTCTCCCTTTGGTCTCCTCGATCACCCTTTCCCCTCCATATTGGCTCCTCAAGTTTCTTCAAACATGGCAGGCACACTCTTACCTCAAGGCCTTAGCATTTACTCTTCCCTCTGCCTGGAATTCTTTTCCTCCAAAAGTGGATGGTTTATTCCCACCATCTTTAGGTCTGTTCTTTTTTTTTTTTTTTTAAAGATTTTATTTATTTATTTGAGAGAGAGAATGAGATAGAGAGAGAGAGAGCATGGGGGGGGAGGGTCAGAGGGAGAAGCAGGCTCCTCGCTGAGCAGGGAGCCCGATGCGGGACTCGATCCCGGGACTCCAGGATCATGACCTGAGCCGAAGGCAGTTGCTTAACCAACTGAGCCACCCAGGCGCCCCTTTAGGTCTGTTCTTAAGTATCACTTTGGGGCCTTTCCTGAATCCCGATTTGCAATGACTTCACCCCCATCCTTCCTTGTCACCTTTCTTTGCTATAATTGTTTTCTTTAGCATCTTCCATGCTACTTATGTATTTTATGTAGTCAGTCTCCTCCTACCAGAAAGCAAACTCCACAAAGGCAGGAAATTTTGTCTGTTTTGGATTCTTAGCACCGACCCCAGTGCCAGCACGATAAATATGCTTTACGTGAACAAATGAATGAATCTAGAAAGACGAATAGATGAATGTAGAAATTCATAACTCTCACGTTCTGACACAATAATAAAATTCACTTGTTGAGAAAGTTCCGGACTCAAACAAATACGCATCACGTTTACAGGTAAACACCTGTGGATGTTTTTCTTTGTTCTTTTTTTCTCCCCCTGTCAAGAGGCTTGAACACAAACTGTTGAGTTCGAATCCCGACCCCTGGCCATGCTCACTTTTGTCCCTCCAAGTACTGCTCCCCGGCCAGTGATTCGGCATGTCCCAGGAGGGAGGCTCCAGCCCAAGCCCCTCATTCCCCAAGGGTGGCCCCAGGGTTTAATTCCTTGCTTGAGGAATGCTTGTTTTCTCTCTTTATTTTAAGGATCCAAGTTTCCAGGTAACCGGCTCTCAATTTCCAGAATTCCCCTTCCCGGGCTACGGGAGGGTATTGCGGTCCCAGGGGAAGTGGGGCTTTTTTTCTGAAGGCGCACCGCCACCCCTCCGCCCCCTCCGCCCCCTCCGCCCCAGGAGTCACTGTAAACCAGCCTCCAGCCTCGCAGGGAAGCTTGCAGCGAGTGGAGTCCGACTTTCACCAGAGGATGGCACTGTGGTCGTTTCTAAGAGGCAGCTGAGCAATTTGAAAAAGCAATTTCCAAATGGCACTAACAGCTGCACTTCAAGCCCTGCAGGGAACGTTAGAAAATGTTAACCCCCACGTGGTGGGGAGGCAGGGACTGGAGGCCAGTGTGGGCATCCTCACTGCGGAGGCGGGCCCCGGAGAGAGGCAGGGGCCTGGGGAGGGGCCCAAAAGGAATGACCGCCCCGCTCTGCCAAGGAGCTGGGGGCTGGCGTCCTTCCTGGAGGAGGCTGAGGGCTGTGCTTACCCAGGGCTTTCCAGGGCAGGCAGATCGGCAGCCCCAGTGGGTGGGAGTTGGTTTTCCAAAGCCGAATTCCCGATTCCCCGGTGGAAAAATGGCAGGGGGTGGGGATGGTGGTGGTGGTGTTGCCTGTTATCCTCCTTCTGTGCTTGGTTGGGTCAGTTATTTAAAGTGTGCATTTCGGCCCTCGTGGAGGGTCCAGGCCGTTTTGCTCATCTTGCAGCTTTCCAGAATGCCTGGCATAGATCGACACTCCATAAATCATCATCAGATAGATGATGGACTGATTGAATGAGTGGATCTTGGATTTGGGGAAAGAATCGAGTAAGGCTCTTCAAGAGAAAAAAGAAGAAAAAAAGAAGAAAAAAAGAGAGAGTGTTTTCAAGTGTCTTCTCATCACTCTGCATTTTTGCCATTGTTCCAGCTACCACCAGAATATTAGCCCTTGATGGCTTGCAAAGGGCTTTGGCTCAAGTTATTTTTGTCCATCCACCTGTCTGTCCTTTGGGCCACCCCTCGCTCCCTCCTGCTTCCCAGAGCTCCTCATTTATGCCTCTTCTTGTCTCTGTCACATCCCCACCTTGAATTGGAACCATTCGGGGACATGCACCATCTTCCAACTGGTCCGAGATATTTGAGAGCATCTTGTGGTGTTTAGGACAATGAAGGTGCTTGGTCAATGTCTGGGGAATTGGGCACAAGCTTAGCACTTTTCCCAAGTGACTATAGCCATCACAGTGTTCAGTCTTTGTATTTCCTCTTTTTTTTTTTTTCTTAGAGAGAGATTGTATGTGCACATTCGGGGTAGGAGCAAAGGGAAGGGGAGAGAGAATCTCAAGCAGACTCCACACTCAACATGGAGTCCCACACGGGGCTCCATCTCATGACCTTGAGATCACAACCTGAGCCCAAATCAAGAGTCGATCAACTGGCTGAGCCACCCAGGCACCCCCTTGTATTTCCTCTTTAAGGAAGAGATTATTGGGGGTGGATTGTGTTTCCCAAAGATGGCTACACCAGGACGTACCCCACCCCCATGTTCTTGTGATGTGACATTGACAGTCCTCCCTCGAGAGGTGGGACCTAGGTTCCCTCGCCTTGAAGCTTGACAGACTTTGTAAATTGCCTGGTCACTGAATGCAGAAAAGGTGATGCAGGGTGACTCCTGACGCTGGGTCATCCAAGGCAGGAAAAATTCTCCTGAGGCAAACTCCCCAGAGCTTCTTGATTCGTGTCTTGGGAACCCTGAGCTGACACATAAGAAATCCAGTTACCTGGGAGCCTCTACAAGGAAGGGGTCACACAAGGAGAGAACCACAGGAAGAGCCCCTCTGTTCCAGCCCCAACCTGTCATCTGAGGCCTCGGACACCATGGGGCAGAGATAAGGTGTCCTGTTATGCTCTGTCCTGCTATCTGACCCAGAGTCTGAGAACACAACAAATGGGGGTTTCATACCGCTCTGTTCTGGGGTGATTAAATACACAGCCCTAGTAATGGAGCACTTTATTACCCCCAGCCTTTTCCAGGTGAGTGAGCTCGCGCCTGGCCAGCAGTTGAGCAGGCACTTGGACCCTGCTCTTGACACTCAGCCCACTGCACCTTCCAAAACGCCTTTCTTAGTGTCGGCTTTCATGTCAGCAAGGCTGGAGCTGAAGACATAGATTTGGTTTAGGGTCATTCAAGTCTGGGGAAGCCTTTGGTCTTTTCCATACATCAGCATCCACAAAGCAGGAATGCAAGCTCTGAGATCTGTCTGGGGTCTAATGAATGGCAGGGGAACCTGCAGCCTGGGGTTTCTGGTCCAGAATGGCTGGTTTGAGACGGAGTGGCCTCAGGAGCATTGGCCTATTCTAGACCCTCTGAAGGCTGCCCATCCAGCCCTCCAACCTGCTGGCAGCTGTCTTTCGAAGATTCACAACTTCAATGCTTAATTGGTTATTGTCACCATGGGCTGTATTTCAGGGTGCAGCCCAGAGGCCATGGGAGCAGGGAAAAGCCACAGACCACACGTTGCCATGAAGACATCACTGCTAGCCATTGATCTGGGCCATTTACACCCCTTTCAGGAACCTCTCTTAGACCACTTAATAAACTTGAGGTGTGGCAACCTCGAGATGGTCTTGTCCATGGATGTTCCCATCAAAGCCGGATTTGGGGGTGCCCAGCCCATCCTGGTGAGAGGGCCACAGCCTCTCAGCGAGTCTGCATAACAAGCTGGTGGGCTCCCGTTCTTGGAAATGAGCAGCGACGTCTCAGTCTGGGCTTGGGGGATGTTGATAAGGAGACTTGCCATGGCAACATGGAAGGGTGATGCTGGCTGTGAATTTCAGCATCAGCGGGAATCAGACACCACAGTCACACTTATCAAACCCTACAGCCACTGAGAGCTTCGTGGCTGTAAGTCCTGAAGGATTTCTGCTCCTCCGGGTATGGGTTCCTAGAGAAGTCCCCTTTTCAAGTCCAGTTTGGATCCCCAGTTGGGGGGTCACTGTTGGGAGGATACTGTGATATGTAGAGCAATAATATAACTTCTGGCAACTGTGATGGCCTATTGTACTTAGCCACGATCTCATTTGTATCATTATAGCAAGGTGGTTTTCAATGATGGAGACTGTGATGCTTGTGACTCACATTGATGGTAATGTTGAGCCATTTGGAAGCCACTGTGTTGTTGGGATGTACAGCGCCCCCCCAATGTTGGGTTCATGACGGCTGTGATTTGCCACATCCTAATGCTGGTAGGCTCTGTGCTGTTCTACTCTGTGTTGGCAGTGTTAAGACAGTCACCCCAATCGTTCTGAATAATTCAACCTGGTGCTTCTCAGACTTTAAGATACATTGCAATCACTTGGGGGTCTTGTGAAGCTGTAGGTTCGGATCCAGCAGATCTGGTGTAGGGCAGAGAGTCTGCATCACTAACAAACTCCCAGTAGGGCCAATGCTGCTGGTTCTGTGGACGCCATTCTGAGCAGCAAGGCTTGCTAGACCAGCAGTACCCAACAGAACCTTCTGCAGTGATGGAAATCTATTTCTGCACCATCCAATATGGTAGCCACCAGCCACATGCGGCCATCGAACACTTGATATGTCATTGGTGTGACTGAGGAATTGATTTTCAGGTTTTATTTAATTTTCACTAATTTAAATGTGAATAGCCATGCAGTATTAGTGGCTATCATGTTGGACAGGATAGCTCTAGTCTGTATTGTAGTGTGTATCGGAATTCCCCGAGGCCTTGTTAAAACACAGATTGCTGGGATCCACCCCTGGAAGGTCTGGATTGGAGCCTGAGGATCTGCATCTCTAACAGGTTCCCAGGTGATGCTGATGCTGTGGGTTTCAGGACGGCACTCTGGGAACCATGCCACCTGGTAGTGTCTGAACATCCCTGCATGCTGGTTCTGGCAGGACCAAAAGCGATATGCCGCTTCAAGTTAGATTTGATTCAGACTTATCCCTACTGGTATGCAAGCTGGAGTCCATCGAGGGATATCTTGTGGGAGGTTTAGGTGGGAGCATTGTTTTGAACCAAATAGATGGATCTTGAATTAAGGCTGCCCTCTATGAACTCAAAGGTGTCTCACTGGAAGAGACCTTAGAGACGATCTGATTTGTAGTCCCAGTGTACAGATGGGGAAACTGAGGCTCAGCCAAGCACAGTTGACTGTGAACCCAGCCTTAGGACCTGGGTGGGTGCCTCTCCTCTACGCTGACTCTGTGGCGGAGCTGGGGTAGCAAAGTGGTCAAGACATGGACTTTGAAGATGTCACTTGCAGAGAACAAGAACTCTCTGCAGGGATGAGGCAGGGCCCTTCATGTTCAATTCTTCAGCCCAAAACAGGAGGCAGCTCTGGATGTGATCTCTGGGTCCAGTAATCCCCATCCAGAGGCTACAGCACTTGATTTTTCTCCTCCTTTCCTATCCTGCTGGGAGATTTGGTTGCTGGGCAATTTAGCAGCTCTGGTTAAAAAAGAAAAAAAGAGAAGAGAATGGGAGAAGATTGAAATCACTGGTGGCAATGCAATTTTGAGGACCTTACATACATATTTCAATAATCTATGGTGCTCTGTTCCCACTGCTGAACATGTGCGGACAGATATACCACAGTGACATAAAATTGCTGCTATTTATCAAACTCCCGCTGTGAGCCAGACACAGGATCAAGTCCTTTATATTCCCGATCTCATTAAAACTTCACAAAAAGCCTACGAGGTAGATGTTATTGTTATCATTTTTTAGATGGGGAGACAAAGGTCTGGGGTGATTAAATAACCAACCTGGGTCACACAGCTGGTACATGGAAGGATGGGGGCTCGAATTCAGTGTGCCCAATGCTAAATTCTGGAGCTTTTTCACTGCACCAACAGCGTGTAAACTGGGAGGTGCCATGAGCTCCCCAACCCCACTTCCCCAGAGCTGGCGCTTCTGTGTGGTGTTGTCCCCCAGGTGCGCACCCTGCCTGCCCCAATCATGCCTAGCACCCAAGAATGAAGACAAGACCCTTGAAGAGTGAACCTCAGCCTGGCCCTGAGCCAATGAGTCAGGTGTAGAAGTCAGAATGATTTTAGTTACAAGTTATAGCAACTGAAATTAAAAGAAAAAATGCACAGTACTGGCTCGTGTCCCAGGGAAGTTTGAAGGAGATGAATATGGTCTTCAGGACTGATCGGATCCAGGGTTTTAATCCATGCATCACCGAGAGTCTCTCTCTTTTTCATTCCCCGGTTCTTTTTCCCCAGGTGGGTTTCATTCTCACGCAGGCTCTCCCCATGCGCTGGCGTCTGACAGCTATAGATTTACATGGTCCTTAAAGCTGGGAAATCCTCAGGAAAAGAAAGCAACCTCCCCCACCCACAAGTGCAACCAAAGTCCCAAAGATGATTCCCATTGGTTCAGCTCAGGTCATGTGGCCCTCTACCCACCAATGGCCGCAGCCAGGGGCATGGAGGCATCTAATTATGCAAACCCCAGTCTCATAACTACTCCTGAAGATGGGGCTGGGATCTGTCCCATCTGAGTGTTTCTTTACAAGTAGGATATATTCTATTACCAGATAAAAGCATTAAAAACCCCTCTACCCCTACTACCATCTGCTAACCTGGTTTACACAGTGAATTGAAGGCACCTTGCCCGCTAATAAAATGGCCTTGAATTAGGCTGCTGTCAGTGCAGTGACAATTCTGGGTGGCTTTTTGAACATCGGCTCCCTGTTTTACCTTCTAACTGCATTATGCATCCTCTGCATGCCAATATCTGCCTCGATCCATGGGGTCTGAGCTTGCCCCACCCCATAGAGCTGATCACCTGGCTGCTGGCTGCTGGTGGGGGAAAGTTGTGTGTCTTAATCTCCTGGCTTCCTGGCTTCTCCTTGAGCTGTCCTTGGTGGCTCTTCCTTTCACCCTACAGCCCCCTCAAGACTCCACTCTCCCCCGTGAGAACCCTTCCAGCCAAACATTATCAGAGAGATGTTCATTGAAGGAACCTGACCTTCACATTTCAAGGTACCTGGGGAATACCTGGTTGGTTGAACAGATCTCTGCATTACTCAGAAGTAGCAAGTGGCTATTCTGATCCGGAAGATCCAGATTTTGGCAGTCCATTTCTTTGTTTATTCATTTATTTATTTCCCCGAGCACTGATTATCTGCAGGCCTTACCAGCCTGCCAGATGGCATGTCCCCACTGGGGACAAGGCAGGACTTCATGAGGATCTTTTGGCTCCTGGTTTCTGGGCTGCTCCACTCCTGGGACCAACCTCTTTGATGAATGAAGTTCCTGAACCCAATAGCCTTCCTATTCTCCCATTCCTCTTTCTCTCCTCTCATCAGCATGGCATCACTCCCGCGTGTCTTGCCTCCAAACTGCCCTCATTAAGGGCTGGGATGATTAGCACCCATGGGGGATACAAAACAAAGGAGGAAAGGTTTGTCTAGAGAAGGACTGGCTGGCCTGCAGAGCCAACACCTGATTTGGAAACCTCCTTAGGAAGAAAGGAAAAAGGTGTAGGAGAGATGTCAGGTGAGTCAGGCCAGGCTGCTTGTGGGGAAAGGCTTGCTTGCGAATCTTTTTTTTTTTTTTTTTAAGATTTTATTTATTTATTTCAGAGAGAAAGAGAGAGAGAGCTCAAGCAGGGGAAGAGGCAGAGGGAGAAGCAGACTCTCCGCTGAGCGGGGAGCCTGATGCGGGACTCGATCCCAGGACCCTGGGAGCATGAGCTGAGCCAAAGGCAGACACTCAACCGACTGAGCCCCCCAGACGCCCTTACTTGTGAATCTTAAAAATACATATATTGTATGCATTTAAGCGTCTTTACTAAAAGGAATAGCCAAAAAATGGACATACACCTAACACTTTGCCTCTTCACCCAGACATGGTATGAAATCGCTTCCTTGGCACCAGACCTGAAGCTACACACGTGCCATCCTCTCGATCTTCGTTCTCATCAATCACGTTGTGCAGAAGGCGTGAGCTGCCCTGAAGTGGCAGAGGCAGAGTCTCCCTGAACCCCAGCCAAAGGCACCATTTTCGTAAACACAGTAGTGGAAGAAGCCCTTGAAGTTCCCGGGACAAGGAGGGGGCTGGAGACTCAGTGGCAGGGCATGACGTGTGATGGAAGCCAGGTGAGATGGGCCCCTCATGAGGCCATCACAGCAGGTCACTTCTGCATGGAGACAAGTGGCAGGGCACTTCGGTCTAGATCAGAGGGTTTTCAATTGACATGATGGGCCACAGAGAGGTGGGAAGCTTCCTGGAAAGGGAGTGCTGGGTCAGAAGTGGCATCTGTAAAAGGTAATTTAGACAATTGGGTGCAAGACAGTATTTCAAAGGGCGCCTGGGTGGCTCAGTCAGTTGAGCGTCTGCCTTCAGCTCAGGTCATGATCTCAGGGTCCTGGGATCGAGCCCCGCATCGGGCTCCCTGTTCAGCCGGGAGCCTGCTTCTCCCTCTGCCCCTCACCCCTGCCCATGCTCACTCAAATAAATAAATAAAATAAAATAAAAAAGAAAAGAAAATCTAGATATATATCCAAGTACACATGGAAATTTAGAATATGATAAAAGCAGAATCTCACATTAGAGGAGTAAAGGTGGACTTTTAGTTTCTTTCTCTCTCTCTTTTTTAAATTTTATTTTTAAGTAATCCCTACACCCAACATGGGGCTCAAACTCATGACCCCGAGATCAAGAGTGGTACACTCCACTGACTGAGCCAGCCAGGCGCCCCGTAAAGGTGGATTTTTAAAAAAATTGGTGTTGGGTAAAATTAGATTCATATCTCACACCATACACTGAGTAAATTCCAAATGGATCAGAGATCTAAGTGTAAAAATTGAAACTGTAAAAGTGTTAGAAGGAAACACGGGGATACGGGAAGACTTAGGCAATAAAAGTTTGCTATTTAAAATGCATTAATATTTTTTCAGGATGCCTGGGTGGCTCAGTCAGTTAAGCGTCTGCCTTCCACTCAGGTCAGGATACCAGGGTCCTGGGATTGAGTCCCGCATCAGGCTCCTTGCTCAGCGGGGAGCCTGCTTCTCCCTCTGCCTGCCATTCCCCCTGCTTGTGCGCTCTCTCTCTGACAAATACATAAATAAAATCTCTAAAAAAAGAGACTATTTCAAGAAGGGAGGGGTTAGGGAGGACAGGTAAGGGGGAGATTCCGTGCGTTGCCTTGAATCTCAGATGAATCCAGACCTTACAGCTGCTGGGAAAGTGGCTTTGACCTCAGTCTCTCTATTTCTTGTCCCTTTCTTCCCTCCAGGACAGCCCTGAAGCCCCTGGCAGGCAGCAAGCGTTTCCTTCTCCCACCGACAAAGGGGCCTTGGTAGCTGGGTCACACGGCAAAGGGCTTTTATTTCTCCAGGAGAACAGGGAAAGTCCTTACAGGCCTGGCTACCACTTCTGCACAAGTATTTATGAGCTGTGAGTGTTAAGATCATAAGGCTCCCATATTGTGCCTTTTTTTTTTTTTTTAAAGCCAGTAACTTAAGAAAATGTTTTCTCCATAAGAGAAACTTCAAAGATCCTGGAGAACAACACACTAAAAATTATGGAGAGGAGGCATCGCACACATCTTGAATATCGGCACAAAAGCCAGGCGGGCCTCTTCACAGCTTAAGGATTTCTTTGTTTTTCTTCACTGCTTACCATCAAACGTGGGACCAAAGCTGTTAGGCATTTAGCTGCGGCCATCTGCAGGGCAGGCTCGCCAACCAGATTCTTTTTCATCCAGAGGAGAAGGCTTGCAGAGGCAGAAAGTATTGGAAACATCTCTGCCCTTAAAAAAAAATTTTTTTTAAACCTCCTTGTTTTTTTTTTTTTAATTTTATTATGTTATATTAGTCACCATACAATACATCATTGGTTAAAACCTCCTTGTTGTTGTTGAGGAGCCAGGTGGCCTCACAATCCTCTGTGTGGAGCACAGGGGAGTTATTTAGGGCGGTTCCGTAGAGAGACAGAGAGTGGACATCCGGAGCGCCTGGGCCTGTGTTTACTAGTGTGTTGGCCAAGTGATTTAAACTTGTGGAGTTTCAGTCTGATCACCTATTAATTGGGATCATGTTATCTGTCCAGGCTATTTCATACTGCTGTTGAAAAGGTCAAATGAATTATATTTAAATTGTGTGTGTGTGTGCGTGCTCGCACTCACCCACATTTTTGCTTTAGAGAGAGAGGATTTCTGCTTTTCTGTGTTTTCACTCCTTCCCATGGGAGGCTTGTCTCATGGGTCAGAGCTTGGAAGCCATGGGCCAAGGTTTGCCAGAGAGTCCACGAATGCTGAACAAATACTCTGATCCAGGCCCACCTGCCCGAGAGAGTCAGATGGCCTCAGTGGACCTCATCATGGAGCCAGCTGTGGGTGGCCTTGGATGTGGCGTCCAAAGGCCACAGCTCATCCACGGGCATGCTTTACCGTGATAGTTCCGCGGTGGGAAGTAGGGAGGCTCCACTGTGTCACGTGTTTTGGAGGGGACTGGGCACTTTCCTGGCGGGAGTCTGGGGCTATTCTGGAACCTGAATGGCTGGCGATCTCTGGGTGAGAAGGAAGGGGTGAGACTCAGGCCTAGAAAACCCTCTGGGGACAGAATGAATTATTCCGGGATTATGATGGGACCAATGTTGAGGACTGGCTTCTGGCAAAATTGTGAACATTGCGAAGTGTGTTATTGGGCTCTTGGCCTCCTCTTTCTTGTACTCACATTTTCTCTTTTCTGCCATTGCTTTTTTTGGAAACACCCTGATGCCAGTCATCTGTACTTTAAAGAGAACTGAGGTTCATGTATCCTCTGCCTCCAGTGGATTTGCATTTAAAACTCAATGCTCTTTACGGAAGGAAAGCTTTGTTAGGAAGATTCATTGAGAGAGTTCAGGCGAAGGATTCTCTGATTCTCTGATATTTTGCCCCATGGATTTCCTTCTCTGTTTCCTAAATAGGAAACTGGCCCAGTCCAGCATCTCTAAGAACACAGGAGCTTGATCCCAACACTCCTCCTGGGACACACTGAAAGCCCTTTTAAAGACCTGTCTCTGCTCTTCGTTTTAAGGAAGGAGCAACAGCTAACAATTCCAGTCTCTCTCTAAGTGAATCTTTCAAGACTCATTTATGTGACCCATTGGCCTCTGAACATGAAAATTATGGCAGCACATGATGTCAGCCCCGAAATGGTTGAAGAGTTAAAAAAAAAAAAAAGAAAAAGTATAATTAGTTTATGCATAATTGTTCCTCCAAGGAATATGGAACATGGACCTTGTTGAAACAAGGTTCAGCTGGAATAACCCACATTTACTGAAGACTTTACTCCATGCCAAGCTCTGGGCCAAGTGCTTTGCATTTAAGTTTGTGTTTAACTCTGACATCTTCTTTTTGAAGTGGGTATTCTTATCAGAGTCATTTTTCCAAGGAAGAAACTAAGGGTTAGAGAGATAAGAACTTGCCCAAGTCCTGGGTAAGTCAGGTAAGAAGTCAGAGATGGTAAGAAGTCAGAGATGGGGCCCAGATTCAGGTCTGTCAGATCTGATGCTAAAGACTCTTCACTTGCTTAGCCATCAGTGCATTTCTCTTCTAGCTTTGCTGATGTGCCAGTTGTTTTACTCAAGTTTGCCTGTGAGTAAGAGAAAATAAACTGTTGTGGCTTAACCAAGCCAAGAGTTTATTTTCCCCACATAATCAGGACCTCATGAAGCATTCTAGGGCAGATTTCAGGTCCTATCATTCTGCCCCATCATCCTTAGCACACATTTTCCATCCTCATGGTCACAATGTGGCTGCTGCCCTTCACTGCTTTGCACCTGCATTCCAGGTGCAGAGAGAAGGAGGAAGGGATTTATTCTCAGTGGGCTTCTTCCTTTTAACCTGGAGGAGCTGGTTCCCATAGACAATTTCTGTTTATCATCTCCTTGTCCAAAATGATGTCACAGTGCCCTTCCTAGCCGAAGTGGAGACTCCACACAGGCTATTCTAGTTTTCTTGCCTCTAAAATAGAGGAAGGCAAGAGACACAGGGCTGGGGATAGTTAGGGGAAGACAATCGACAGTTTCTGCTCAGCTAACATCTTGACTGTGTCACTCCAAAGTTTACTGGTTGGCACGACTGGAGTGAAGCCAAGGTTTTCTCTAGAGGGAGA
This sequence comes from Neomonachus schauinslandi, assembly GCF_002201575.2. Classification (NCBI taxonomy): domain Eukaryota; kingdom Metazoa; phylum Chordata; class Mammalia; order Carnivora; family Phocidae; genus Neomonachus; species Neomonachus schauinslandi. Next base: position 165,833,048 of record NC_058407.1, on the reverse strand, counting down.
ATTTCTTTAAGTTAACATGCTGTGCTGACTCAGTACCTGCTTTCCTTGGTCCCTCCTGGGTGGCAGCATGCATGCCTTACTTGTACGCCCAGCACTGTGGTTGCCTGAATCAACCCCAGAGTATCAGAGGGTGGGGTCTGACATTGCTCTTGTGGGAGCCTAGAGTTTCACATAGTTTGTCAAGCCTAGTCTTTCCTCTCTTCTGCTCCCTGTCAGGCCAGCTAGAATTCCAGTTCTCTGGCCCTGAGCCCCAGCTTGTTTGGTCAGGGATCATCCCTGGGGCTTTCCTGCTGTTGTAGTCGCTCCACAAAGGTGGGATGGACCCCTCCACTCCCCAAATGTTGCTCAGATAGTGAGACTGATGATTCCATAGGTGCACTGAGAGAATAGAAAAGGACTTATTGCTGACATAATGAGGCTTTCTGGGGAGAGCAGGGTGTGAGCCCAAGCTGCTCTGGCAATGGCCTGAGAGAAGACTGGCTTGGGGTTTTATGATGGTGTCCTAGTCAGCTTGGGTGGCCACAGCTTGGTACAGGACACCATAAAGTAGGTGGTTTAAACAACAGAATTTTTTTCTCACAGTTCTGGAGGCTGGGAAGTCCAAGATCAGGGTGCCAGCATCGTCAATTTCTCATGAGGGCTCTCTCTCAGCTTGCGGGTGGCCACCTTCCTACTGTGTCCTCCCATGGTGGAGAGATAGAATGAGCTCTCTGGAGTCTTCTTTCTATAGGGGCATGAATCCCATCACAAGGGCTCCACCTTCATGACCTAATCGCCTCCCAAAGGCCCTGTGTTAGTCAGTTTGAGATTCTATAACAGAACGCCATGCACCAGGTGACTTATAAACAAATAGGCGTTTATTTTCTCACACTTCTGGAGTCTGGGAAGTCCAAGATCAAGGGGCTGGCAGATGTGGTGTCTGGGGAGACCCTGCTTTCTGGTTCATGGACAATCACCTCCTTCTTGTGTCCTCGCTTGGTGGAAGGGGTGAGGGAGCTTCCTGGGGTCTCCTTTATGAGGTCATGAATCTTATTCCTGGGGGCTCCACCTTCATGACCTAATCACCTCCCAAAGACCCTACCTCCAAATACCATCACACTGGGGGTTAGGGTTTTAACGTATGAATTTTGGGAGGGACTCAATTCAGTCCATACTAGGTGGTCATGGGGTGGGACCAGTGTGAGAGCTCCTGTGCACATGTGGTTTAATCTTCACATCTGTGCCAAAGTAGGGAGCACCTGGGCTTTCTTATCACATTGCCCAGGTGTGGGGCAGAAGGGGAAGGAGGAGTGGTAGGACTTGGAAGCTGTCAGCAGCCTAACATCAAAAATGGAGCCAGACTCTTTATTACACCAGCCCTCCCCCTTGGGCTCCCCTCATGGATCTGGGTTATGGGCTGTGTGTGGCCTATAGGGAAGATGCTGTCTTCTGACTTTTTTCTTAAAGATTTTATTTATTTATTTATTTTAGAGAGAGAGCACATGTGAGAGAGTGGAGGGGAGAGGGGCAGAGGGGGAGGGAGACAAGCAGACTCTGTGCTGAGCTGGAGCCAGACACGGGGCTTGATCTCACAACTCTGAGTCATGACATGAGCCAAAACCAAGAGCTGGCCACCTAACCGACTGAGCCACCCAGGCGCTCTTGCCTTCTGACTTTGACCATCACTTCTGCCTGGTCTCCCTCAGCAGGGTCCTGGCCCTGGACAGGTTCCCTTGGATCTCCAGGCACTCTGGAACCACATTTTAGTTTTACCACAGCCCTGGACCTTGTCTACTGGGCCCTGGTTAACCCTCCCAGGGCTGCTCAGGCCTACAGCTGATTGATTTAGTTCTTCTCTTTTTCTGCCAGCTATTTTGCTGAGACCCCAGCTTCATGCAGAACCATGTACCTATGTGACTTACAACAGTCACGTCATGACATGTGCCAAATTTGAGACTTTTAGCTCTGGCCTCTACTGTAAGTATTTGTGTTTAATGAAGAATTGAAATGCTGCATTACCATCCTCCTCCTCCTTCTCCTCAAATATTTCTTGGACATCTCTTGATGGCCCTAATCCACAGCATAGCACATGGACACTCAAGGTTATAGATGTGACCCTCTCCCTGAAGGGACCTGCAGTCAGATTGGCAGGATTTAGATATTGAAAGAAAGTGGGGAAAAATGGCAAGAAATAGGTGCCAAATAAACAGTATAGGCAAGGTAATGATTTTGAGAGCTCGTTGAGGGTTGGCACAATCAGGGAGGCTTCCTGGGGGAGACAGTCCCTTGAGCCAAGCTGTGGGAACATGAGTTATTGACAAGCACAGTGTAGGAACAGCCATCTGATTCCCCTCTTCCAACATGTGAGCTCCTGTTGGTGATCACTGAGGGGAATTTGATAGTGTGAACAGGTAATGTTCAGAATTCTCTAGAGTGATTTTCATGGGGGAACTTATCAGAATCACTAAGAAGGGTGAGTTTTGGGGTACCCAGAAGTCTCTGCAAACCAGGAATGAATCCCAGTGGAAAAGAACACCAAGGTTTCCAATCCCCAATTTGTGAGTTCTTACCTAATGCTCTGCAAATGGCTTCCTTAGAAGAAGGAGAAGACTTTTTAGATCCTTGTTCCAAAATCCATTATGGATGGGTAAGCATTTTTATTTTATTTTACTTTATTTTATTTTTTAATTGAAGTATTGTTGACACACATTGTTACATTAGTTTCAGGTGTACAGCATAGTGATTCGACAACTTTCTACGTTATGCTGTGCTCACCACAAATGTAGCTACCATCTGTCACCCTACAACACTATTATGCTATCATTGACTGTATTCCTCATGCTGTACTTTTCATCCCCATGACTTATTCATTCCAGAATGGAAGCCTGTACCTCCCATTCTCCTTCATCCATTTTGTCTAGCACCCCCACCCAGCTCCCTCTGTTCTTGATGAGTGTTTCATAACCTAAAATCAATGTTAGTTATTCCTCTTATTTTTCTTTCTTTTTTTAAAAAAAGATTTTATTTATTTATTTGAGAGAGAGAAAGTAAGTGAGAGAGAGAGCACGAGTGGGGATGAAGCAGAGGGAGGAGCAGACCCCCCGCTGAGCAGGGAGCCCGATGCGGGACTCGATCCCGGGACTCCAGGATCATGACCTGAGCTGAAGGCAGATGCTTGACCGACTCAGCCACCCAGGAGCCCCTCCTCTTATTTTTCAACATGAACTAGTTTTAGGCAAGTCATTTCACTTCTCTGGGGCTCAGTTTGTGCATTGGCCTGAAGGATAACTGGCTACATCAATTGTAGAACCAGTCATTCTATAGCCTTGTAAATTTACATGGCATTTCTCTCTATATAAACTTATTTGCTTTACTCGTCATAGCTCTTATGTGTGCTACTTTCTATACTTTATGAAAAATGGAGAAAAATGAGATTCAGAGATATTCAACACTCTTCGGTCTATTCTGTATATGAGTATATATAGATTCATTCAAGTATATATATAAGTAAAAGTCAGAACCTGAATTCAGATCTTTTGGATAACTTTTTGGACCTTGTCACTTCTCAAAATACAAAACAAACAATGCCCACTGAAAATCAGAAACAAAACAAAACCCTCTGTACTGTCTGCTGGGATGGCGTGCCTGGAAGTTCCATGGGGGTGTCCCAGTGCTCTTTGAAGAGGGAGCATCGTGATCATGTTCTTTTTTTTTTTTTTTTTTAATTTATTTGTCAGAGAGAGACACAGCGAGAGAGGGAACACAAGCAGGGGGAGTGGGAGAGAGAGAAACAGGCTTCCCGCCGAGCAGGGAGCCCGATGCGGGGCTCGATCCCAGGACCCTGGGATCATGACCTGAGCCGAAGGCAGACGCTTAACGACTGAGCCACGCAGGCGCCCCCATGATCATGTTCTTTACACCAACACAATGCAGGCAGAGGTCCACTGTGGAAGAAAGGGCCCACAACAGGTTCCAGGAAAAGCACCTCATTTTCAAGTGACTTTGTAGTGGATGCACATCTAGGATGCAACATCTCTAGCTGTTGGGTGCCAAGATCTTCCACCAGCCAGAGGGATCTTGGCACTATCTTTGGATGCTGGTAAGTTTTTGGGTAAACACACACACACACACACACAGACACGCATGGCACTTTCTCTCATTGTTGCCCTATCAGCCTTCAGGTACTTCTTGGTTACATTACATGGTGAGCTGGAACTCTTGATAAAGGAGCTCTGTACAGTGATGACAAGAATTGATTTCCAATTTCCTGCAGAATGACTCTATCATTGTTAGTGACTCAGGCAATTTAGCTCATATTCCAGGCCTGCCTGGGGGTTATAGATCACGCTGACAGCTTCCCAGTCACGCAGGAGGTGGCTATTTGACAAGAGGAGGAAGGAGACATTTGCAGAGAGTTTTGCATTGGGGGTGGCCAGAAGGGGGCCCGGTGGGCGTCCTGCTGGGACGGGCATGCCGGGATAGCAGGCTTGTGGTTGGGTTTCCAGTGGGCTGTCAGGTACAGCTCTGTCCCCCTCTCCATAAGCTGTTCATCCCTGCTTAGCATGAGAACACCTGAAGGACCAGCCAAAAGACAGAGGGGATCAGTTTCCAGTAGCTTCCCCCTTTCCAAATACTTAGACAACATCTGTCTATTAAGAGTTAACACAGAGGCACCTGGGTGGCTCAGTCAGTTAAGAATCTGGCTGGTGATTTCGGCTTGGGTCATGATCTCATGGGTCATGAGATTGAGCTGGGCGTTGGGCTCCGTGCTCAGTGGGGAGTCGGCTTGAGATTCTCTCCCTTTGCCCCTCCCCCCACTCATGTTCTCTCTCTATCTCTCTCTCTAAAATAAATACATCTTTTAAAAAAACAAGTTAACACATAGACTGGGCTTTTCCTTTCTCCACGGACTCTGTTACAGCAGGTGCAATTCTTTTTTTTTTTTTTTTTAAGATTTTATTTATTTATTTGAGAGAGAGAGAATGAGAGAGAGCACATGAGAGGGGGGAGGGTCAGAGGGAGAAGCAGACTCCCCGCTGAGCAGGGAGCCCGATGCGGGACTCGATCCAGGGACTCCAGGATCATGACCTGAGCCGAAGGCAGTCGCCTAACCAACTGAGCCACCCAGGCGCCCAGCAGGTGCAATTCTTTGCATTTTCTTATGAATCCATTTTCATCTGCCAAACCTGCACTGCTTGCGCACTGGGTGTGAGATGAAATTGCTCTCTCCAGAATGCACATTGAAGGGACAGATTGTGCTAGGCCTTGGAGTCATCCAAGCAAAGCAGAACACAGCTGCATGAGGACCGGGAGGCCTCCTGTGGGCTGTGACTCTGTGAAAGCCTAATTCACGAAGACCCTTTGCAACGGGCCCCTTACTATTTCTAGTTTGCAGATGGGGAAACTAAGGCACAGGGGATAGGTCACACCAGCAGAATGGCAGAGCAGAAATTTGAACTTGGGCCTCCTTTGGAAACAGTCTATGTTCTTACACATTGCGCTATATCCCTCATGAATGGTGGATAAAATGGATGATTTCCCATTCAGTGGACTGAATGGAACCCGTAGAAATTGACTATCAATTGCCCTGCTTTTATAAGTATTTTATCAAAGTCTTTGACAGCACAGGTAATACCGGAGTTGCAGGAACTGAGCGCACACACACACGTGTGTGTGTGCAAATGTGAGCGTGCATGAACACACATGCATGCACACACACCCATACACCCACATCCACACCCACATTCACACACACACACACACACACACACACACACCAAAAGGACATAGCTCAAGAAGCCACAGCATCAAGGCTAAGACACAGTTCTGCAGAACAGAGACACTGATCTCTCCCTCGTCATTCAGCCAAAAAAATTATTGTTTAGAAATCATTGTTGAACTACTTTCCTAACCAAGGCTCGGCTTGACTGATGCAGCAAGGCTGCTGACTGACCCAGCGTGATCTGAGAACCGCCTGTGAGCCGGGCGCCATGCTGGGCTCCTTCACAGACGTTATAATGTGCTGATGTCCACAACACTTTACTCTGTGAGGACCATTGTCCCCATGTTACCATCAGAGAGACTAGGGCTCAGGCAGATCTTTCCAGATCATAGAACTAGCCACGGACAGGGACTGGATTCAACACATGCCTCTTGAGTCCCGGTCCGCTTCTTCCCAGAATAATACAGATGCTTCCCACATATGCTCTGTCGATAATTATTTTACTCTTTTATTTTTAAGATTTTATTTATTTATTTGACAGAGAGAGACACAGCGAGAGAGGGAACACAAGCAGGGGGAGTGGGAGAGGGAGAAGCAGGCTTCCCGCTGAGCAGGGAGCCCGATGCGGGGCTCGATCCCAGGACCCTGGGATCATGACCTGAGCTGAAGGCAGACACTTAACGACTGAGCCACCCAGGTGCCCCGATACTTATTTTATTCTAACTGACTCTCTCATATGAATCGCCAGGTTTCCTGTGTGTCAAGGGCAGACGCAATCACTTGATTCCCATTGAGAACCTGGCCTGTGGTCAGACGAGGTCCCAGCAGAGGCTCTGGCCTTAGGCCTCATTCCTCCTCCTGGTCAAGAGCCCCCACGTGGGCTCTGCTCACACCATCCAATGGCTTCTCCGTGGGTTCTGTTTGCTCTGATCCGCTCCTTTCCCCACGCCCTCTGAGACGCTGCATCGAAGGCTGCCAGTCACGTTGGCTCTCATTAAAGCTTCCGAGGATGAATGAGACAATATAATCGCTCCCTGCACACCTGTCAGGTAGATGCTGCGTTAGGCAGAATGTTTGAGGTTGTTTTTAGTTCTGATCAAAGTGATTGAAACAGATGTACCTCGTGAGTCTTATTAAATAGCAGGGAAAAGTACGCATCAGGCATCTGACTTGTCCCACAAATCCTTTGTATGCAGACGACGCTGCTCTGGTCCCCTTAAATAAACAAGGGTTTAGTTTTCTGATCAATACTTAAGATTGGGCTAGCTGGAGGAGAATCCATTTAATCCCAGACATAATGGCAACAGCCCATTGTGATGCTTTCCTGATACAGAGTTTAGAAGTAATTGCTCCCTTCGACAAAGAGAAACATGATCTGCTTCTCATTCATTCACGTGTTTATTCATTTAGTCAATAAATATTGACGGGGTACCTCTCATGTCTAGTACGAGGTGTTAGGAATGTTCTAGTGATGAAGCTGACATGGTCCTTGCTTCCAGGAAGCCCACAGGCTGGGGCGGGGAGAGAAAGAATACGCAGACAATTACAGCAGAAGTACGCTAGGTAAGACTACTCGTTCAGGTAATGTTACTGGACATGGGTGGGGAGGGTGGCTTCTAAAACGGCTCTGATGATCAGTGCCTTCCGACATCCTTGCCCTCATGGGATCCCTTCTCCTTGGTGTGGCCTGGACCGTGTGACTCACTTCTCATAAACAGACTATGGCAAAATGATGGGATGCCACTAAATGAGTGCCGACAGGTGAAGCTGCCCCAAGGGCCACAGGCTTCGGGGCTGGGAGGGTTTCTGCGTCTGTTCTCCCAGCCTCCAGCGGAGCAGAGTGGCCAGACTGGGTGGCCCTGGGATGGGGATGCAGAGCCGCCGGAAGAAAACTGGACAGAGCTGGGACCCATCGGAAGGGCTTATAGAGAGGTAGGCTTCAGCTCCACGCAAGAGCACCTGGACATGGGAACAGACGGTGTGGGGTCATCCAGGACCCATCAGGCCTGCCCTTGACCTCAGGACTCCCTGCATGCTCTGGGCACAGTTCAAGTTGGGTGTCCTGCGAAGCCACCCTGCCTCATCCTGATTTAACCACACCTCCTTCTGCAGCCTCCGGGGGCAGCTGCCTCGTCTGGGCTCACAGGGTGCTTGCGCCAGGCCTGCCTCTGCCCCCCGGGGCTGGGTCTTACAGGTCACACTGAGTCAGAGAAGCAAAACTCACAAGTCATCCTGAGCTGCCAGGGAGGGTAAGGCAGTTTTTCTCATTGTACCCAAATCACCATCTCCTTGTTGAAAATGCCCATTCCAGGGCCCCTCGGACCCAGCGCATCAGAATCTCCTGGGAGGTGAGTAACAGAAATCGGGACTATGAATGAACTTCTGATTAGCATGTGTCTTTAATCTCAGAATTTGAGACCCCGGTAAAGGTGCGGATGAGGGGGAAAACCAGAAGCATTGTGCCACGGGGTGCCATGCTTCAGGGGTGCCATGTTCTCAGGGCTCCTCAGCGGCTGCAGATTGCAGCAGGGTTGTTGGGGCCCCTCTCCCGCCCCTTCTGGAAGTTTTGCTGCCTTCCCGCCCAGATCCCTCCGGTGCCCTCTGTCCCACACGTGGCCCGCCGTTTCTACCAGTTCCCTTTTGTGAGCTGCAGGCTCCAAAGTCACCCCTCCCGCCCCCTTCAGAATATCTAGAACGAGGGTCAAGGATTTGGGGAGACTTGGGGGTCTTTCCTACTGGTGGCTGAGGATCTCCTATCCACTTCCTCAAATGTGGGAGGGCACCCAACCAGAATCAATCAACCAATCATCATGAAGCCCTGCCTTAGTAGCCAGCATGTAGATTCCTTATCTTACTTATATTGATCAGATACATTTACAATTACAGATCAGTAAAAAATTATGGCCTGCAACACGCAGTTTTACACAGTAACCAAAATTATAAAATGCATCACTGGTCATTCAGAGGTGGGAGATCTGCTGTGTGCCTCTATGTTTTATCAGAATACTTGGGGTCTGTGGTCTGGGACAACCAGAATTTGAGTCTGGAATGGTCTATCTTTGAATAGATTTCTCCCTCCCTCCCTTCCTTTTTTTTTTTTTTTTTTTAAAGATTTTATTTATTCCTTTGAGAGAGAGAGAGGCAGAGAGAGCACAAGCAGGGGGAGAGGCAGAGGGAGAGGGAGAAGCAGGCTCCCTGCTGAGATGGGAGCTCGATGTGGGGCTCGATCCCAGGACCTGGAGATCATGACTTGAGCCGAAGGCAGATGTTTAACCATCTGAGCCACCCAGGTGCCCCCCTCCCTTCCTTTTTAAAGTAAATTCAGTAAAGCCCCAATGTGGGCCTGGATCTCATGACCCCAAGAGTCACATGCTCCACCAGTTGAGCCAGAGATGCCCCTCTCTTCCTTCCTTCCTTCCTTCCTTCCTTCCTTTCTTTCTTTCTTTCTTTCTTTCTTTCTTTCTTTCTTTCTTTCTTTCTTTCTTTCTTTCTTTCTTTCTTTCTTTCTCTTTCTTTCCTTTCTTCTTCTTTCTTTCTCTTTTCTTTCATTCTTTCTTTCTTTTTTCTTTCTTTCTTTCTCTTTCTTTCTTTCTTTCTTTCCCCTTTCTCTCTCTCTCTTCTTTCTTTCCCCTTTCTCTCTCTCTCTTCTTTCTTTCTTTCTTTCTTTCTTTCTTTCTTTCTTTCTTTCTTCCTTCCTTTCTTTCTTTCCTCTTTCTTTCTTTCTTTCCTTCTTTCGTCTTCCTTCCTTCCTTCCTTTCCTTCCTTCCTTCCTTCCTTTCTTTCTTTCTTTCTTTCCTTCCTTCTTCTTCCTTCCTTCCTTCCTTTCTTTCTTTCTTTCTTTCTTTCTTTCCTCTTTCTTTCTTTCCTTCTTTGTCTTCCTTCCTTTCTTCCTTCCTTCCCCCCTTCCTTTCTCCCTTCCCACAATCTGAAGAAGGCACTAGGCTATAAAGCATCTCGCTTATTTCAATTTTTTGTTTGTTCATTCATGATCTAATGATACTACTGAGTGCACAGCAAGGCACCAAGGATAGAGCAGGGAAGCCGACGGAGCCTTGTGGTTGGTCTCTTGTGGGGGGCAGCTCCTGGGGGCTCCAGCACTGCAGGCTGCTGAGCTCAGGCAGCTTCCTCCACATGGGCGAGGCGCAGGGTGTTGTGGCTGCCCTTCTCCACCAGCTCTCGGCCCCCACCTGTCTCCCCACAAAAACTGGCACCAATGCACATGGTCAGATGCCTCCTCAGCAGTGTGCTTCCAGACGCCATCACTGTGCAGTCTCCCTTGGTGCTGCTCTCTGCCCCATCCTCTGTGTGAGGCCCCTGCCTTTGGGGTCAGGCCCACTTACTCAATGTACTGTGCCAGGTGAGGGACCTCACACTCTCTGAGCCTCATCTACAGAATGGGGGTCATTGTGAGTGTTTAAACGAAACAATATGCGTAAGAGGCCAGGATAGTGATTGTGGCTTGCTTACCCAACATCCAATCTCTTCTTCCTTAGTAACAGAACCCTGTATATATATATGTATATAATTGAAGTACAACTGACATACAATATCCTATTAGTTTCAGGTGTATATCGTAGTGATCTGATATTTTTATACATTACAAAATGATTCCCCCGTAAGTCTAGTTACCATGAGAACGCTGTATTTTTTTTTTAAAGATTTTATTTATTTATTTGAGAGAGAGAATGAGAGAGAGCACATGAGAGGGGTGAGGGTCAGAGGGAGAAGCAGACTCCCCGCCGAGCAGGGAACCCGATGCGGGACTCGATCCCGGGACTCTGGGATCATGACCTGAGTCGAAGGCAGACGCTTAACCGACTGAGCCACGCAGGCGTCCCAGTCTGTGGTTCTATTAACAAAGGTTAACGATATTGTTGTTGTTAATCTGAAATTGACAGGATTGACAGGCAGGTCAGTGTGACACTAGCAAGAGCCCTCAACCCGGAGGGGGACAGGAAGCAGACGAGAACGGGCACCGGGGACCAGAAAGGGAAGGATCGCAACAGAGCAGAGATGAGTCTTTTGAGAAACCTGGCTGAAGGTAGGAGAGACTTGGAGGTCACGAGGTAAGGGAGGGGGTTGTTTTGCTTTTTGATTTCTTGTCCTTTTTTTTTTTTTTTATTTGAGAGAGAGAGAATGAGAGAGAGCATGAGAGGGAGGAGGGTCAGAGGGAGAAGCAGACTCCCTGCCGAGCAGGGAGCCCGATGCGGGACTCGATCCCGGGACTCCAGGATCATGACCTGAGCCGAAGGCAGTCGCTTAACCGACTGAGCCACCCAGGCGCCCCGCCAAACTGATTTCTTTAAACTCTACGGTTCCTTCTGCATTTATTAGTTAACATTGTACTGTAAGGTTCTTCCCCTCGTCCTTACTATTTACTTAGGTCACTATGGATGTGATCCATCACTATCATAACTCATTTCATGCTCCGATCGTACCAGATCTGGCTACTGGGAGCCCCTTCAAGCTGGCTCCTGTGTTTTTTTGACCTACTCTGTCATTCTCTCAGCATTCTTCTTCTTCTTTTTTTTTTTTTAAAGATTTTATTTATTTGAGAGAGAGAGTGAGAGAGAGAAAGAGCACAAGAGGGGGGAGCGGGAGAGGGAGAAGCAGACCCCCTGCTGAGCAAGGAGCCCGATGCGGGACTCGATCCCGGGACTCCAGGATCATGACCTGAGCCGAAGGCAGTCGCTTAACCAACTGAGCCACCCAGGCGCCCCGAGAACGCTGTATTTTTGAAGGCAGTTCTTGTTTGGCTAAATACTCTACTTCTCAATCTCCTTTGCAATGGGGTGGCCAATGAGACTGAAGCAGAAATCCTTGGGTGAGGATTTGGAAGATCTCTGTCAAGGGCCCTAATGCCTATCCCCGCCCCCTCCCCCATGTCCTCTGGCTTCCTGTCTAAAACACGGATGTGATGGCTGGAGCTCCTGCAGCTATTTCTGACCATGGGGGATTACCTTGAGGATAAAAGCCACTAAGGATGCTGGGATAGAAACACTGGACAAGGCTGGGCATTAACAATTTTTTGAAGTTTCCACAATGGCCATGGACTGCCTTCCTTCTGACTCATCTTATAAAAGAAAAGGGAAAGCTCAATCTTGTCAAACCACTGTTATTTCAGATGTCTTTGACTGGCATTGTCAGCCAGAAATAATTTTAAATGGATACAAACACCTTCCCCAGTGCCTGCTCTCTGTGAGCATTCCCTGTGGTGCCCACCATGTTGGTGATTGATGGTGGTTAGGACAAGGTTGACATGGCCTGCTCTGAATCAGTCAAAGCCTCGGGGTTGATTTCCCTGGCTTAGAGCCCGCGGTTCGACTTCAGGTCCACAAACCCAAATGCTAAGCCTCAAGATTTCCTGCCCTTTCCCATCACGGTGCATCCACTCACCCTTTATCCTCACCCAGACACGTTCCGTTATTCCAACGGCATCATCAGCCCCATTTTTTTTTATTCTTATGTTAATCCCCATACACTACATCATTAGTTTTAGATGAAGTGTTCCATGATTCATTGTTTGTGCATAATACCCAGTGCTCCATGCAGAACGTGCCCTCCTCAATACCCACCACCAGGCTAACCCATCCTCCCACCCCCCTCCCCTCTAGAACCCTGTTTGTTTTTCAGAGTCCATCGTCTCTCATGGTTCGTCTACCCCTCCGATTTCCCCCTCTTCATTCTTCCCCTCCCGCTACCTTCTTCTTCTTCTTTTTTTTCTTAACATATATTGCATTATTTGTTTCAGAGGTACAGATCTGAGATTCAACAGTCTTGCACAATTCACAGCGCTTACCAGAGCACATACCCTCCCCAGCGTCTATCACCCAGTCACCCCATCCTTCCCAGCCCACCCCCCACTCCAGCAACCCTCAGTTTGTTTCCTGCGATTAAGAATTCCTCCTATCAGTGAGGTCACATGATCCATGTCTTTCTCTGATTGACTTATTTCGCTCAGCATAATACCCTCCAGTTCCATCCACGTCGTTGCAAATGGCAAGATCTCATTCCTTCTGATGGATCATCAGCCCCATTTTGCAGATGAGAACACCAAAACTCAGCGGGGGCAAGGATACTTGTCAGCCGATGTCCGGCCGATAGCGAGGGACAGACATGCTGCCCTCAGCACTGGCTGTGCTCTTGAGGCCGCGATGACATGCAGAGTGCCGTGTAGGGAAGAACACTGGATCTGGGTTTGGGCAGATCTGTGTGTTAATCTTGGAACTGCAAGCACTCAACCAGAGGGTGGTCTGTGCCTCTTTGCTCTCTCATCTGGATTTACGGGAAACACAGAAGGTTCTTCCCACTGGATATATTAGCTGTGGGAGGGGCGACCTTCACTTGGCTACAACCTGTCATACCAAACTGGTAAGTAAAGCTAGACGGCTCTGAGCCCCCTTTTCTCTATCTAGCGTGGCCAGAAATCCTCAGAGGCGACTGCCTGAATGCACTTTCTCCTAAGGCTGATTGTTAATCTCTTTTCCTTGGAAACTGACTTAGCGTCCTGCCTTCCCGCGGGGGAGGTGTCATTTGCAGGAATGGTTGGTTTGACAGGAGACATGCTAAGAAGGGCGTCTCTTCATTCCCCGTGTACAGCCTAGGTCCCTATCACTCAGGCTCCCAGGAGCTTCTACTCATTCCCTAACTCAACCCGATGGCACCAAGGCGAGAGTGAGGAATCTTTGAAGTAGAAAACACTTGGACTAATGGCATAATTACTCCACAGAAGCATTTGCAAGGTAATTATGGGCTATTGTTAGGAATATCTAGTTGTTTGTTTTTTTTTTAAAAGTAATGAGGTTTTGTTTGGAGTTAGTGTTTATGGGGGAAAAAGGACAATGATATGTGTGCGCATTTAAGAGGAGAGAAATACTCCCCCAGGCCGCCTCCTCCCAAAGCAATCTGGCCCTTTCCCATCCTCCTAATGCAGAACCAGAAACTCACTGGGAACCCACCACAGACCCTGAATGTGCATTGTTGCATTCTATGCCCTGCTTGGAACGTTTCTGGTACAAAAATGCAATTTTGAGAACTACTGGCTGTAGAATAATTTGCTGAAAAATGCATTTCTCCTAAGAGATGGAAGGACCTTGAGGCCACGCTGGTAATGTAATGAAGCCCGGGGGTCCTTACGTGGGAAAGTTCTTGAGTAGCCCTCATCAGCACCTCATGCCAGAGCTGGGCTTCCTTCTTGACCCAGCCCCTCACCTAAGATGTCTGCGGGCCCCCATCCCTTGGCCTGGGCCCCACAGCCTGCTGTCACCCAGCCCGGTGCTTCTGCTCGAGAGGGGCTGTGGCAAGCTAATTGAGATGCATATGACAATATTACCTTTTTAAATATCGTATTAGCTCTCCATTAGAATAAATGAGGTACGCAGAAAAATTGTAACGGAGCATTAGTCTCTGCCTCCACTTAGTGCATTGATTATGTCCAGATGAGATCCTCAAAGCTTACCCCAGAGATGAACAGAGTAGAAGGCTGAGTCTAAGAGCACTGTTTCTAGATGGAAATTCAGTCTGAAGGTAAGCAGGTGACAAAAGAGAGGGCAGTGTGGAAGAGCTGTCTTGGATGGGAGGGACTGGATCCATGTCAGTCCCCTGGATCCCAGAGGACCCTGAAGGAATCCTCCAGGCAGCCTGGCACAGAGTTGATACCAATTATGAATAGCTGTAGCTACCATTTGCTGATCTTCTGGAATGAACCAGCCCTTTGCATGCATTCTCACTTAATCCTCATTTTAGTGACAGGGGAATACAGGGCCAGACAGGGAAGGGATTCACCCAAGCTCTCCAGCCTCTCAGAACAGAAATTTCCTCTGGGGAGAAACTACAAGCTTAAGCCTGCATGACAGAAATCTGATGCCCTCCTGTCTTGCCAAGCTGACGGGAGCCTGGGAGTTGTGGGGCAGTCTGTGAATCCCCAGCCAGGGTGTCTTATTCTGTTCGGGCTGCTATAACAAGATACTCCAGACTGGGTGGCTTATCGACAACAGAAATTTATCACCGTTCTGGAGCTGGAAGTCTGAGATCGGGGTGCTGGCATGGTCAGGTGAGGGCCTTTTTCTGAATCACAGACTTCTCCTTGTGTCCTCACATAGTGGAGGGGGCTAGGGAGCTCTGCAGGATCTCTCCCCCCCCCCCCGCATTTCAACTTACTTCTTTACTTATTATTTATTTCCTTTATTTATTATCGAAGTAGTTGACATGCAATGTTATGTTAGTTTCAGGTGTACAACATAGGGATTCAACAAAATCTATACATTATTCAGTGCTCACTGTGGTAAGTGTAGTCACCTTCTATCACCATACCTCTGTTAACCTTAAAAATAAAACTGCCAGTTATTTTACCAGCAAAGATGGATTTATTTGGGAATAGCAGAGAATTGCAATCTGGGAAAAGCCAGCTATGGCCAAACTGTAGGTAAGTCTAAGAAACAAAAGACAGGAGCATTGTTTTAGGGAGAAGGAAGAGGAAGCTGGGAGAGGTTGTTTTGAACACAAGTCCATTGTACAGAAGCAAGAACTCAGGGTGATAATGATTTCTCATTGGCTGAGTTGCAGGGGTGCTCGATTTCTTATGGGAGATGCAATATATACATCTTTCTGGTTGGGGTCTGTAATTGACAATTCTTCCTGAAATTGACACGGAGTGTTATGCCTGCCCCCAGCCTCCCCTTCTAGTATCCCTAGTCCACTTCAGTGCACTTTCCTCTTACTAATTTTCACACAGTGTCATGACAATATTGTTCACTATACTCCCTATGCTGTATTTTTCATCTCCATGACTTATTTATTATTTATCTTATTGATATCTTATTTATCTATTTTGCCCGTCTCCTCACCCGCCTCCCCTCTGGCAACTGCCAGTTTTGCTTTGTATTTAAGAGTCTGTTGTTTTATTTGTTTTGCTTTTTAGATTCTATATGTAAGTGAAATCATATGATACTTGTCTTTCTCTGTCTGACTTACTTCACTTAGCATAATACCTTCTAGGTCCATCCACGTTGCTGCATTTGGCAAGGCCTTTCTTTTTAATGGCCGAGTAATATTCCATCCTCTCTCTATACCACATCTTTATCCGTTTATCTATGGATGGACACTTGTGTTAGAGGTTAATTTGTACATTTAGGTAGTCAGGGCCAGGGTCCCCAACAAGAAAGCAAAAAAGCCGGGACAGCGAAGACAAAACTGCATTAGGATCCTGTTTCACAGCTTAGACAAGACCACAATAGCCTCCTGTCTAGCAGCCTCTGCAGGAGTGACTTTTGCAAAACATCCTGAAACAAAGCAATTAACCATAAAACATTGGTCATTATCACAAGTTGAGGCAGTTAGTCTCCAGATGTCAGCCCCAAAGACCATCAACTCATGAACAATAACCTGATAAGTAGATGGGCACATGGTCAAAGCCCTGATGGGCACACCTTAGCAGCCAATTCACAGGGGTCCCTCACTCAGGATGCTTAAGATAGTTCCTCAAAAGAGCTTATAAAAACCCCTAGATTTAAACACCAAAACCGGCAACCCTCTCGGGTCACCTCCCTCTCTGGGAGCTTTGTACTATCGCTAAATAAACTTTGCTTTGCTGCTTACCGCCCTTCGTCTGGTCTACCTCTTCATTCTTCAAAGCGGCGTGACCAAGAACTGTGGGCACTAAGAACACTTGTAACAATCCTGTAACACTTGGGTGTGCTTCCACCTCTTGGCTATTGTCGATAATATGTGGGATCCCTTTTATAAGGGGACTAACCCCATTCAGGAGGTCTCCACCCTCATGACCGAATCACCTCCCAAAGGCTCCACCTCCTAACACCTTCACATTGGGCATTAGGATTGCAACATAAGTAGTGGGGGTGTGTGGGGCACATTCATCCTATGGCACAAGGCTTTGTGGACACCATCCTCTGGGTCCGTCCGAGGCTTTGTGCCCAGGTGGCCTGCTAGCCACAGACAGAGACTCTCATCAGAGTAAGACAGTCATTTCCTGTGAACACAAGAACGTGTGTGTGGACAAGGCTGGCAGCCAATTCAGATTCTGTGCCTGGTCATGAGCTGACCCTGGGTCACAGGGATTTCTGCTAGAGAAGACAGCTGTGCCTGTGTTTGATTTCTGGAGAGCTGAGGTGAAAGTGTCCTAGATATGAATCTCTCTCTGGCCTTACAGTGAGTGCCTGGGGTTTGAGTCTACTTAGCAGTGAGACCTTGACAAGTTCACCTCTAAACCTCAATTTCTCATCTGTAAAATGGGCGTAGGAACCTTTTCTCACTGGGTTTTGGGGGAATTAATGGAATAATCCCCATAATACCCTTGGCACAGTGCCTCTGTATATTATGCTGGGAAACAGTAACTGCCATTCTAGGCATAATAGTAATTATTATTATTTGAGAGCTGGGTCTCTGGAATAAGACCCATCTCATTTCAATTCTTGGCTCTTCTATTTATTGGTTATGTGATCTTAGGTTCATCATTACCTCCCTAAGGCTCAGTTCCCTTACCTATAAGATGGGTATAATAGGTGTACTTACTTTGGGGAGTTAAGAAAATAAAGTGTGTTCAACTGTTTAATATGCAGAGCGCCTGGCACGCAGTCTGTTTTTTCATGACCTCTGTGTTCAGCTGTGAGTTTTTATCCATATGTACAGGAAGTGCCTGCCTTTGGGTGCTGAACCAGGAAGGTGTCCACACTTGTTGAAGGCCTTGCTGGACAGCAAACCATTTGAAACCAGCGGGTGGAAGGGTTTGCGCGTACCCTTGATTGGCTGGACTCCAAAGCCGGGGCTTGTGCCTGTTTGGAGCTGCCTCCCTGGGGTAGGTGTGAGGGCATCTCTCTGAAGGGAGTGACAGCCCGTTTTGGAGCCTGGCTGTGGGGTGCGGACTCCAAGGTCAGCCCCTCCAGGACAGAGCTGCTGGGTGGCCCACCTTTGCCTCTCCTGTTCAGCTCCGACCGGGAGAGCTTAGTGAATAGCTCCAGGTTGAGCACGACACGAGACAAAGGTTACCATCCGGGATGGTGTGTACTTAAGTCCCGAGTTGTATGGTGCCCGTAATCTGAACAGATGACAGGCCTGAACGGTCAGGTGGAGCTTTTTGGAGGAGGCAATGTGAACGGGGCCTTGAAGAATGGATCTGCTCTGAAAAGGTTGTTGGGATGTAGGGACGATCTCAAGGTGGGGGAGCCCCGTCAGCAGTGGTGGGGGCCCCAGTGCGGGAAGAAAGGAGCCAGGTTCTTTGGAACATAATGTATGTGATAGAGGCTAGAGGGTGCAGGCAGCCTTGAGAAAGGGGTGGGAGTTTGAACTCAATGCAGGGGACTACAGAGAGATGCGGAAGGCACTGGAGGGGGATGGCCTCCTGGGAGCATCTTGCAAGGCTGAGCTGTTGCAAGATGGATTTAGAGCTGGCCCTGGGTAGCAAGGACCAGATGGGGCCACCTTTGCTGGAGCATCGGGACGCTGGGACTGCTGCTTGGCGCTGCACGGAGTCACTCTCTGCCTCTTGTCTGATTCGGGGGTCCTGGGAGATTACACAGTCTGCCTTGTGCAGTCACTTAACCATGACCTGCGGATTAAATCACCTATTGTGTTGGGTAATGAGTCATTCTCTGAGGCTTTTGTGTAAGCAAATGGAGTATTTATCCAGGTCCCAGGGAACCTGGGGACACCTTGGAAGCAGGAGATGGCTTTGAAGTGGAGTCAAATGAAATCCTTAAGCCTCTGTGTCTACAGATCCATTCATAAGTCATAGGCTGTCGATTTCGAGGGTAGAATATTTTCAGAGCAAAGAAAGTTTTCAGTGAGAAGTCTTGAATAGTGAGCCTGCCTAGAGCATACAGAGCTTTTTCTTGGTCTCAGTAGGTAGGGCACTGTGCATGGGCAAAGTGACTGGCAGGCGGGCGACCTGGGTCTGATGACCGGCTGGGTCACAGTCCCACTGTGTGACCGTGGGGGAGCCGGAATCCACAGATAATGAACCCTGTGTTAGATGTTCCTGTGACTGCTCATTTCACCTTAAACCACCCCGGGGAAACAACTTACTGATGAGGAAGTCAAAGCTTCTGCAGGGACTGCCCTGCTGTGGAGAGCCTCCTGGGTCAAAGTCACGCCCTTGGGTGATGCACGCCCAATGGCTGATGAATATGGGAATACAAGGGCCAAGCCATCTCTGTCCAATCCGGGGCAGTTCTGAAAGGTCATGCCAGCTTCAGGTCACCTGAGGCTGTCAGGGGGTCTGATCGCAGCTAGAATTCTCCCCAGCCACTCGTCCTTCCTTCCGTGCCCTTCACAGGTGTGGAAGGGAGGCGCCCCCTTCCCCCCCTTTAAAAATGTCCTCTACACTAAATTCCATCTCGGAGTCTGCTTCCTGGGAGACCCAACCCGTGTCATGCAGAGAGAAAAGGCTGAAGCCTAGAGTAGGTCCCCCTCTGAGCCTTGGTTTCTTCTTCTGCAAGATGAAAATGATGCACTGGATCAGAGGTTCTCAAAGAGTGGGTCCATGGAACCCTGAAGGTGCCCAAGACACTTTAAAGATGTCTGTGAGGACAAAACTATTTTTACAATATTATTACCAATATTTATTTGCCATTTGCATGGAGGGTACCAAGCCAGTGGTGCCTCAGAAGTGGAATTAAACCCTGCTGATCTAATTGCATTCTTTACCACCAAGCATGAGCATTAAAAAAAAAAAAAAAGCCAGTGTCACTTAAGAATATCCTTAATGGGGGCACCTGGGTGGCTCAGCTGGTTGAGCATCCAACTCTTGATTTCGGCTCAGGTCATGATCTCAGGGTCATGAGATCGAGCCCCATGCTCAGAGAGTCTGCTTGAGATTCTCTCTCTACTTCTCTCTCTGCCCCTCCCCCCGCTCAAGAAAAAAAAGAATGTCTTTGATGAAGCAGTAAAAATTATTGATTTTATTAAATCTTGACCCTTGACCAAGTGGGCAGTAGGCATACTGAAATTTAGCGGTTGCCTTGAGAAAAAGCGTCTGCACGCTTGTTCAGGTTGTAAACTGAACTAGCTGCTTTTTTCACAGAGTACCGTTTTTACTTCAAAGAACAATGACAAAGAAGCAAAGGCACATATTTTCTTGAAAATGAACAAAGTGAGCCTGTCACTTCAAGGAAAACAACTCAACAGTATTTGTTGCCAACGATACAATTCAAGCTTTTAAGCGGCTATTAGAATTTCGGGAAACTTACATTTGCCCCCATGAGCTTGACAGCTTTCCAATACTACAGGTTAGCTTTTCCCGATGAGATCCGTGGTAACACTAATTAATGTGATTTTTGATTTTATATAATAAAGCGTGTCGACATTTGGAAGATCTGCATAACTCAATGAGCTAACATCTTTCCAAGCATGATGTCACAAACTCATGTTCCGATAAAAGACCCATTCAATTGAGGTGCAAGATGGATCAATGAGTTTGAAAGTAACAGAGAATGAAAAGTTCATTTATATGGTACAGATTCCACATTGCATCCAACATTTTGGAAACTACTGCTTCTTGCATTTTGGCATAGTATCCCGGAAGAATATACACAATTATCTATAAAGGCTATATAGTTATATCTTCCTTTCTGATCCCAGTTAGGAAGGGTTCTCCACTAATTTTATTTTTTTTTAAGATTTTATTTATTTATTGGAGAGAGAGAGTGAGCGAGCACAGCCAGGGAGAGGGGCAGAAGGAGAGGGAGAAGCAGACTCCCTGCAAAGTGTAGAGTCTGACATGGTGCTTGATCCCAGGACGCTGGGATCATGACCTGAGCTGAAGGCAGACACCTAACTGACTGAGCCACCCAGGCACCCTGGGTTCTCCACTTTTAGTGATTCATGTGATTAGATTGGACGCACATGGGTCATCTCCCCATTTAAAGATCCTTCCCCTTAATCACATTTGCAAATTCTCTTTGCCAATGTAAAGTAACGTATTTACAAGTTTGGGGATGAGGGTGTGGACATCTTTGAGAGGTCATTATTCTGCCCACCATCTGACCCCAAAGATTCACTTCTGTCCCACATGCAAAACACATTCACCTCATCCCAAGGTGCTCCAAAGTCTTAACCCATTACAGCATCAATCCAAAGTCTTAAAAATTTCATCTAAATCTTATCTGCTCCAAAGTTCCAAATCTTATCATCTCAACCACCTAAGTCAGGTATGGGTGAGACTCTGGGTGTGATCCATCCTGGGGTACAATTCCTCTCTCCATGTGAACTAGAAAAGAAGCTATCTGCTTCTAAAATACGATGGTGGGGCAGGCATAGGATCACAGTTACAGACATTCTGGTTTCAAAAGGGAGGAACTCGAAGGAAAAAAAGGAGTCACAAGTCCTCAACAATTTTGAAATCCAGATGGGCAAACTCTGTTAGGTTCAAGGCTTAGAAAGAATTCTCTGTGGTTTGTGGCTCTGCCCTCCGGGCTAATGGCTCCACCATTATTCTTGCCCATCACAGGGACCTTAATCATTTTAAGAATGCAGAGAAGTCCTGAAGCCAAAGTCTGAGAACTCTACATTAGATCAGATGTACTGGATGTTGGCGGCCAGGAGGATGGTGAAGAAGGATCCTGAGGTTGTCTGGAATCAGCGGGAAGAATGTGTTGTTCAGTTAGTAATGTCTGCTACTGAAAGGGACATGATGACATGTGTATCATCCATAAAGGTCCCTCCAGCTTTGCCAATCTCTGGCACTGTGAACACTTCTCAGAACATTCTGGAAGGACTAGGTAAATAGCCCAAGAAGTAGCAGCACAAGCCAAACTAGGACCATAATCCTTGTAAGCTGAGCTGGCCCTGGGGAAAATTGTCGGAGTTTTATTTTTATTTTTTGCTATTATCCCAACTTCTCTGTTCAGCAGTGTCTCCCTCATCCACAACTTTAGGGCCCTGGCATGTTTTATCACCCTTACTTAAATCTTTTTTTTTATAAAAGATTGCAACAAACTTATTATTATTTTTTTAATGAAGAGTATATGATGAGTCAGGCTAAACATACCAGCCTTCCTGGGAGACTCAACCTTTATTGCAAGACAAAAATCTTCAGCTAGTCAATTTCAAACTTTATAAACCCATGTGCTCCCTTCTATTGAAGCATAAAAGTTTGAGCTTTCCCATCCTGATGTAGCTCCCTGGGAGCTATGGTGTTGTCTGCATATTTCTACCCATCAAGAAGATCTTGTTAAGTTTTATTTTCTGAAGTCTGTGCTGTGAAAACATTTTTGTGTTTTCCAAATACAAATTATAACATTTGACTATGCTTCTTCAACACCCTCCTTAATTCCCCTTGCCCCAGTCCCTGCAACCCCAAAGTTGCCTTAAAAAGTACAGTTTGCTCTCCCCACCCAACACTCAGTTGAAGATTCTGGTCTCAGGTTGTGGCAGAATGTATTTTCCAAGATGGCACCAACAACATCTCCCATTCTACAAAGTTCTTTTGACAACTCAACAATGTAACAACTTCTCACTGAGAGGTGAAGTCTATATCCCCTCTAAGGGAATCTGGGTCTTCAGTGACTATGAAAGAAAGGGGCACTATGTGACTTCTGAAGTGAGGTCATAAATCAGTCCAGTCCCCGCCTAGTCCTTTTGGGACTTTCATCCTTGGAGACCAGCCACCAGACAGCCAGGAAGCCCAGGTCACGAGCAGAGACCATGTATAGATGATCCAGCCAACGGTTCCAGATGAAGTTCTAGGTAACAGGCAGCCTGCCAACCCCCGACAGGTAAGTGAAGGTCCTAATAATCGAGGTTTACCATTCGCCGCCCCACGCATCGTGGAGCGGAAATGAATTGCCTTCACTGAGTCGTGCCTGAATTGTGGGTTCATGAGCAAAATAGAGATGGTTGTTATTTGAAACCCTGCACTTTGGGGTGGGTTGTTACATAGCAACAGTAAAGGAAGAGGGTAAGAGGCTATGTCATTGGCAGATTACGGGGAGAGATGCCTTTGGTAATGAAGCTCCCCCCCATGTCTATTTCCCCCCTGACCGCAGGGGTCCACAATGCAATTGGGGAGAGACAACCATGAGCTTGGACTTTGGTCAATTTCCCCATTCCTTTCCCAGTGTTATTAATCAAATCCGTGACTTTTTTTTTAAAAGGAGTTTGGGTGAGTCCAGTTACTTATCTGGTCTCAGCCTCCTCTTCTGTCAGAGGAGGAGTTGGACTAAACCTCTCAGCTCCTTTCCAGCTCTGACATTCCCATTTCCTCTCTTCATTTTATTCCTCCTTTTTTTCAGATTTAACAATGAAAATTGTAAACTCAACAAAATCTCCACATCTCTGTTAGTATCTAATCCACTTGGGGCAGATTAACTGCAGGAACAGCTTTTTTTTTTTTTTCCTGGCTCTGTGAATTTGACAAGTGTGTTTGCACACCGCCTGGTGTTTTGTCTGCATTTTCTCACTTGTGGATGCCAGGAGTCCCACTGACGACACAGCATTCCAGGGACAGCAACCATTTGTCCTCTTAATTCTTTCATCCTTTTTTTTCCAACCTCCACCTGCTGAAATATTTATGAATCTTTATTTTTTTTAGGGAGTTCAAGCTAGACAATATAGTTTTTCTTTTCAGGGAAGCTCTGATTGTAATAGATTCGTACAGATGGATTAACACGTAGTTTAAGAGTTATGTGCTAGGTTTGCACACTGGGAGGCTGGCGGGTGACAGCCCAACAAAGGACAACTCAGGGGTACTATTAACTCAACCAAAATTTGGAGAAGAGATCCTGCTGTGTCTTTCTTCTCCCACGAAGTTGCTTGACTGTTTTATCCTGAGGCATGAATGGGTAGAATCACTACTTTAGGATATTCCTTCCAATTTCCAGATTTCGGGCGGAAGAACCTTCTGGATGCAGGTAACCTACAGTGACGTGATGTTGAAAACCCGTAATGTGAAATCACCTGCCTTCAAGTGGTGGGGCACTTGGAAAAGGAGTTGGAGGGTTGGAGGTTAGCCAAAAGTTCAGCAGCCATAAAGATGGTTGATTAGAAATTGACAGTGTACTTAAAATACATCTTACATATGGACATTACAAACGAGCTGCCCCATTCTATTTTTGATATCTAACATATTTATGAAGTGTGTATTAATAAATACTGGGAACTTATATATTCTTTTCATCTGGTAGTGGTTATTTGGGAGTTTGAATGATCTTTTCCTTTAAAAGATGCCCATCATAAATACTTTATATACACATCTGTATCTTTGACGTATAAGAATCTGTAAATAGAAAAATCACAAAAATGGATGCAATTTAGAAATACGTTCTGGACTGTAACATAACCTGGAAAGTAAAGGTATATAGGAAATTTGTTGATGCCATATTCTTAAGCCCTGGGGGATGCTTAGCTTGATGCTAGTTAAACTGGATTTACACTTTTTTATTGGAGAATTGAAACCACTTTCACTCATTATTGTAACTAATACATTTGGTTTTACTTTTATCATATTATTTCATGCATTTGGTCATTCATATTCCATTATTTTGCCTTATGGGCCAAGTTTTCTTGGCTTTTATCTTCTCTTGCGATAGTTGATAGTATACAACCAATATTCAATCTTAATAACTGATTAATTGTACAATTTTCAAAAATACCTTTGCTTGTACATTTCCTATGCTTATTAAATGCAAGGATAATACAAGATCTTTTGACTCCTCTTTCTGAAATGAGGAATTTGTGATGTGTTTAGCTGTTCCCACTCAGTTTTTAGGCCATACCAATATCATCTGAGGTACATGGCGGGATACATGTGTTTATTAATATTGACAATTTTTAATAATATATAACCTGTTTTTCAGGAATCCCTGTAGACTTGGACATTCATTTAATTACCATATTTCTCTCAATTATTTAGACAACCTTTGGTTAATGGTCACAGTTCTTCATTTTATAACTTTTCAGATCTTGAGTCCTTACTTTTTTTTTTAAATTAAATTTTTTTTTTAAGATTTTATTTATTTGCGAGAGAGAGAACAAGAGACAGAGAGCATGAGAGGGAGGAGGGTCAGAGGGAGAAGCAGACTCCCTGCTGAGCAGGGAGCCCGATGCGGGACTCGATCCCGGGACTCCAGGATCATGACCTGAGCCGAAGGCAGTCGCTTAACCATCTGAGCCACCCAGGTGCCCTACTTTTTTTTTTTTTTTTTTTTTAAGTAGGCTCCATGCACTATGTGGAGCTTGAACTCACAACCCTGAGATCAAGAATCGCACGCTGTACCTACCAAACCAGCCAGGCACCCCGAGTCCTTACTTTTGATCCATCTGCCAGGTTAGGGATTATAATTTTGGTTAAAGGTTTTGGGAGAAGTGTGTCAGTAACAGAACTTTCTGTGGTGTTACCTCAGCCTTTCTTTTGCCTTGACACATGAACGGCATGGGGGGCAGGCAAAGAATTCCTAGATCACAGAACTCCCCCTTAACACTCGACAGACATTGCTTCGGTTTTTTTTCTGTTTGCATTGATAGAATCTGATGCCCTCTACATTTTGGTTCTTTTGCAAGAACCTGTATTTTACTTTTTGCTTAGCTTAGTGGCATTTCCCTCCAACCTCGATATTGAAAAATGCCACGAACATGTGTTTTTGTCTCTTTTCATAACTTTACTTAAAACAGGAGTCCTTTTGATTTGCATGTCCAGGTGTTTTTTGTTTTTTTTAGCACAGGAAACCTGCCTCCTCCGAAATCACTGATTTTTCTTTTCTTCCACATACTCCGCTTCCTTCCTTAGGAATACTGCTAATCTAGGGATTAGATATTGGATTTCTAGCCCATATGTGTATTAGCTCCTTACTTATTATATTGATATTTCTGTGCTTCCCACCTCCCTCAATCCTACTGAGTTTACCTGGTTAACCTTGTCCACTACCAATTTTTGCCACGTTAAATTTTGCTTTTTTAGTGCCTCCAATGTGGATTTTAATTCTGTTACTGTTTTTAGCTTCCTTGCATTCTTCCTATCTCTGCCAGCCTGTTCTTCATCTGAGCCTACATTTCTGATTTTTCATCATTCAAAAGAGTCCACTTGTCATGATGAGTATGGAGTAATGTATGGAATTGTCACTATGTTGTACACCTGAAACTAAGAGAACACTGTATGTTAACTATACTGGAATTCAAATAAGAAATTTAATTAAAAAAGAAAAAACTTGATTTATAAAGTTTCTTAATTGTTTAAAATTAAGAACACAAAATTGATACATTCTGAACATTTCTTCTGTTTCCTGCAATCAACTGATTTCCCAGGTAAACTTTTCTTCTGCACACTTAGGGCAAAGTTTTCATGTGCATATTATGCAATTTTTTTATAGACCCACTTTCATCCCCTGTGTGTGTTTGTGTGTATCTTCTTTTTTAAAAAAGATTTTATTTATTTATTTATTTATTTATTTATTTATTTATTTATTTATTTATCTGCGAGAGAGCATGCGCACACCTGAAGTCTCCCCAGCCTGTTTTATTACCCACATCCCCACCCCTCACATCTGAGCCTCCTCTATTCCCACTCTATAGTCATCATGGTGGGAAAGGTAGTGATTGCAGATTTCAGAGCTTTATAGTTTATAGATTCAAGCACCAGAGAAGCTCTGACATTTCAATTTCCTTCCCAAATTCCCAGGGAATAATACTGGTCTAATTTGAATCACTTACCCATCCTGGGACCAATCAGATGTGGCTAGTAGGTGGAGTATGGGAAAGGAATTGTGATTGGCCAAGCTTAGGTCGGTTGCTTATTCTTAGACCAATCAGCTGCAGCTAAGTGTACCCCCAGCATATTGAACAAAATGGCTGCTCCCTGAAGAGCTACAAGAAGGGGAAAGATGGGGAAGGGCACTTTCCAGAAGAGCCAGGGGGACTGGACAGACAAAGCGGTGTGTCCCTTGTACAGAGCAAAGATGATACGGATCTCTAAAACAAGGCACATTATACTTAGCTTTTCCCCAGATATATTTGACCACAGATATTTCAGTTTTGAAGGAGCCTCTTGGGAATGAGTATTGTGAGGAGGTGATGTTCCAGAGGGCACCGAAAGAGAAGTGAGGAAAACAATGGGGGTGGGTAAGGGGAAGCAGAGGAGCTCTGGCTGGCTAAGGAAGCAAGTTTTATATCAGAGAGGGGGTTCACTGCCTTGGTTTCTGGCTGCTGGCTTAGGCTCTGGGTCTCCGAAGTAAGGGTTCACAGTGGTGGTGTTGGGGTAGAGCCTTTTGCACCTCCCACCTGCCTTACCATATCGTTGCTATGGAGGTTTAACCTGGAAGGACATTTCCGTGTTTCCAAATATCCCAATTTCCTTAGCAGGTGTTTTCTGCTTGAAGATGATTCCAGGACCTTCATTCCAGGATCCACACATCTGAATGGAGCTCTTGCCTCTGAATTATGTCCTTCTCATTGGCCCAATAAATAGTAGAAACAGTATATAATCATCAGCTTTACCACGCAATAAAATTTATCTGCCCCAGTGTCCTTTTTAATAAGGCAAAGTAGATAGTGCACTTCTAGTTTAATGTGCCGTGTATGACTTGAATCAGGGATTTCAGCTGAACTGTAGCTGGCTGGTGTCTGTCCTCTCAGCTCACAAAAAAAGTAGGCTTTCTTCCACTCTTAGCAAAGCCCCTTAACCCTAAACAGGATTATCTGAAAGAGCTAAGGGCAGCTTGCTGGGGGTTGGGGTAACAAGGAAACCCACAGATCAGGGGTGTGCAAGCTTCTTTTCAGTTATGCATGTTCTCCAACTGAAATCTCCCCAGGAGACTCAAAGAGCTGAGCTATTTTGGTTAAAGAAGTCCCACATTCAGCTTGTATCTCTGCCACCAACATGGCCCTGGGTAGGTCTCCCTGGATTCAGCCAAGCATAGTTTGAAAGCCACTGCTGGTTAGAAAAGGCGTCAGGGAAGGGCCTGGCTCAGTTTGTGTTCAGATGATGCTCAACCAATGGAAGTTTCCTTTTTCTAACGCTACACTCCTTCCTCAGCACCATCGTGCCATTTTATGGATTTTCTCTATGGAACTTTTATCACTCCTTACCCTTGTCTTACAAAATTCAGGTATATGACTTACCTCCTTATATGTGCTCACTAGTCTGTAATGTACTCAAAGGAAGGATTCATTAGTTCCTCAAATATCCAGTCAGCATCCACATTTCCACGATTATGTCTTGTAGGTGCATGCACATGCATGTGTGCGTGTACATGAGTGCATGTGTGTTTCAGTTGTTTAAATCAGGATTCTGTCAAAACCCACCATCACGTTTGGCATTTTAATCTTCACCGTCTCCCCCCCTTTTTTTTGTGTGTTTTTTTTTTCTTGCAAACTCTACGTGGAAGAGAATGGATCATCCATGCTATATAATATCTCACATTGTGATTTTTTGCAGTTTACAAGATTTAATATCACACATTTAAACAGAATTTAATAAGGATTTTCAACAGAGCCACACGTTCATTTCCCTGCAGTATACTGTGCAGATTCCCAAGTCTGCAGCCATTGGGCCCTTCACTGGTGTGTTCTCTGGCTGGGCTCACGTGCCTCTCTGCTTGAGGGCCCTTTGCTCTAGCTAGGCCAGTCTGCTTGTTGTGCTGGTAGAGTACTCTCTTCATCTCAAAATAATAGACTGTTAAGGCATGAAGGACCTTGAATCCATCTCATATCCATGACTCCTATCCAACTGGAGTGTTCTTTCATGGCCTCTCATCCATATTCATCATTTTTAAGACCAGACTCGTATCCACCCGGAAACTCAGTATGAGGGAGTGGGAAGAAAATGTGGACTTTAGAGGCAGAAATATCAGAGTCAGACTCTTAGGTTGGCTCTTCTCCAAGGCCTTCTGATCTTGTTCCAGTTATTCAACCCCTTAGAGCCTCAGTTTTTTTCATCTGTATAATGGGAATATTACAAGGATTGAAAAAGGCAAAATGAAGCAGAACAAAGCATTCTTCCCATTGCTCAGGCCAAGTACCTCAGAGTTATTCTTTCTTTTCTCTCTCACATTCCATATTAGAGAAAAGACCATGAAGAGAAGCTCATTATTGCGTGATTTGGTCAGTTCTTCCTTTTGAGCCTTTTTTAAAATACAGGAAATCTTTAAATAACAGGAATAGCTAAAATCTATTTATCATGTAGTCTCTCTCAGTCCATGTAGTAAGGGCCTTATATCTAACAGCTCATTTAAACCTTGGAACCCTAGGAACTAAGTATTATTATCATCACTCTCATATTTTTTTTTTTTTTTTTTTTTACAGATGGGGAAAGTGAGGCCCAGGAAAATTCAACAACTTGCCCAAGGTTACACAGGTAGTAACTGGTAGCACCTGGATTTGAATCCAGGCAGTCAAGCTCAAGGGGTTTCTTAACCCTGGCCATGCAACTCAGTCCTCTGGAGCTATTATAAAATATCAAATGCATTGCATACCGGACTCTGTCCCAGATCAACAAAATCAGAATCTGGGGGTTGGACCCAGACATGGATGCTTTTTAGAAGCTCCTAGAGGATTCTAGTGTGCTGCCAGGGTTGAGAATGACAGACTGTACTTGTTATGTTGTATGTATGTTGACATAATGTAACTGCAAGTGAGACCCATGCCCGTGATTAATATCAGTCCTATCTGTCCACTCTCAGGTGTCTACTCTTGAGTGTCCTTGGGTGTTACTTGCCTTTGTGGACTGGGGTTGGGTGTTTAAGGCCCCCTCAGATGTCACACCCCAGGCACCTGGGAATCAGGGAAGCTCACAATCTTGCCAAATAACCTGAGGAGCCACAGGCAAAGTTGAGGGGTGACCACATTGGCCATTTCATCGGTGACAGTAGGAAGACGCTTTAAAATCCTTGGCAGGGCCTGTCACATCCCAAGTGAAATACATACGCATGTCAGTCACCTTTACATATTTCTCAGGCCAGTTGAGGTGAGAAATGTGTAGGCTTTGAACCATTGGAGGAATGCTTCGTCAGCTGTCAGCCTCTGGACACAGTAACGATCAGATTTGTAGTGACCCTTAGATTTTGTCAGTCACTGCGTTCCCTCACCCATCTGGGAGATTGACGGTGCTGTCTTGTCACTTTGTCAAATCAAATGACAGCCTCTTCAGATTTGGTTATGCGTGGACAAGAGAAGCTGTCATAGAAACCCTGTTGATGTGATGAGCCAGTGGCAACTCACCACGGTCACGCAGCGTGAATAAGGAGGACAGGGCAATTAGGTGCTCTCCAGCGTTAACACAAGAAGGTTGACAAATTAAAGCTTGTCAGCTTCCTTAAAGCCACTCAATGATCAGAAGATTTTGAATGCTGACAGATGAAGGCAGAAGTCTGCAATGGGAGTGATGGCCCCAGTCTTCCAGTTCTTTCCTTTCAGTTTATCCAACTTAACTGGGAAGAGCAGGACCTCCTGAAGAAACAGCAAGGTGTCTGCAGTCTTGCACAGTTTCTGCTGGCTGTTGGTCACACCAGGTGGAAAAAAGAAAAGATGCTGAGTTTGGATGCCAGGGTGCAAGTCTTAACTAGGTTCCCACTGGCTTATTTCATTGCATGAAAACAGAATGGAATACATCAGAATCCATTACACATAGTGGGGTTAATTCTGTTTGTGAGATGTTGATTTTGGTTGTGTAAATATAGAAATCTTTGAGTATACTGGATCATGATGTAAAGTGTATTTTTATTGTGAGTCATGGTCAAGAAAATTTGAAAACCACTCTCCTAAGGAGTCCAGGCGTGAAGGAGTGAATCCTACCAATTTGTTCAGATGGGCAGATAGAAATAGAAAACACACTTCTGAGTTTTTACCAGGTGTCAGCCCCTGTTCTGGGCACTTGAGAAATAATAAGTTTAATTTAATCCTCCCAACAACTCTATGAAGTGGATACCATATTACCAAACAGGTGTCACCGATGAGGAAATAGAGGCATGGTAGGTGAAGACTGGGCGGGGTGGGGGGCAGAGTAATGTCCCCCAAAGACATCCAGAGTCCTAATGCCCCAGACCTGTGAATGTTCCTTTACATGGCAGAGGGACTTTGTAGATGTGATTAATCACGTTGAGGATCTTGAGATGGGGAGATTATTTTGAATATTACAGGTGGGCCCAATGTAATCATAGTGGTCCTTAGAAGTAGGAAGAGGGAGGAGGGGACAGAGAGGCAGAGTTAGAGAGGAATCTGAAGCTGCTACCCTAGTGGCTTTGAGGATGGAAGAAGGGGGATGAGTTGGGGAACCCAGTGATCTCTCTTTGGCTTCTGCCTCCCTCCATTTTGACCCTTTTGCTCTTCTCTTCTCCTCCAAGCCCATAACCTTCTTTGAGACTGGCTTAAAGCTCAACTCTTTCAATGAGTCGTCCTTGATACTTCAGTGATAGTATGTTGTTGTGGATGTACCACCTTACACTTCTGTTAGCAGTACCTGAGCACATCCATGTGACCACATCCTGAACAGTGCAGTGTATTATTATTTTTGAAAGTCTTCATGGCACTTTTAAGGCAGAGTGGATACACATCTGCTGAAATAGATAAGCATTCTTGTCTTGATTAACTTCATTAACAAGTTGACATGTCTATTTTTGAATATATACAGAACACTCACCCCCACCCCCATGAAAATTATGTGTGTTTAGGAGCCAAGAAACACTAAGACATGATCAGCTCTCATTTTCCTCTTCTTTGTTGTGGTCGTATCTGCAGAACGCCAACTAGCTCTCTAGCTAATACACATGACGTTGCAGGAATAGAAATATACAGAAATGAAAAGGAACAATTTATTAAGATATGAAGACATAGGTTTTTGTGAAATAAAAAAGGCATAAAGGCTGTTTATATTTTGTTATATATTCCAGGTAGCTAAGGTTTTGTAAAAATTAAGAGTTCTTGTTTCCATCAATATGTATTTTGTAAAAAATTCATAGATAGATTTTATGAACTTGAGGAATGTTCCCTCTATCCCTATACTCTGAAGAGCTTTAATCAGGAAAAGATGCTGTATTTTGTCAAATGCTTTTTGCATCAATTGAGAGGACCATATGGTTCTTCTCTCTCCTCTTATTAATGTGTTCTATCACATTGATTGATTTGTGAATGTTGAACGACCCTTGCATCCCGGGGATAAATCTCACTTAGTCGTGGTGGATGATCCTTTTAATGTATTGTTGGATCCATCTATGAAAAACCTACAGTGAATATCATCCTTAACGGGAAAAAGCTGAGAGACTTTCCCTTAAGATCAAGAACACGTCAAGGGTGCCCACTCTCTCCACTACTGTTCAGTGTAGTACTAGGAGTCCTAGCCACTGCAATCAGAAAACAAAAAGGAATAAAAGGTACTGAGGTTGGCAAAGAAGAAGTCAAACTCTCTCTTTTCACAGATGACATGACACTTTATGTGGAAAATCCAAAAGACTCCCAAATTACTAGAACTCATACAGCAATTCAGTAATGTGGCAGGATATAAAATCAATGCACAGAAATCAGCTGCTTTCTTATACAATAACAATGCAACTGTAGAAAGAGAAATTAAAGAAATGATTTCACTTATAATAGCACCAAAAACCATAAGATACCTTGGAATAAACCTAACCAAAGAGGGAAAGGATCTATACTCTAGGAACTACAGAACACTCATGAAAGAAGTTGAAGAAGACACAAAAAGATGGAAAAACATCCCATGCTCATGGATCGGAAGAATAAACATTGTTAAAATGTCTATGCTGCCCAGAGCAATCTATACCTTCAATGCCATCCTGATGAAAATTCCAATGACATTTTCCAAAGTGCTGGAACAAACAATCCTAAAATTTGTATGGAATCAGAAAAGACCCCAAATCTTGAAATGTTGAAAAAGAAAAACAAAGCTGGGGGCATCACGTTGCCTGATTTCAAGCTATATTACAAAGCAGTGATCACCAAGACAGCATGGTACTGGCACAAAAACAAACATCCAGACCAATGGAACAGAATAGAGAACCCAGATATGGACCCTCAACTCTATGGTCAAATAATCTTCAACAAAGCAGGAAAAAATATGCAATGGAAAAAAGACAGTCTCTTCAATAAATGGTGCTGGGAAAATTGGACAGCCACATGCAGAAGAATGAAACTAGACCATTCTCTAACACCATACACAAAGATAAACTCAAAATGGATGAAAGACCTCAATGTGAGACAGGAATGCATCAAAATCCTAGAGGAGAACATAGGCAGTAACCTCTTTGACATCGGCCACAGCAACTTCTTTCAAGATACATCTCCAAAGGCTAGTGAAACAAAAGCAAACATGAACTTTTGGGACTTCATCAAGATTAAAAGCTTCTGCACAGCAAAGGAAACAGTCAACAAAACAAAGAGGCAACTCACAGAATGGGAGAAGATATTTGCAAATGACACTACAGATAAAGGGCTGGTATCCAAGATCTATAAAGAACTTCTCAAACTCAACACCCAAAAAACAAATAATCAAGTCAAAAAATGGGCAGAAGACATGAACAGACATTTCTCCGAAGAAGACACACAAATGGCTAACAGACATATGAAAAAATGTTCATCATAATTAGCCATCAGGGAAATTCAAATCAAAACCACATTGAGATACCACCTTACACCAGTTAGAATGGCAAAAATTGACAAGGCAAGAAACAACAAATGTTGGAGAGGTTGTGGAGAAAGGCGAACCCTCTTACACTGTTGGTGGGAATGCAAGTTGGTACAGCCACTTTGGAAAACAGTGTGGAGGTGCCTCAAAAAATTAAAAATAGAGCTACCCTATGACCCAGCAATTGCTCTCCTGGGTATTTACCACAAAGACACAGATGTAGTGAAAAGAAGGGCCATATGCGCCCCAATGTTCATAGCAGCAATGTCCACAATAGCCAAACTGTGGAAAGAGCCAAGATACCCTTCAGCAGATGAATGGATAAAGATGTGGTCCATATATACAATGGAATATTACTCAGCCATTAGAAAGGATGAATACCCACCTTTTACATCAACATGGATGGGACTGGAGGAGATTATACTAAGTGAAATAAGTCAAGCAGAGAAAGTCAATTATCTTATGGTTTCACTTATTTGTGGAACATAAGGAATAGCATGGAGGACATTAGGAGAAGGAAGGGAAAAATGAAGGGGGGGGGAATCATAGAGAGAGATGAACCGTGAGAGACTATGGACTCTGAGAAAACAATCTGAGGATTTTAGAGGGGAAGGGGGTGGGGGGATGGGCTAGCCCGGTGATGGGTATTAAGGAGGGCACGTACTGCATGGAGCACTCGGTGTTATACAAAAACAATGAATTGTGGATCACTACATCAAAAACTAATGATGACTAACATAATAAAATATAATTAAAAAATTCACTGTTATATGGCTCCATTTATAGGATTCCATCCTTGGGGTATTTTATAAATCCTTGTGAATAGAATCATAGCAGCGTAACTTGTGACTTGGACATCTATTTGGCAAACCCATGTTTGCATTCAATTATAAGATGATTGCGTCAGATCAAACAATGATCCAAGAGCAAGGTTTCAGCTCTCCCAGCCCTGTTCTCTAAAATTATATGAGACCAGGAATCGGGGGTGGGCAGTTTGGATTCCTATCCAGGGGACCTTAGGAAAATAAAAGGACCTCTCTGGACCTCCATTTACTCATCTGTGAAAATCAAGGGATTGAATTATATGGCCTCTAAGGTCTGTTCCATTCCAAAATTCCATGTTCCTATGATTCTGATTACAGTGCTGATCCAGTCATGCATGCAAAGTGCTGAATATTTAAGTAATTGCTCACAGGTTGCACATTTCATCACTGTCAACTGCACGGAGGGGCAGTACTTTCTTCTCTAGTTACATGTTGAATGTAATTGTACTTTAAATGACTTAATAAAGGTTGTGGTGTCCTCTGCCAGGGCTCATCTTTGTGCTGTGCATGCTCTGTACATAAGGGCTGCTTACTGTCTCTCCTAAATAGGCCCTGACCCCTGCTCTAGTCATCTAGTCTACCTGGTCTGAACCCGCGCATTTGCGTTCCTGATTGGGGGTAGCAATGTCTCCCTTATTGCTTCCTTGCATTCCCTTGAGGAGTGCTTACCCCAAGATTATCAAGAGGCAGCCAAAAGAGTTATTTGTGAAGAACTGTGATCCATAAACCCCTCCCCACATATATACGCACCCACCCCAATCTACACGATTGTTTCCTTTTTTTAAAAAAAAATTTATTGTTATGTTAATCACCATACATTACATCATTAGTTTTAGATGTAGTGTTCCATGATTCATTGTTTGTGCATAACACCCAGTGCTCCATGCAGAACATGCCCTCTTTAATACCCATCACCAGGCTAACCCATCCTCCCACCCCCCTTCCCCTCTAGAAGGGAAGTTTGTTTTTCAGAGTCCATCGTCTCTCATAGTTCGTCTCCCCCTCCGATTTCCCCCCTTCATTCTTCCCCTCCTCCTATCTTCTTTTTTTTTTTCTTAACATATATTGCATTATTTGTTTCAGAGGTACAGATCTGTGATTCAACAGTCTTGCACAATTCACAGTGCTCACCATAGCACATACCCTCCCCAGTGTCTATCACCCAGCCACCCCATCCCTCCCACCCCACCCCCCACTCCAGCAACCCTCAGTTTGTTTCCTGCGATTAAGAATTCCTCATATCAGTGAGGCCATATGATACATGTCTTTCTCTGTTTGACTTATTTCACTCAGCATAATACCCTCCAGTTCCATCCACGTCGTTGCAAATGGCAAGATCTCATTCCTTTTGATGGCTGCATAATATTCCATTGTATATATATATACCACGTCTTCTTTATCCATTCATCTGTCGATGGACATCTTGGCTCTTTCCACAGTTTGGCTATTGTGGACATTGCTGCTATAAACATCGGGGTGCACGTACCCCTTTGGATCCCTACATTTGTGTCTTTGGGGTAAATACCCAGTAGTGCAATTGCTGGATCATGCGGTAGCTCTATTTTCAACAACACGATTGTTTCTTGAACATGCAGGGGTTAGAGGTGCTCTAACCCCCTCCAGTTGAAAATCCACATCTAACTTTGACTCCCTCAAAACTTAACTTATAGCCTACTGATGACCAGAGAACATCCTGATAACATAAACAGTCACTGAACGCATACTTTGCATGTTATATGTGTTAGAGACTCTATCCTTATAATAAAGTAAGTTAGGGAAAAGAATGCATCATTAAGAAAATCATAAGGAAGAGAAAATACTGTACTGTGTTTATAAAAAAAGATCCACATATAAGTGCAGCCACACAGTTCAAATCCGTGTTGTTCAAGGGTCAACTGTATACATAAATTCTTTTTTTTTGAGGGCCGGGATTGCTGCAGGCTTTGCTGTCAGAACACTGAATTTCAAATTTTGATTTCAATGTTTTCTATTTATGAACGGCTTTGGACAAATCCTTCAACCTTGCTATGCCTCAGTCACCTTATCTGTACAATGGGGATAATGAAGCCCCACAGGGTTCTTAGCTGTTGTGGGGACACCAGGAGGGAGTGTGGAAGGCTCGGTGCTCACACCTGGTGAGCACTCAGTAAGGGTTAGCTCTTAGCGTGTCTGGATAAGCTACGAAATGTGCGCCTCTTCTCTTTCCAAGCAGCCTCTGGTCCTTTTCCTTTAATTTTCTCCAGCTGCGAAAGTACAGATTGAAGGCTGGCGAGTGATTCTCCTGCTCCCCCAACACTGCTCAGCTCTCCTGAGGAGTTGGCTGCTCAAGAAGTTCGAAGGTCCATCCAGCCTCCGGCAAGGAATGAGTGTTGGTGGCCCATTGTGACTTTGAATTTTGCTTATCTGACCTCAGGGCTAGAGTAGAATGATCTGTGTCTGTAGGTCAATTCCAGAAAGGCCTCACAGAGGTTCTAATGGGCCAGCAAGAGCTCCAGGAACTCTATTCCTCCGTCTCTCACTTGAACAATAATGACTCCTTGGAGGCAGGGTTGTCTTGCTCACGGCCCCATGTTGGGCTGCCGTGGAGAAGGCTGTGCGCAAGGCAGTGTGGCCTTCACCAGTGGGGACCTGCAAAGCCCACAGACGGAGGATCTGGTTGGACTGTCTGCCCTGGGTCTTCCTCACACTCAGGATAAGGACTTTTTCCTGGAGCTTTAAAGGGAACTTTAGGACAGGCTTCTGTTATGCTCTGCAGATCAGTGGTTCTCAAATTGGAGGGTGCGTCACCATCTCCTAGAGGCCTTGTTAAAACACCGCTTGCTAAGCCCCACCCCCAGAGTTTCCCATTCAGTTGTTCTGGGTGGGACCTGAGAATCTGCATTTTTTAACAAGTTCCCAGGTAATACCGATGCTGCTGCTTTGGGGGCCCACCATCTGGGAACCTCTGATCAAGACCACAATAGCCTCCAAGCCATTGGATAGTTTCACGGACCAGTTCCTACCTTTACAGGTGTATTTGCCCCGATGAACCAAGGCCTGGCTTGGATGAATGAATGGTGCCCCTGACTGAGAGGAATCTGAGACCTGTGATCAATGGCTGAACAAGACGAGACATTGGTGTCCTCTGTCACCATGTCATTGCCCAATGCTGTGGCGACATACATGATTGGCAGAAAGATGCCAACAGACACAGTCAGAGGATGTGCTACTTCTTTCATGACAGAGACTATGAGAACGTTGGGAGGCAGTTCCCTAAAGCAGAAGACAACATTGCAAGCTCCCAGATGGTGGCTTGAGCTTCCCAGCCCACCCGCGGTCCCCACGAAGACGTGTGGCTGCCGCAGATTCCTTCTGTGTGGTGTGAAGATTTTACGAGGCACAAGAAGCTTGCCTTTGCCAGAGAGGCTCGGAGAGGTTTCTGTGCCGCTTTGGCCCGCCTTCCACATACACACGTTTTGGTGACTCTGGCCAAGCGCCTGCCTGCTCAGCTGTAAAAATGAATAAAAGTGATGCCAGCACATTCCTGCGAGATGCGTGGATTGAAGGTCACCTTCATGCCTCTGTTGGTCCAACCTGGCCCTTTTCAGCTGCCCGAAGTGTCTATTGGCTCTGGGTCTCTCCTGCTGAGGTGTCCACATTGACTCTTTCCCCAGGAAAATCTGCTTTCTGATGATCAGAACCTTCCAAGAGGAGGAGCTAAGAAAGGAGGAGGGAGGAGGGCAGATGCTCCCTCAAATAGTGCATGTTTTGGGGCAGGTAAGAATTTGGGCATTAATTTTATTTTCTTTATGGGCCCAGGCAGGTGGGTGGGGGGAAGAGAGCAAAAGGTAGATAGATCCCCTTCTTTCGAGGATCCTGCCCCAAACCTGCTGCCTCAAGCAGCCCCTGACTCTGCACTGTTGGGGCAAATGCATCTTCCCAGTGACAGGAGCCATCTTGTCTCTGGAGGAATGACTGGCCTCTGTCCTGGAGGCCAGTCCTGGCTGTCGTTAATTGTCCCCTCGCAGGAACTGCTCACTTCACATAGCTCCTCTAACCTTTCCTTCACTTCCTCCACCCAAACCTTGAGCTGTGGCGTGTGCCTCAGTCACCTAGACAAATGCAAGAACACAGGTATGAGAGTTATCTCTAGGCTTGTGCATCATTTGCTTGCCTTATTCTCCACCCTCTTGGCCTCCCCTCTGCTGGTGCTGTCAGGGAAGGCATCTCTTCTTCCGCTTCTCTCTGCTTGGTCAGTCTCTCTGTTGTGGTGTCTGGGCCAGCAGGGGTTTCCCTACAAGCCCTCCAGGGACCCTTTCCATGAGGGGTGTCAGTTCTCTGTCTGTGCTCATTCTTTTGTCTATTAGTTTATCAAGCACAGATGCATTGAGTGTCACCAGTTGTCAGGTCTTGGGCAAGTTGCCAGAGATCCGCTCTTCCTGCCGTGATCAGACACCACGTGTACCTGTCAGGCTGTCACCTGGTGAGTTGCAATGCCCCTTGGCCATTCTGAGCATCTGCTTTTCCAAGCCATGGTTCCCACCTGCTGGGCGGCTGCTGGTGTCTGGAGCACCTGTTAAAAACACAGACTCCCAGACTCCTTCCATGAAGACTCCTATTTGGTAGGGCTGGGGTGGAGTATGGAAATCTATCGCATTTTTAAATGATTCCTGATTTGGAGCAAGATAAGATGATACTAAAATTTGAATGGAAATTTAAATAATAATGATCATACCAAAAACTTTTGAAAAAAAAAAAAGAGTGTGGGTGGGACACTTGACAGATATTAAAACATATCATAAAGCTTCGGTAATAAAAACAGTATGGCGTTTGGTCAAGCAGATCCATGGAAGCGAATAGAAAGTTCAGAGGCAGATCTAAATATATGAAAGCATTTAGTAAATGGTAAAGGAGGAAGTTGAAATCAATGAGGTGAAAAATGGATTGATCCATAAATTGGGTTGGGTCAACTGAGTAGCCATCTCGAGGAAAAACAAAACCTTGATCCATGCCTCATGTCTACACCAGGATGAATTCCAAATGGATCAAAGGTCTAAAAGTAGAATACGAAAGCATAAATGTATCAGAAGAAATCATGAGAGATGAAGTATGTAAATTACCTGACACTCCACAGTGGTGCTCCACAGATAATTGTTAGAATTGTGTTATAGATCCTATTACGGCTGTTGTAAGGATTATTAAAATTAATGTTAAAATTAATAGTAATGCATACAAATGCCGGATGGTTCAGACACACACAGAATTATAGTTTTCATACACTCATGCTGCTTTTCCCCCAAATAAGAAGCCGTAAGAAGGAAGGGACACTGTCCAGACAAGGACGTGTGAGGGGCAAGATGGATCCCCCTCAGCCAGACCCTCTGCAGTCATAGGGGAGAAAAGCAGATATTTTCTCTGAAAGCTTTTCCTTGCTCAGCCTTATTGGTTGTCTGCTCCTGATGCTGCCCGTGTCCTTGGGTGAAGAAAAGCTTCACTGAAGACTAGAAGCTGTGACCCCCCAACAACAGGTTCCCTTTGACTCAGTTTTCAAGGTGAACCCTCATGCCTGGATTTTGGGAGGACACTCAGGGGCTTGTAAGATAGTGAGGGACAGTGAAGGGAGGGCTTATTGGTATCGTATTTGACTTGGGTTATGCTGAGCATTCTCAGAGACAACACTAAGCTCAATTTTTAAGAGAAAAAAATTTGCTGAATTGAACTTAATCGAAATTAAAAACGCCTGGTCTTTCCCAAATACTAAGCGAATAAAAAGATGTCGAATCGCTATGTTGTACACCTGAAATGAATGTAACATTGTGTGTCAACCCTACTTCAGTTAAAAAAAGAGAGAATAAAAAGATAAGCCACCTCCTGGAGGAAATATATCTGCTCACAGATTTGTGTCCCGAGTGGACATTTCAACAAAGATGTGTGGATGGCAATAAGCACATAAAAAGACGGTCAACACTGGGTGATAGACACTGGGGAGGGCATGTGCTCTGGTAAGCGCTGTGAATTGTGCAAGACTGTTGAATCTCAGATCTGTACCTCTGAAACAAATAATGCAATATATGTTAAGAAAAAAAAAGAAGAAGGTAGCAGGAGGGGAAGAATGAAGGGGGGGAAATCGGAGGGGGAGACGAACCATGAGAGACAATGGACTCTGAAAAACAAACTGAGGGTTCTAGAGGGGAGGGGGGTATTAAGGAGGGCACGTTCTGCATGGAGCACTGGGTGTTATGCACAAACAATGAATCATGGAACACTACATCTAAAACTAATGATGTAATGTATGGGGGATAATATAAGAATAAAAAAAAAAAAGACGGTCAACATTATTCATCATTAAGGAAGTGCAAGTTAAAACCACAGTGAGATACCCCTGCACACCTATTAGAGTGGTTAAAATAATAAAAGATTGATTGGGTTGATGATAAATCAGAAGAACGGGTTGTCATCCCTGGCTGGTGGGACAGCCACTTCGGAAAAGAGTGTGCCAATTTCTTTATAAGTTAAACACGCACCCACTATGTGACCCAGGCAGTCCATGTCTAGATGTTTACTGAAGAAAGAAGAAAGTATTTTTCCAGGTATGTGCATAGTATTTTTAAGAGGTGAACACTAGAAATAAGGTAAGGGGTCATTAACAGGTGAAAGGGTAAACGAACTGTTGTATATCCATACAGTGGAACACGACCAAGAATAGTAAGGAATGAATTACTGAGACACACACAACATGGCTGAATCTCAAAATAATTATTCTGAGTAAAAGTCAGACAAAAAAGAACACTTACCATGCAATCCCATTTATATAAAACTCTAAAAGACAAAAACAACTCAACAGGGACAGAAAGCAGGTCAGTGGCGGCTGGGGGTGGGGATGGAGGCAGAGAAGAGGGATTACAAAGTGGCACAAAGAAACTTTAGGGGGTGATGATACGTTCATTTTGTTGAATATGGTAATGGTTTCACAAGAGTATCCATATGTCGAAACCTATCAAATTTGTACGGTTTAAATATGTGCATTTTTTGTGTGTCAATTACATCTCAATAACACTGTGAAATATGGATTAGTGACTGAGGGAAAAACACACATTCACGGGAAGGGGGAAATTCCTGAAGAAAGGAGAGAGATTTAGCAGATAAACGGAAATTTATTTTCTCACAATTTTGGAGGCTACAAGTTCAAGGTCATGGTGTCGGCAGAGTTGATTTCTTCTGCGGCTGCTCTCTTTGGCGTGTAGACGGCTGCCTTCTCCCCATGTCCTCACAGGGTCATCCCTCTGTGCGTGTCTGTGTCTTAATCTCTTCTTATAAGGGCACCAGTCAGATTGGATTAGCGCCCACCTTAATTACCTTATTCTAACTTAATTACCTCTTTAGAGACCCCACCTCCAAACGCAGTCTCATTTGAGGCACTGGGAGTTAGGATGCCAACATACGGATTTCGGTTGTGGGGGACACAGCCCAGCCCATATCATGGTGCGTTTGATAAAGTGATGGTAGCGTCCATGGCAAGAAAACTCATCTCGAAACCAAGCAGACAAAGATCCTGGCTTCTTAGCTCCTTCTTAGTCTTGGAATATGGGCTGAGTCACTGAAGTCACTCAGGGTGCCTCGTCTGAAAGTGCCAGACATTGTTGGTTGCTTGCTTGGCAGCTGTCTTGTGGCCCTGTGGGAGAAGTTGAGGATGGTAGAGTCTGGAATCAGGGAGCAGCGATGCCAACCCTGGAAACATCTACCATCAGACTTTCTAAGTGAGAAACAGACACCTCGTTCCATTTGTTGGTGTATTCTGTGCCTCATCTGCCAGAGCATCCTATGCAAGGCACCAGTAGGTACCTTTGCATGATTGGCCGTGAGGACCACATAGGATGAAGCACAGAAAGTAAAAATACTTGGTGCATAGTAGGTGCCTTGTTAATGGCAGCCTTTCCTACCATTGAAGAGAAAGTCAGCCTTTGGACATTTGGAGAAGGCACCCCCCTGTTTTCCGAGAACCCTGCTAATCCCTAAAACAGAGCATTTCGAGCCCGCTCGTCCTCGTGGCGGGATGGTTATTTTTCTTCCCTAACTAGTAGCAGGTGTTTGGCTGTGTCCGTTAAAAACCATTCCATGCTCCCCTGACAAACGAGTTTTTTATTTAGTGGTGTAGGATCAATAATGTGGTATCTCATGTGAACTATTAAAATGGAAAATGTCTGCTGGGCTGACAATCGTATTATCGATATGTACTGAGCAATAAATTATGTGAAACAAAATGGAGCAACCGGCCTTACAAAAGGCTTATCTGGGGGCACGGCTGGCTTTGTTACAGTTGCAGCCAGGGCTGCATTTGGAAAAGCACTTGATGGAGCTTGGGCAGCTTTCTATCTCAAGTGGTTGCTGGCTGTCTAAGCTCTCCTAAGTCAGACCGAGCCTGCTTGGAATAAGCTCCTCTCCCCATCTTCCCAGCCAGGTCCTGGCTGAGTCCGTTTCTCTTCTGACTGCAGTGCCCGTCCTGACCTCGGACCTTGAGTGTCCTCTTGTCACGTGTTCCATGTCCAGCGAGATGGCATTTTGGGCACCTAGGCTTGTTCCCATTGGGTGTCCTCGATTCTTTTCTTCAAACCAGCCACGTCTCTCCACCGTGAAATAGGGTTTTTCCAGGATTCTGGTGTGGATCCAGTCTGTGTTCACTTCCTGTCTGTCAGTTGCTGGCCTCTTTGCGTGATCAACCTGCTCGCTCCCCGTTGTCAGCCTTCCCTGTTGTCCGGGAGTTGAGAGGTGTCTGCTGATAGCCCTTTTTTTTTTTTTTTTTCAGGATTTCTATTTTCTTCATCATCATTTCCATAGGACCCAGGCTTGGATGCTATCACTCTGGGGTATTGAGTCGCAAGGTGTGCTGGGACCTCACGTCTCAGGAGGAAATGGAGAGGAAGAAGGCTGGGGATCAGGCAGGATGGAGGCTAGGAAACTGGCTTGGTGGTGGGGCCGACCCCCAAAAGAGGTGGTCAGAAGTCTGATGCACAATGTCAATGGTACTTGGTCAACTTGGATTGATCCAAGGCCAGGGGAGAAGCTGACAGTGGGAAGTAGAATATTACAGCCCCAACTCCTTACTGGGAGTTCAATGTGGAGACCCTCCCCAGTGGGAGAAACTGGACATTACACACGAGTCTCAGGCATCCCTAGGAGCCCAGATACAGTTCTCCAGACAACCACTTCCAATCTGAGCTGGCAGTCCGAATGAAGTCTGTGGCTCTATCTGGCCCGAAGGAATAACTGTCGATCAGGACAGTATGTGTATTGGGAGTAATGGCCAGATTAATGAGAATATCTGAGAGAGAAAGAATATTTGAAAGGGCACATTAAATACTACAATTTAATTTCATGATTGGGGACACAAAATGCCTATTATTTTCATAATAGAAATTACAGATGATAAAATTTCACCAAAACGTCTTAGATTGGGATACAGAAAGAATAGAGATGCTCAAAGAAGAGGGAGCAGCTCCTTCCAGGGACAGTATCAGCATCTGGATGGGAATGTCAAGTGTGTGATTACTCAGAAGGGGATGGATTTATCCAGAGAGTCCTAGGGGATCCCCTTAGAATCCTTTAGAATCTAAACGCCTGACTCATAGATGAAACTAATTCTATCCAATACAGGGTCAGAATTAATTTGAGAAACCTTAGCCTAGAAGGAAGACCCTAGCAATGTGCCTTTGAACTTTTCCCTCCATCCTGCATTGATGCTTTTTTTTTTTTTTTTTTGATGATAGCACTGAAGAAGGAAGAATATCAGATTTTCAGATGACACAAAGTTGAGATTCTCACTAATGTGGTAGGTGATCTCTGAAGATGGCCACCATCAATTCTTTCCCTCCTGTAAGTGGTGGTTCTCACGTCAAGAGCTGGAGTCTTGAATCTGGGCGGCCTTAGTGACTCATTTGATCAATAGAATATGGCGAAGT
Source organism: Neomonachus schauinslandi (assembly GCF_002201575.2). Classification (NCBI taxonomy): domain Eukaryota; kingdom Metazoa; phylum Chordata; class Mammalia; order Carnivora; family Phocidae; genus Neomonachus; species Neomonachus schauinslandi. The sequence goes on along the minus strand of NC_058407.1, from coordinate 165,789,014 downwards.
GATGTTCTAGGATTTCTGAGGCTAGGTATCAGGAGCCTTGTGGCTCTTGCCTGGGACTTTTGGAATGTTTATCTTTGGGACGTTCTCTCTCGGAACCTAGGTGCTAGGCTGTGATAAGCCCAAGCTAAATAGAAAGACCACATGTAGGTAACCTGGCCTCGGCTAAGCTCCTAAGTCACAGCCAGAACCAATAGCCATGCACATGAACAAGCCACCTTAGACATTGAACCTACGTGAGTTTTCAGATAACTGCACTCCCAGCTGCCATCCACATGAGACACCCTGAGACAGACCCACTGCCTTGACCCCAGTCCACCTACAGAACCATGACATACAATGATAAATTGCTGTTTGAAGCCACTAAGTTTTGGGATGGTTTATTACACAGCAATAGATAACGATAGCAACCAATATGATCACAAAGATGTAATTTAGATTAAAAATAATCTTTGTTGAGTGGACAAAAATGGACAAGAGGCATTTAAGAAGGAAAGGTTATGTCTTGAATACTGGGTTGGTTCTGCAGCTGACCAATGAATGACAAAGTCTGGGTTGATAAGGAGTAGCTGCCCTCGTGTGTGACCTCAGGGGGATGTGGATGCTGGTAAAGCACACAAATGGCCTTAAATTCCCACCTCTTACTGTTCCTGTAAGTCCTCTCCAAGCCCCGGTACCATGCTCCAGGCAATGGGGAATTCCAGCATTCTCTGGAGGGACTTGGTTTTGATTTTATTTCTTTATTTGAGAGAGAGAGAAAGAGCATGGAAGGGGGGAGGGGCAAAGGCAGAGGGAAAGGGAGAAGCAGACTCCCCGCTGAGCAGAGAGCCTGACTCGGGACTCGATCCCAGGATGCTGAAATTATGACCCAAACCAAAAGCAGACACTTAAATGACTGGGCCACCCAGGTGCCCCATTGCTGAGGAGAGTCTTGATCACATAGAGATGGGATGTACTGCTAACCCAATGAACCTTCTGCAGGGTACAGCAACCAGAAGAATTTGAAAGCAATCCAATACCAATAGGAATTATTCCACTGAGGTATCACCAGCATTCCCTGGCATCCATTACCCACAGCAGCCTTACTTATTTTTCTCCCTCCTTCTGCCTTTCCCCACTTCCACCCCTACCTCCAATAACCAGAGATTCTACTGCAGATTTGAGCTTAATGTCTCCTATTCATTCCCTAAGCGTTGAAAGGGATAATTGGGAGGTAATTGCATTACTGTGCAGTTTGTAGTTAACCTTCTATTTTGGCTCTTAACATGCATATCTTTGCTCCAGGAGTACATTAAGGATAATTATAGGCAATTCCCTGCCAGATCCAGAAAAGGGGTTTGCAATGAGCACGGGAGCCCACCAGGAAGGAAGAGTTAATATAGCTGAGTTTGAAGCATATCCAAGAACGTAAATGAATTAAGGTCAACTTGACATGAACTTTAGCCAAGCAAAGCTGGGGAAAATTAGAGTCAGATAAAAGTCCTTTCTTGAGAATTACTGCATCCTAACAAAGCCCAGAGAGATTGCCATATGCTCGTTTATTCAACCAAAACCCTGAGTTCTTTCTCTCTGCTGGGCTTTGTGGGGAGGGGAGCAGACAGTGTTGAGAAGGATCTCTGGTCCTTGGCTTGGACTGACATTTGTCAAGGCACCTACATACAAGATGGTCTCCAAGATAGGTCTTTGGGTTCAGATGTGATGTGCTTTAACCTTGAGCACCATTGAAAGAAATAAATCTGCCATCTCTGTCGTGTTTAGGGAAAATCAATTATCTTCTATAATTGTGCACAAACCCCTGGAAAAATGAACATTTATGTTCCTTCCATCTCAAATGCAAAATAACCAAGAAAAAAAATCTTGAAGATGGAAGCTGAACCCAAATAACTCGGCTACAGCAGGCTTCCCTTCACCAACTCTGATTAACACAGGATCTTGGGTCAAATTTTTCGACTGCCCCGTGCCTCAGTTTACTCAATTGTATAATAAGTGAGCTGTGTCTGGTCACTTCTGTCACTAGTGTTTTTTGGCCTCATGAGTTTGTATTTACCTTCCTCCTGCTTAGTATTAGGTCAAAATATCTTAAAAGAATGCTGTCCAGATATGGGTGTCGTTGACATAGTATCTTGCTGCTCTGTCTACGTGGGATGATCCAAAAGAAGAATCTGGCAACTTTTAATTTTCTGGCTGTCCAGAAGCCAATGAAGAACAGATATTTCTCTGTCGACCAACAAGATTCACGTCTCTTGTTTTCCATGGCCCATCATCAATCAAACTGAGAGGGCTTTATTTTCCTCTCTCATCCCCTGGAAGGAAAGGTTGGTGAGCAGGGGAGATTGTTGAGCATCGACTGTATGGTTTTCCTTGCAGAAACAGCCTTGGTAGTTGCTCAAGGATTCCAGACAGTATTGATGAGGATTAATGATCCTGTAAATAGGTGTTTAAAATAAATAAAAGGATGAAAACAGGGATTAGGGAGAAACTACAGTGGGTTAATAGATTAGGTGTTCAAAAGCAAGTTCCTACAAGATTATTTTAGCAATTAGCGGGAAACATTTTGTCACAAACAAAGTAAATCTGCAATCAGAAAATAATTTGCAATCAGCTTTGCAAGTAAAATAGCATCCTTTCCCGTCAGTCGAAGGCGTTTTGAGAATTAAATGATCAAGTCAAGAGTGATGCTTTCAGAAGGTAAATGGTTAGAACCGATTATCCTGGCAATTAGCCAACTGTGAAGCATCAACTGGGGAGGCATTTTGCAGAAAGCATTTCCTTTGAAGAAGCTGTCCAACCGCACCGAGAGCAGAAATACCTTGGTGCGGGGAGGTTGATGGTGCCTTCCTGGAAATCAGCAAATGCACTCATAAAAAGTCTCTGCCACCCACGAAGGCGGCTGTCCTCTCATAATGGATGTGACCCTCTGCTGTACCATGCGAGTCGCTCTGTGTGGACAAGTAACAAGCTCCTCCAGTATCTCCAAGGATCAAGGTCTTTGTGCACGCTTAAGATTTCTTCGGAGACCAAACTGAAGGGTGAAAGTGGTTTCTGCAGATGACCAGTCATTTAAGCAATTAGAGACCCACCTAGGAGAGACCATTAATAGGCAAGTTATCAATATTTTGCCTAACTTTTACTGCTGACCGTAAAGACTCAATTCAGCTTTAATGAGTGTATTTCAAGCAATGACTTTCCTTCCTCACTCTGGCAATAAAATGGAAAATGCAAATCTGGAGGGGCATACAGGTGCTCAGTGTACTGCTAATCTTCCCACAAAGGGACAGGACTGTCTAGATTTTGCAGGATTTGTGTACAGCAAGCAGGAAGATTCTAAAGTCAGTTCACAGTGTGTCTCTGTCTCAGTCAACTGGTTGCTAGTCATGCATTATCCAGCATTTTCCCGCCTAATTTCTCTCTTAAATATTTATAAAACTTGCCTAGGCTGCAAAGATCCAAGAAATACAATAGAATTATCTTAATAAAAGAAAGGTTGGGATGTGTCATTCTGATTTAGAAAGCCCATTTCATGGTGTGTGTTGGAACAAGAAATAATTAATTTGAGAAGTCCTTGATCTCTGACTGGAGTTGCATTAATGATATTATAGTATTAAATATAATAGTATTTCACCTTCATTATCCTTGTGTTCATTCTGAGCCCTTGTCTTCACGGTAAGAACCGTGTCCATGGCTGGAGATGATTAAAGTATAAAAGATTGAAATGGAAAGGGGTAATTTTGTGAAGCTCACTATTTACTCTGGATCTTAGCCACTTCTGAGCTCATATCTCTTTGTCTCTCGGCATTTTCATTTGGCTAATTCGGTTCCATCATTCACTGACTTCACTCCTTTCACGGCCCTGAGTTTATGGTCTACCCAAAGTCAAATAAAACAGTGTTATGGACTAAATGTCTGCAGCTCCCCAGAATTCAGGTTGAAATCCCCAATCTCAATGTGATGGTAATTGAAGGTGAGCCTTTGGGGGGGGGTGTTAGGTCATGAGGGTGGAGTTCTCATGAGTGGGAGTGCCCTTATGAAAGGGACCCCGGAGACCACTCTCCCTCATTTCACCAGGTGAGGATACAACAAGAAATGGGCACTCTGCAACCTGGAAGGTGGCCATACCGGCATCCTGATCTTGGACTTCCAGCCTCCAGAGCTGTGAGAAATACATTTCTGTTGTTTAGAGCCACCCAGTCTATGATGCTTGGTTAGGGCAGCCTGAACTGACACTGAGTTTGTTAACATTACTGGTGGGCTGCATTTCTTTATCCCATCTATTTTTGTTGACATCAAGGAGGATGGGACAGACCAGTGCCAGTTGGAGAAGCCCACACCGCTGTGGACTAGACCCATGACAGTGGTTGAGGGCAGGTGCTCAGCTCCCTGACCAGCTCCATGCATGCGAGGAACCTGCCTCCTTTGCTTTGGAGCCACTCTTCGAGATCCTGCTAGGATCTGTAACTATTTTCGGATTTTCTTTCACGACAGGGTCACCGCTCTAGACCTCTGGCCAGTTTCTGGGTGGGCACTGCCTTTTCAACCCTCACGCTCAGTTCTTGGACTGGGTCTCCCCATGGTACCCTGGGACTGCTCTGTTTGTGATATCCCTGCAGGACATTCTGCCTGGAGAGCAAAGCACTTGTGGCTCTCTGTTAGATTTTTGTTGTTGTTGTTGGTGTTGCTGACTGTCATATTTTTCCCTCCTAAGTTTTGTGATTCTCAGTTGTAAGCTCATATTTATTGACATTCACACCCATGATAGTTCTTTGAGGGCATGTTCAGAGAATGTACATTTGCTTCAGTTTGCTTGGGGACACTTGTCCGTTCCTCGGAGGCACTGCCACCTCAGGACCACTTTGCATTCTTAAATTGTGCTTTAAAAAAATCAAATAGTATAAATTCAGTTCCCAAACCCCTGTGAGTGCACATTTGTAGTAGCTGGGAATTCTCAAGAGAGATTACGAAATAATCCCTACCTCCTTCCTTCTAAGGAAGGCTTAGCAGGCAGATTGCCTCTTCATCTTCCCTTGCAAGGGGAAAGTTTTTTTTTTCTAGTTTTTGCCTTATTGAAAGTGTGGCCCCAAGAGAGCCTGGCATTGTACAAGAATCTCTGATCTTATTCCCGACCTCGTGTGGATCCCAGGCTGTCTGTCCTCTTTTCCCTGCATGGCCATGGAGTGGAAGTGCAAAATCCTGGGGAGTAGAGATGTGGGAATTCAAAGCTACCCCAGGGAAGCTGCTAGATTCAGCATTCTACTACATTCCTGGCTTTCTGCTCCCATTTCCTTTCTTTTCATTCTTTTTTTTGGGGGGTGGGTTGGGGCTTTGAGAGATTTATTTACTGTCTAGATTACTAGGCTGTGTCTTTAAGAAGACATTTTTCTTTTTTGATCCAGCATGTTTTAGGTATCTCATAGTGGTTGGATTTCTCAGTCTTTCTAGTTCACACCACTGCCAGAAGGCTGCCAACAATACCTTTGTCTTTGCCTTAGGACAGGCATTTCATTTGCTATTATTGATATTTGCTTATCTTTCCTCTTTTGTTGGGTTGCCAACTTTTTGTGTGACCCATATGCCCATTGCCATGACTTGCCAATGCCACGTTCAGGGATGGAGAACTTAGATGACAGATGGGATTTAGATGAACCTCTGGGTCTGTTTGTACTGCGATTGGGAGATGTCTTACATAGGAGAGTCTATGCTATGCTGCAGTAACAAATACCCCCTGAAATCTCAGTGATGCAAGCAGAATAAATTTATTTCTGCTCTTGATACGGTCTGATCGGGGTCTCCCAGTTCTCCAGGGCATCTCGCTACCCACTTGGGGATCTAGGTTTCTTCCATCTTGAAGCTGTGCCATCTGGAATGCATGGTCTCTGTGGTCAAGGGACAGGTGGAGCATGCCATGCAGTGTTCTCAAGTACCAAGACTGGACAGGACTGATGTCACATATAACACTTTTGCTCATATCTCATTGGCCAGAAATGGTCACATGGCTCCGCCCACATTCTGGGGCTGAGAAATGGATGGCAGTGCATGGATATTTGGGGGAGTGCCACCAGGCTCTGCCAAGATGGAAAAAGAGATAAAACATTTGCTGTACCAAAAGCTACTAAGTTAAGTTTATAATTAAGAATTGCTTAACTGTGTGTATCATGTTTGATTCTAATGTAAGCTGCCACTTGCTCGTGGATGTTTTAAGTCTTGGCCGAGTATGGGGAGGCAAACCAGAAGCCTGATTTTTAGGTTCTCCTTTGGCTAGTGAACCTATGAGTTCAAGCAAGATTTGAGGTCCTTATTTATTTTTTTACTTGATTTTTTAAAAATTTGAGTATAATTGACACACAATGTTTTATTAATTTCAGGTGTACAACATGGTGAGTCAACAACTCTCTATGTTATGCTATGCTCACCATAAGTGTAGCTACCGTCTGCCACCATACAATGCTATTACAATACCATCAACTATATTTCCTATGCTGTGTCTTTCATTCCTGTTACTTAGTCATTCTATATCTAGAAGCCTATATCTCCTGCTCTCCTTCACCCCTTTTGCCCATCCCCCCCACCTCTGGCAACCATCAGGTTGTCCTCTGTATATACAGGTCTGATTCTCTTTTTGTTTGTTTATTCTTTTTTTTTTTTTTTTGGTCTTTTAGATTCCACATATAAGTAAAATCATATGGTATTTGTCTTACTCTGACTTATTTCACTTAGCATTATGCCTTGTAGATCCATCCGTGTTGTTGCAAATGGCAAGATCTCATTTTTTATGGCCGTGTAATGTTCTATGTCTTCTTTATCCGTTCATCTATTGATGGACACTTGGGTTGCTTCCATATCTTGGCTATTGTAAATAATGTTGCAATAAACGTAGGGGTGCATTTAACTTTTTGAGTTAGTGTTTTTTCATTTTCTTTGGGTAAATATGCAGTAGTGGAATTATTGGATCATATGGTATTTCTACTTTCACTTTTTTGAGGAATGGAGGTTCCAATTTAAATCACCCTGACTGTCCACTGTTATAAACAACCTGGTGCTCATAAAGAGGGTCCACCTTGTCTTATGCGCTCCGGCCCTACTGGGGCCCATAACAGTCTTTGGGTAAGACTGCCCATGACCTCCTTTTCCTGGACCCAAATGCAGGGCTGTTTATCCCCACAGTCTGCACTTCCACTGAGGGGTTGAGGGCCTTGGGGTGGGCAAGGGCAACACATTCAAGAAATGACAACTCTGGGAATGGGAGGTTTCCTGCCTTTTCTGAAGTCAGCCCATTCTGTCTGGGAAGAGCACTCAGTTTGAAATTAGGAGATACCTTTCTAATCTTAAGACTGGACCTCAGCTTCTGCACTGGGAAAACAAGGCTTCATGTTAGCTCTTTGATGCTGTGATTCTCCATAGAGGTGTGCATTTTAAAAAGTTCATTCATTCAGAACATACATACTGAACATCTTCTCTGTGTTAGGCCAGATGGGAAACCCAGAGATTCAGTGATCCTGAGATACAGTTTCTGCTTCCCTAGGTCTCCTGCTCATTGCTTCTTAACCAGGGGAGAATATATATAAGGATTGGGAAATTATGTATACTTTCTTGAACATAAATATTTAGCAGGACTAAAGTGGAGATTGTTCACCGGTGTGTTTGAAATTGCCTCTAGGTGATTCTGATGGCTACTGCTGTTTGAGAACCTCTGCACAAACTAGTGAGGGGAGCAGACCAAGTGACAAGTAATATGCACAGAGGAGGTGACAAACTTAGTGTGAGAAGTGACTGCTTCTATCCCAGCACTTCTTGGAAAGCATCCTGTAGTAGGAAGGAAGGGGAAAGGAAGCCAACAGTTATTTAGTGTCTACTATGCGTCGTCTTACCTAAATAGCTGCACCTTAATCTCACAATAACTATGGTGTCATGCTCTTATCTTCATTGTAGAGAGAAGAAACAGAGGCTGATCCACCTACCCCAAACAGCATAGTTAGTAAATGGGGAGGCTAGAGTTTGAATCCAAACAAGGTGGTATTATAGTTGGATCTTGAAGAATGAATGGTGATACATCAGTTAGCTAATAACACAAGATTGTTGTTAACAGGCAACCCAAAGTCTCCATTAAAGAACAGAGATCTGCGCGTCATAAATTGGTGGGTCAGCTGGGGTTGGTTGGTGCAGACTTGGCTTACTGGCTCTGCTGATCTTGGCTAGGCTCAGTCACACTTCCTGGGTTGGCTGGAGCCTGGCCGATCCAGGCTGGAGTTAAGTGAAGTGGCTGCTTTACTGGGACCAGCAGGCTGGGCTGGGGAATGTTCTTTTCATGGTGATGACAAAGACTCAGGAAGGCAAGTGGAAATTTCGAGTTCATTTAAGATCTAAGCTTGGAGCCGGGACACTACCACTTCTGTCTCATTCTGTTGGCCAGTACAAGTCACACAGTTGAGCCCAAGGTCAAAGGGTTTGCCATTTTAGTGAGGGGAAATGTAAAAACACATGGCAAAGGGTGTAGATATAAAGAAGGAGGGGTGAAGAATGGGACCAATAATACAACCTATCCGAGGTGGATTTCCAAGAAGTTTAGAGGAGAAGGAAAGTGAATCAAGTAGAGTGTAATGGATTGAATTGTGTGCTCTCCACCCCCAATTCATAGGGTGAAGTCTTAACCCCCAATGAGACTGTATTCAGAGATAGGGCTTTTAAGAAGGAAATGAAGACTAAATGAGGTCATGAGGGTGGGGCTAATTCTATAGGACTGGAGTTCTTATAAGAAGAGGAAGAGACACCAGAGGGCTCTCTCTCCACATGAACACAGAAGAAAGGTGTTCTGAGACCACAGTGAGAAGGTGGCCATCAGCAAGTGGGGGATAAAAGCACCTTGATTTTGGTTTTCCAACCTCCAGAACTGTGAGAAAATAAGCTTCTGTTGTTTAAGCCACTGAGGCTGTGGTATTTTGTTATGCAGCCCTAGCTCACTGATACACAGGAGAAAGAAGAAAGAGACAGAGCGAGCAACAGGGAAATATTTATTGAGCATATACCCTTTGCTGAATACCACACGAGGACCTTTGTTCACATATTTTGGAATCGTCTTGTCAAATAGATTTATTATCTCCTTTTTAGAGAGGAAATAACCACAGCTACCCACCAATGGGCAGAGGCAGGATTCAAGCTGGAGTCCGCTGCTAAGCAACCCATGCTTTTGCCTCTGAAATGCAGGTAAGCAACTTTCCTTGCAGAAGGGCCAGAAAGTGACTCTCTGAGGCTTGACAGGCCATGCGATCTCTAGGGTAACTACTCAACTCTGCCGTTGGAGCACGGAAGCATCCATAGACAATATGTCAACAGATGGGCCTGGATGTATTCCACTAAAACCTCATTGACAAACACAGGAAGTGGGCAGGAGTTATGGGCTGTAGTTTTGATGACCTCTGTTCTGTAATATTCTCCTTTTATGGGGCTTGGCCCATCCCACAGGGGGGATTCTAGACAGAAAGACAAGTGTGTAGGAAGGCATGGATGTGTGGGAGTGCATGATGTATTCAAGAGATGGAAAATAATTTGATGAGACAGGAGCAGATGGTGTTAATTTGAGGTATGGGAATTGAGGCAGTGGGAAAGCTAAAAATGTAATGGGGGCCCGGGTCATATTTATCTACTTGTTGAGCAAAGCTCTTGCCTGTGGCAGGTCCTTTGATAGGCTCCGGGAGTCCCCCGTAGAGGGCATGAAGACCAATCTTTATCTTTGGAAGAGGTGATGATTTGGGAGGGAGAGAAAGACATGGGATGGTTTAAGGAGAGGAACAGGCACAGAGAGGAAGCATCAAACTTCTACGTCCCACACTGGAACACTAAGCTGAATTCCCATCCAGGGCAGGCCCTCAATGTTCCCCCAAAGATCATGTAGGAGAGAGCATTGCTTGTTGAGCAGAGGATCAGAATCAATGAAATCAATGCTCTAGTACCTTGCTTAAGAATCTCCTAAATGTGGACATGGGCTTTTGGAGACCGAAGCTCGTACGACTATTTGAAAGAGTTAACACACTGCACTTGGAAGGGAAAAAAAGAGCCATGTGGTGGCAAAGAATTTGTTCCCTTCCTTGGGTGGCAGCCACAGGATTCCTCGCCAATTAGTAGCATCTGGTCCTCATAGAAGATTCATCCTGGTTGAGCTGGCAGGTACCTCTGGATGTGACACTCTGTGAAGTTCCTGATGGGCCATCTGTGATGTCTTCCCTCCCCAGATACCTTGGGCCTCCCGCCCCCTCCAACCCGTCTGCCTTTCCTTGGAAATATTTTTAAACACTCAGACCTGAGAGCAGGACCAGCTCTAGCTTTTTTTAGAGATGAGGGTGAGATTACAAGTTGCTTTTTTGGACAAATCCAATAAAAGGAAACAGTGACTATAGGAACAGCTATCACTTATTGGGCCCTTACCATGGGCTGCAGTGAACATTTTACCAAAAATGTGTTTTTTTTTTTTTTAAAGTGCATCTCAAACAACTGTGTGAGGATGTAAGTGCCTTCATTATTCCGATCTGCAAACAAGGGATGCGAATCGCAGAAAGGTTACTTCCCCAACCCAATGCCAAAGAGTCTGTAACTGTTTGAACCTGGATTCCAACCCCTTGTGGTCTGAGTGGACAGCTCAGACTGACATCGAACACAGGGGGAGATCTAAAATTCGTGTTCTGTTAGAAGTGGGTGTTTAATTGGTGATGCTGATTTTTTTCTTTTTTTCCTGCTTCTGGATAAAATGAGGATCCTGTCATTCTGAGGGGTCCCTTCCTGATGAATGTTATCATAATCATAGATGTAATGGTAATATTTATAATTGCAAACTATTTTGCAGTTTCCAGGATGCTCTTGCTGACATTACAGGACATTACAAGGCTGTTCTTTGTTTTCCTAGACTCATAGACACTCTTGTTTTCCTTTTTTTAGGTAGGGCAGGGCCGTCTCCTGGAACTCTTGTGTACTCGCTGTTCTGAGAACTCCTGGCCTTACACTCTCCTTCCACCTAAATCCAGTAAATTAGCCTGTTTTCCACATGGATACTGCGGGGAGGGGAGGAAGAGAATGAGGCTCAGCTTGCTATTCAGATGCGTTGTCTTCATTCACTGGGGAAGAAAAGGCCTGGGTCTTAATGAAAAATAAAGAAGTCTACAGATGAATCCTTCAGCTTCCTGTCAAAGGCCCAGATTGAGAAATTTAGAGTTACTGGGCTTGCGGTCTTTTAAGTAACAGTGGAATAAAACAGGCCACGGTAGCCACCGAATACTCTGGTTATCTTCCTAAATTGATGATACATCTGGCTACTTCACCCCCCTTTCAATTTCAAATGCAATTTGTCTGAAGCCTCCAATTTAAATCACATAGATCTTCTCTAAACTAAATAATAGGCTACATAACTCCGGCTTCCCACGAAAAGACAAGGGTTCTGCACGCATCTCTGCGCGCGTGTGTGTGCATGAGCATAGCGGGGGCAATGGATTGCGGCTGGTAAGAAGAGATGCATTCCAACTGATGATTGAATTTTTTTTTTTCGTAAACATGCCTGCTGACTTTTTTTTTTATTCTTATGTTAGTCCCCATACATTACATCATTAGTTTTAGATGTAGTGTTCCATGATTCATTGTTTGTGCATAACACCCAGTGCTCCATGCAGAACGTGCCCTCCTCAATACCCATCACCAGGCTTACCCATCCCCCCACCCCCCTCCCCTCTAGAACCCTCAGTTTGTTTTTCAGAGTCCATCGTCTCTCATGGTTCGTCTACCCCTCCGATTTCCCCCGCTTCATTCTTCCCCTCCTGCTACCTTCTTCTTCTTCTTTTTTTTTTTCTTAACATATATTGCATTATTTGTTTCAGAGGTACAGATCTGAGATTCAACAGTCTTGCACAATTCACAGCGCTTACCAGAGCACATACCCTCCCCAGTGTCTATCACCCAGCCACCCCATCCCTCCCACCCCACCCCCCACTCCAGCAACCCTCAGTTTGTTTCCTGTGATTAAGAATTCCTCATATCAGTGAGGTCATATGATACATGTCTTTCTCTGTTTGACTTATTTCACTCAACATAATACCCTCCAGTTCCATCCACGTCGTTGCAAATGGCAAGATCTCATTCCTTCTGATGGCTGCATAATATTCCATTGTATATATATACCACATCTTCTTTATCCATTCATGATGATTGAATTTAAAGCTCTTTCATTTCTACTGGGGATTTGGGATCTAATGAAATGATCGGCAGTCCTGCTGGGGCTGGCCTGCCGTGATTGTATCCCCAGATGCAGACGGGGAGCAGAGCCATTGTGGTGAACCCAGGCCGCCTCTTGCAGCCCAGCTTGGGGTCTGACCCAGGACCCATCATGGGTCTCCTGAGTCATTTCCTTGGCCTCCAAACTGGTTCTTTCCTCCAGAATCAGCCTCTCCACTCCACTTCCAAGCATCTTTCAGCAGTTTTTTTTCCCCCAACACGCAAAACTGCTTCGCCCTCTGTAGGTCAGAAACCTTCCTGGACTGCCCAGAGGTTAACTTCCAAGCTCTTTCAAAGTGCATCCCCAACCAAACTGTGTTCTCTTCCTCACTGCCCGTGGGTACCCCCTTCTTCCAGAACGTGACTCTCACATTCCCCATTGTGTGCTTTGCTTTCCCACCTCTGACCTTTGTCTGCTGTGTTTCCACCCCTGAAACTGTCTTATTCCCTCTTTCTCCTGCCAACTCATGCTTAAAGGACGCACTGTTCTGTGCTTGGAATGGAAAAGCATAACATTGTTAAGAGTTGGAAGGATTCTTTGAAGTTGGGAAATTTAATTTCTATGGAAATGTGTTCCGCTCCCCCCCCCCCACACTTCTAAGTCTCCTTCTGCAAGATCCTGCTCAAATGTTGCTTCCCCCAAAAACTTCCAACTCTCCTGGCAGGTTATCCATGCTCAGTACATGAGCAATACATTAATGTGTGAATAAATGTGGGAGTGGAAGGGCAAAAGGTCCTTTTTCTTTTATTTTGTCCAAGGCTCTAGAGTCACGAACACTTAGATTGTTTTCAGAGCGAGGGATGAGCCAGTCCAGCTTCAGATGGAGAGAGAGGTCAGTGTCATAGGGCAAGTCATGGCAAGTTAGTGCCAGAAAAGTAGAACCAGAACATAGGGTTCCTAATTTGGCTTATATGTGGCTTCTGTCCTGTTTGTGTTTGCTGTATCATGGGGCTGTTTCAGGCGGCAAAGCCTGGCTGGGCACTTGCTGGTTGCTCTTTCTCACGCCGTGACTCCTTCGAAAGAAGTTCCCTCGTCCTGGAGATGATTATGAGCAGGAGTTCAAAGTTGAGAAAGACACAGTCTGGCTCCCCAGGGAGCTCCGGTCAGCCTGCAGGCATGAAGGGAGAGTAAGAAGAATGCAGAGCAGAAGCTGCTGATTCTCGTGTGAGTGGGGGTGAGAGATACGGTGTGGTCCTCTCTGGGAAGGGGGCATTTCAATTGAGTCTGGAAGGTGAGCTGGATTTTTCAAGAGGAGGGCGAAGCAAGTGATCCCTATAGAGAGAAGGTCACGTGCTAAGTCCCCGTGGCATGAAAGGTCATGGTGTGTTTGGGGTAACAGGGTGAAGGGTCAAGTGCCTGGAGGAGGGCAGGCTTGGGAAGGGGCAGAAGGGACCCAAGAGGGTGGGTGGAGCCATCTTACCAAGCTAAGGAGATGGTGCTCTGTCCTCTGTACATGGGGGGACACTAGTCAGCTTCGGCTGCCAAAATGAAGTATCACAGACCGGGCGGTTTAAACAACAGAAATTTATTTTCTCCTAGTTCTGGAGGCTGTATGTCCCAGATCGAGGTGTGGGCAGGTTGGTCTCTTCTGAGCTCTCTCTTTTTGGCATGCAGACAGCTATCTTTTCCCTGTGTCCTCTGTGTGTGTCTGAGACCTAATTTCCTGTTCGTATAAGGACACCTGTCCTATTGGATTAGGGTCCACCCTAAGACCTCATTTTAACTTAATCACCTCTTTAAAGACCCTATATCTAAATATGGTTGCATTCTGAGGTCCTGGGGGTGAAGATTTCAACACTTGAATCATACGAATTTTGGGGGGGAGGTTACAACTCAGCGGGTAACAGGGGACAAATGGAGGTTTTTTAAGGATTCATTTGGAACACTCAACTCTCGTTTTCTTGGCCTGTGGTGTGTTCTAAATGGCATTAATCCTTCCTCTGAAGGGCCTCTAAATATAGATGCCATCTGCTGTTGTGCAATATGTTATCACTGATCCCCCACTTAGCAGCCGCTTCCTTACAGGCAGGGAGGGGAGGCTGCAGGGGGGGGAGGCTGCAGCGAGACCGAGGGGAGGCAGCCAGCAAGAAGCCGGAGAAAACCCCGCAGTCGGGGTCGAGTGAACTCCAGAGCTTCCAAGATGATGGAAGGACGCCAGGACCCCCAGATTCTCTGGGGGCTTGATGCACATCGACTCAGAAAGAGGGGCCCCGCCCCCTTCCTCCAAGCGCACGAGTGCGAAATGGTGATGAACATCTTTGCTCATTAAAAAAAAAAGTTCCTTCTTACAGAGCGAAGTGGCACCTGCCAGCCCTGGTTGATGGCATCTCCTCAGTGATTAGGGGGAACACTCATCATGTGGACGTGCGTGCGTGCTGCCCGCCGACGTGTTTTGCTCAGACGATACCTGCCCGGAGTCCTTCTGCGGCTGGTTCGCCCCTGCACTCTTGCTGTGAAGGACAGTTTGGCCCGCCCATTAATTACTTTTAAAGTTCTAGATTTCAATTACGGAGTTAATTACTTTTTGCCATATTGCCCCCATTAAAGACATTTTCATTATTAAGTCAATTGGTTAGAATTGAAGAGCCTTGCCAAGAGAGAAGAATTATGGTTCCAGGAGCCTCTTGCCGTTCACTTGCGTCTCTTCCTGCTTTGAGGTGATGGAGGGGGAAGGCTTATTTTAGATTTTTCCCATTGTGTGGCAAATAGTTGTAAGCCGCTTTGTGCTCAATACCGCCCTGGACTACAGTAGATCCACGCGGCCTGTGTCTTGGGGGGGTGGGGGTGGGCAGTCGAGGTCTAGCAGAGAAGAAATATTTTAAATGTAATTCCAATTGTTAAATAATTTAACTCAGATTTGTAAGTACTATATGAGGAGCACGCACAAAATATTGGGACCCAGACGAGGAGAGGGGTGATTAATTTGGGAAGCCTCTGCAGAGGAGGTAAAATTTTACATAGATCTCGTAGGATGCATTGGAGTTCGTGAGCCACATAAGAGGGAAAATGTATTTGTTTCCTAGGACTATCATGATGAAGTGGCGCAAACTGGCTTAAACCACAGAAATTTGATTTTTCATCGTTTTGGAGGATAGAATTTGGAGATCAAGCATGTCCTCAGGGTCATGCACTCTCTGAAGGCCCTAGGGAAGAGTAAGCTCCAGGCTGCTCTCCTAGCTTCTAGTAGTTTCTAGTAGCTTCAAAGTATAATGCGAATCTTCACATGACGTTCTGCCTGTATCTCCACCTTGTCTTCTCTCAATCCGTGTCTGTCTCTGTGTTCAAATTTCCCTGTTTTGTAAGGATACCAGTCATATGGGATTACAGTCCACCCTACTGACCTCATTTTAACTTGATTGCCCCTGTAAAGACCTTATTTCCAAACGCAGTCACATTCTGAGTTACTCGGGGTTAGGATTTCAACATAGGAATTTTTAGGGGACACAGTTCAACCCATAGGAGCATCCATGGCGGAGGAAACAGGCTGCACAGAGGCATGAGGTCCTGAAAGGATCAGCCTATTTGGGGAACAAAGAGACAGTTGCCTTTATTTTTGTGGCAAGCCTTCTCAGAGTGGGGAAGCTTAGCCATGAGATATCTGATTTTTAATTTGGTGATAAATGCTCCCAGATGGCTTTTCCCAAAGGCAGAAACAGCTCACATCCGAGGAGACTCCTTCCCTGCTAGCGATGAATGCTATCACTCTTTCAAGTGTTTTCCACTCTGATGAATGTAAAGTGATATCTCATGGCGGCTTTAATTTGCGTCTCTCCGACTAGCAGAGAATGTGCACATCTTTTCACACGTTTTTCAGCCATGTGGGTTCGCGCTCATGTTAATTGTCTGTGAATATATGGTCGACTCCATTTTTATATGGTGGTGCTTTTCATTTACGTCCAAGAGCTCTTCATATAGCATAGCTATTGACCTTCGTCTAGCATCTGTACAACAATACCTTTCTCAGATGGATTACTAATCTTTGACCCTACACATCACTATTACCATATCATTAACTATATTCCTTATGCTGTGCCTTTTATTCCCACTTGTTTTTGTTTGGGTACAAGAGATGATATAGACTGTTTTCACTTTTTTTTAACGGACTGATAATAAGTTTGCCAGCACATTTTAGGAATAATCTACTCACTTTCCTTTGAATTAAACTGCCATCCTTGTCATAAATGGACTTATAATACAAAGGCATCTGATTCTGGGTTCTCTATCATGTTCCACTGATTTATCCATGCCTTGATCAAAACTAAATTGATTGATTATTCTTTAAGACGTTTATACAATTCCTAAACCCCAAACACACACAGAAACAAAAATCCCTTGTCAGAATTCTACACAGAATTGCATTAAAATTGTACATTGAATTTTGGGAACATTGCGTATATATTTTCCCATTTGTTCAGAATTTGTTTTATGTATTTTAATAAACATATATTGTTTTCCTCACGTGTGCCTTGTACCTTTCTTCAAAAACATATTCATAGGTATTTTGTAGTTTTTGACCCAGTTATAACAGGAACGTTGTGAGAATAAAGAAAATGTATGGATTTTTGTTCATTTACCTTGACTAGAACTACCTCTCTGGACAAATGAGGAAATGGAGAGACATTCAGTGCAACTGGGACATAGGATTCTTGTGACATACACTATCCCATCCCATCCCATCCCATCCCATCCCATCCCATCCCATATTCTACCATACCACCCCATAAGATAACATTACCAAACACAACATAATATAGTGTATACTTTAGAGGAGTTGTGTCTGCATTTTCTCTTAAGGACTTTCTCAGGACTATTAAGAGAGAGGTTAGTCTTCTCTCTGCCTTTGTCACGCCAGGGTGGTGATGTGTTAGTTGGAGAGAATTTAGTTTCTCTAATGGACACACTCATGGTTGCACTGGCCCCAAGACCCAGTGCCAGTCCTGGATGGGGTGGGGTGGGGTGGGGTGGGGTGGTGGCCCCCCACGAGAGCCTTTGTCTTCCCAACCCCACTGCCATGTCATGTGGCAGGGTGACCCCTGGACCAGCTACCTTAACCTTCCTTGTGGTTGTTTTCCACTCTCTTGGCCCTTCCCAACTTTCCTGGAGGCTGGAGTAGGGTCTTCCTGCTCATAGGTTCAAGTAACTGGAAACATTGCCCATTCCTGAATGTCTTAGTTGGCTCAGGCTGCCATAACAAAGGACCACGGATGGGGGCTTAAGCAACAGACATTTATTTCTCACAGTCCTGGAGGCTGGAAGTCCAAGATCAAGGTGTGGGCAAGGCTGGTGTCTCCTGAGACCTCTCTCTGGCTGGTGGATGGCCACCTTCCCACCGTGTCCTCATGTGGCTTTCCCTCTGTGCACGTGCATCCCTGGTGTCCCTTTGTATGTCCAAATTCCCTTTTCTATGAGTGACACCAGTCATACTGGATTAGGGCCCACCTTACTGACCTCATTCAACTTAACCACCTCTTTAAAGGCCTTACCTCCAAATTAG
This sequence comes from Neomonachus schauinslandi, assembly GCF_002201575.2. Taxonomy (NCBI): domain Eukaryota; kingdom Metazoa; phylum Chordata; class Mammalia; order Carnivora; family Phocidae; genus Neomonachus; species Neomonachus schauinslandi. The sequence goes on along the minus strand of NC_058407.1, from coordinate 165,771,279 downwards.
TGACATTCTGAGGTTCTGAGGGTTTGGGCTTCCACATGTGGATTTTGGGGGGATAAGACTGAGCCCAGAGCACCGAGGACCATCAGGGAGAGTGCAACCAGAAGGGCCTCAGGCTCAGGTTTAAGGCTGCCTTTCTCCCCACTGCACCCCCACTGTATCAGCCGTCACTGAGAGGCAAGTCCAAGGCAGCTAACTGAGGAGAATGACATTCCTACAGTTCTCTGCTGTAGATGCTAGCTCATGTTAGAGAGCCCCAGATACCGGGGCCCAGGCTGGGGTCACCTTGGCTTCGGCCACCACCACCAGCCTCCTCTGAGATGCTGTCCTTGTCCCTTGGCTTCCCCCACCTCCAACATTCCTCCCTGTCATCACTCCCCACCCCCTTCAATAAGGTCTGCTCGGAGGGATGATTCTTATTTCCAGAAATTGCCTATTAAGACCACAGATGAGAACAAAAGGTGCTTCATTAGTATCCCAAATTCTGAGTCCAGGGACCCGTGGCCATGGAGCCCTCTACTGGGCCCTGGTGTTGCTGAGAGCTTCCCACTCAGCAGAGCCAGCTTCACTCCCTCTCCAGCCTCCAGCCACTGAAGAAGCTGAGTGGGAACCGCTCAGACAGAGCCTTTTGGGAGAACTAGGAGTTTGTGGGAAGAAGCAATCACTCCCCCAGGGAATATGTCTCGAAATCTTCTGGCCCTCACGATGTTTTCCCATGTGGTTGGGATGCTTGGAGTATTTCCCACATGCCAGAGGCTGGAATGTGGCTTCATCCATCCAGCTGCTGGCTGGTAGAGCCTCCTGGTGCACTAGGGCAGGGGGAGGGAGGGAGGGAGGGAAGGGGTGGGGAGAGGGAGCGCTGGAGGTGGGGTGGGGAGGGCAGAGGCAGTCCTGCTGTTCGGCTTGGCAGTGGTGAGCTCCCCCATGCTCAAGTGGACATCTGCGTCTAGGCCATCACGGGGATACCAACTATCCCACCCGGCCACCTGCTGACACGTGAACCCCAGACGCAAGAGACTGGGTGGTGGCCCGTCTGAGAGAACAAAACCCCTCCCACCCCAAGCCTCCTGGGTGTCCAGCCTCAGCTGGCAGTGGGAAGGGAGAGAAAGAGAAGAAGGTATCACAGATTTAGGGGTGACACTGTAGAATGAATGGGAACACCTTACTAAGGAACAGGATTATTTTATTAAATGGAGCTGAATCGGAAATTATGAAATCGAATTCCATGCTGTTCAGAAAGAGCAACCTACAGCCCGGGAGGAAGGGAGGCTCACCGTCGTAGCACTAATGAGAAAAAATAAAATCCATTTTACGTTTATATGCTAATCAGTTGAGCCCCTCACTTAACTGGCTATTACGGGCATCAACTGAGAAAAGGTCAGATTACGACACCTGTGGGGGATTTTTGTATTCCAGGGGAGAGTTCAAAAGGCCCAGACGTTTGTAAGACAGGGAGAAATGATTCTACAGTAATGGAGTGACTGTTGATGGCATGCAAGATTCATTCATGGCAAGATTCATGCCCTGCTCCCATAGGGGAGGTAAAGTAGTAGTCTCCTTCTCTGTCTCTGTCTCTGTCACACACACACACACACACACACACACACACACACACACACGCGCGTTTTAGACCAGGCTTCAAGGGGCCATAGCCATCACCTAATCCAGGAATAACAGAGGTGTGGCATAAGAGATATTAGTCACCTATTCCTCCTTTAATGGCAGACGTGAGTAATCAATCATGACACAAATTTCCTGCTAAGACTACCTATTCTCTGATGTAGAAAAGGGAGAGTCCACTGTAGCAATCAGGGAGGGCTTCCTGAAGGAGGAGACCTTTAAGCTGATTTTTCGAATGATGGGCAGGGTTTAGAGACGTGACCTCCAAACTTCGGGTGGGGGAGGCTCAGGAGACCATAGGGAACTTGTAAAGGCCAGATCTGGAGTCCATCCCACGAGACTCTGATTTAGTCTGTATTAGGGGCCTTGCGAGAATCATCAGTTTTCAGGTTCCTTGGGTGAATGAGATACTTGCTGGCATGGGGGGAGTGGCATGAGCAAGGAAGGGCGAGTGGCAGAAGGTTCCAAAGGAAAGGAAGAAACAGCATCGCATGTGATTGTTTTTGGCTGTGCTAGAGAGAAAACGCAGGTGGAGGTGGGCTGGGACTCAGGTGCTGTGGGACCTGGGGGTTCTCCCTGCAGATGAGGAAGGCCCAGGGGTCCAGAAGCAATGCCAACAACTCCCTGCTACACTCTTGAGTGCCAGATTTCAGCCAGATGAGGGGCAGGAGGCTCTCAGCATATCCACAAATCCCAACCGATGTATGAGCAACTGCTGCTTTTGAAGAATATTGTTTTAACAAAGGGCAGTCAATGCAGGGTATTTTGGTAATGGCTTTATATCCAACTCATTGTCACACCTGGGCTGATTACTTTATATATTGGAAAAAAAATCCTCGCCCCTTCTCCTGCTTTCCTGTCCTTTGATAGAAACAATGAAGGTGATAATAATTTAAAAAACCAAGAGTTCTCATTTACTTGGTACATACTGTGTTCAAGGGACAGTTTCATCTTTTGCAAACTTGACTTTCATTCCCTACACCTGCCCCGTAAAGGGGTGCTGTTACTCTATCCACACCCAACCATTGTTCGAGGAAGGAAACTCAAGTCCAGTGAGCTGTGATTTGTACCAGGGAACACCAGAGTTGGAACTCAGATGCCCATCTGACTTCCTTCAATGTAGTCCTGCTCTGGACTACACAGTGTTACCGAGTCACATGTGAACAGTTGGGCTTGGTGGCATCCGATGTATTTGGATATTTACTGGTGGTGATCTTCTTCTAGTACCCCATCCCCCTGGGAACCCTCAGGATTATTTTGGAAATACTGTTAGGGGGTTAAGTATGGGACCCCAAGTAAACCAGTGGAGATGAAGACTGGTAGTCATCTGGTATCATGATTAAAGTGACCTCATTGAACTCAGGCTGAAGGACGCTGAGTTGGTTCGGAGACACGAGGGATAACTTAGGGGGTAAACTGGAGCGTGTGGGGCTCTAGAAATAAACTCACTTGGGCTTCTGCCCTGCCCACCCATTAATCCTGTGACTTGAACCAGGGGCACAACCTCCCAGAAATCCAGCTCACTTGTACACAGGTCTACGGATCCCTGCTTCTTGGGAATCCTGCGAAGACAGGTGACTCACGGGTGGACGGCACCTGCCCTGACAACTTTGATTCAAGGACGCCCATAATACATATGGGCATCCTGCCTCCAACAGGGCCAATGACAGACTGGAAAGGAATTTGTGGTTCCCATTCGTGTGGGGAGGGGAGGAGAGGCGGGAAGAGAGAGATTAATTGGAAGAGAGAAATGCTCATCTCCCAGGAAGGAGGATTAGTGATCTGCCCCCCGGCTGTCCTTCAAGGTCGCTGCCCCCCAGATCTGCTGAACTAGAGCAAACAGCCCCAGACTGAGAGTGACAAGAGCAGTCTGCAGCTGACGTCCCCGGGGGAAAGGGATGTTCAACAGTTTCTGTTACATCTTCCCCTCCATCCCTTCCTTGCCACAGGGACATTCGGGAAAAATGACAGACAAAAGGAAAACACAGGAGAGCCAACACTGGGTTGTTGGAATTAGAAGAGACACTAGCAACATCTGCCCACTGCTGGGTCTCCGTGGCAAGCGCCCTGCTGTACTACAGGGCTGTTTGTGATTCCCTGCTCCGTGTGCTTCTTCCCCCATGCTTCCTTCCGACCCTTACTGAATGTCCTCGGGTGTGCTGCTGGGCACGGGGCTGGCTCTGCCCTCAGGAATCCTTCTCCTTGGAGGGATGCATCCCTAAACAGGTGGCAGCTCAGCAGGACCCAGCCAGGGCAGAGGAAATGCAGACGGCTTGGGTGCTGGCCAGGGAAGGCTTCCTGGGGGAGCCACTGTCTTCGTCACAAGTCTGAGAAAATGCGTGGGAGCAAGGTGACAGAGAGGACCTTTCGGGTAAAAGCCATAGCAGGAATGAAGAAGGTGGACACCTGGAGCAAATGGCAAGGCTGTCAGGGGGGCTGGAGGCCAAGCGGGAGGGGTGGGGTGAGCTTGGGGGACAAAGATGAGGCTGGAGAGAAACTCAGGGTCCAGGTCGTGGAGGTCATTGACACTTTGCCCAAAGCCTACCCTAGAGCCAGGGGTGAATTTAAGCTGAGTGCAGGATGATCATACTGGAACACAGCAGATTGTGTAGAGTTTTTGAATCATTTTATTGTGTCTATGGAACTAATGAGACATCGTATGTCAACTATACTCAAATTAAAAAAAAATTAGAAGAGATCCCTGGCAATGATGGATAAAGAATACTATGGGGTTCTTACAGAAATCTGGCCCCAAAGACGACAATGCTTAGAACAAAGGCTATGACCATGAGGACAGAGTCTGGAGGCCAGATTCTTGAGAAAGGAAGTCACTTTGGCTGGACCTGGTGTCTGGAGGGATGTGGGTGTGAGAGGTCGGGTTTGGGGGACGGGTCAGGAGCTCTGGCTTGGGCAGCTGGAGAGATTGTGGGGCAGCCCCAGAGACAGGTGTTTGGGGAAAGATGATGAATTCAGTTGGAAACATGTTGACTGTAAGTGTCCCTGGGGGTATGGCATCTGGGTTTGGAACTTTGGGGGGCACTCAGGGTAGGAGTGTGGATGACAAGCTGTTAGCACTCGGGGTTTGGGTAAGGGAGAGTGTAAGAGCGGGAAGAGAAGGAGGCTGGGGAGTGAGCAATGTGAACAAGGCATTGGTGGGCAAAGAAAGAGGGATGAAGGGGGAGAGATGGAAGCAAGGTGGGGTGTCACGTCCTAGCAGCCAAAGGGGGAGAAGTTTAGAGCCAGAGGGAGGCTCATCACTGCCTGGGAATTCTAGAAAGACCAGATGGATGGAAGAGCGTCCACCCAATTTAACATCGAGTAGCCATTGGGACTTGATAAGTGTTTCAGTGACGTGGAGGGAGGTCAACTTGAGTGGCCTGAGGAGGACCTAGAAGGCTGAGAACCAGAAGCACTGAGTGTAGAGAATCCCTCCAAAAGTTTTGGCTCAGAAGGGGATGGTACAGGAGGACGTGCCATTGAGGGGTGCGGGGCATAAGATGCAAGAGACAGAAGGGTTCTTCTAAATCAAATACGATGAATCATAAATAAGGAGAGGGTAAAAACCCAAGAGAGGAAGAACAAGGATGGAATGAGGTGTCTATTGGGAGTCTAGTGGGTCATCCAGTGAGGTAGAGGCTGCAGGTTGTGTGTTGTCCTGCTCAGAAATGCTTCCACAGTTCTGATGGGCTGGCCCCCACCCCTCCCTGCCATCTTCCATCCCTTGAGGCATCCCTGACACTATGATGGGTGGTCATATTGATCGGCTGGGGACTGGGAGCATTAGCCAGACTCTGCGGAAGAGACAAAAGATCTCACACAGGTGAGAGCAACAGAAGTATGGTTGAGGGAGTACAAGTATGGTTGGGACAAGTACAGAGATCACGGGGATGGCTGTAGGCTTGCAGTGAGTCTGGATGGTGGGAGGTTTCAAGCAGGAGGTGGCGTACCAGGTCTCCAGGTCTTCATCATGGGGCTTATGGGTATCTTGAGCATTTGTGGAAGGACCCCAGCCAGGTGCTGAGGGTACGGGAAGCATGCATCAGGGATCCCACCCGGAAGCATACTGGGGAGAGCTGGGTAGTGTCTCAGGGTCTCCAGGAAGCCTAGAGTTCAAGGCAGGGCTCCAGCCAGAGGAGTAGAGCTTGAGGGCCAAGTGGGGGCCCTGAAGCAGAAGCCAGGCCGAGTACCGGGCCCTGGGGAGAGGTGGAGTCCGAGGGCAGGGAGAACCTGCTCCAGGCCTGCTGGATTCCAGGATGTGGTGGCGCCAGCATCCCCACGGGAGATCAGCAACTAGCATCTCAGAACAGTGAACGGCAGGGGTGAAGGGAGGGGGTAGGCCATGGAGTGACCCTGACACCTGCAGTGTGGACCAAGCCACCTCTCAGAAAGGCTCTCAGGGGCTCTGCATGGGGGAGACCCCTAAGGTGAACCAAAAGATGCTCTGGCTCAGGCAGAACTTAGGCATCTCCTGGACAAAGTACGATGAGCAGAGCCTTGGAAACAAAATAGATCTGACTCCACCCACAGCTGGGAAGTTGCTTCAATTTTCGGAGCTCAGTCTCCTCATCTGTAACATGAGGGAGAAATCTCTACTGCCAGACTAATCGGCAGTAGACATAGGAATGAAATGATGTTTTGAAAGACTCAGCCATGGTGAGTGACCCATAGTGGACTCTTCATAGATGATAGTCCTTCCTTCCTTCTGAGATGGTGTTGTGCCTTTGTTAAAGTAACGCTTGTTAAGGAGAGCCCCAGGGTGTTGGATAGTGGAGCTTTGTTCAACAAAATGGAAATAGAAAATAGAAAAGTCTCTTTCCCCCAGGTCCTGGAGGAGGTATAGGACATGCCTCGAGGGGCCACAATACGGGGAGTTCAAGGCAGGGTGCAGGCAGAGGGAGAGATAGGACCAGGACCTATGTCTTTATTAGGGTCTCTGGGTGGGGTGCTTTGGGGTTCCCAGGCTAAGGCAGGATTGGTCAATTCATCCCCCAAAGAGCAGGGTTTTGGTAAGCTTTGCTGGTGTCTTATCTACAGGATGCACAGAAATGACCACATATTCTTTGAAATTCTTCCCATTGAGAAATGGGGCTATGGCACCTCCCATTATATCTGGGAGATCTCCATCATTGCTTGACCACATAGAATATGGCGGAAAGAATGCTGTGCCAGTCTCCAAGCCCAGATCTTAAGAGACTGGCAGCTTTACTCCTTGTTTCTGGAATCCCCGGAGCCGCTCTGAGCCGCCATGCTAGGGGTAATCGTAAGCAGCTCCATGGAGAGCTAAGAAAGCCCATGAGGAAAAGAAGCAAGGATCTCAGATGAGAGCCCAGCGGAGCCACCAGCCTGCAGCCGACAGCAACACACCAGCCTGCCAGTGTGCCATCTCGGAGTTGGGGCCTCTGGTCCCAGGGAGCTGCCCCAGTTTACACCACGGGGAGCAGAGATGAGCCGCCCCTGCCCAAACTGAAGATTTCTGAGCCAAGTGCGTGATGATGATCGAAGCCACTAAGTCTTGGGACAATTTGTTATGAAGCCGCAGGTAAATGGCACCAGTGGTGTGTGGACACCAGGAATGTCATGGGGGAAATAAGCATAACCCATGATAAAAGTCCATGGCGAACACTGCTTATCTGTCACAGTGCAGCTTGCCCCTCTGACCATTTCCAGCCACCCGGCCATGGATAACTCCTTCACTCAGGACAAGTGTGTTTCTTCGAGCTTTGGTGGCAGATTGGGGCTGCCAGGAAAGAGCTTTCGGCTGCTCTCCATGCCAGGCAGAGCCCTGGGCTCACTGCGGAGTGGAGGGGAGCAGGGAAGGGTCCAGACGGAGGGAGCTGCGCCTGGCACCTAGCTGAGGAGGGAGGAAGCCTCGTCTGTGCTCCTTCCCTGGAACCAGGTGGCAGTCATGCTCTCCTCATAATTAGAGGCACAAAGAACATCCTTGGGCCTCTGCATCCCTGTAAAGTGCTCCAACGAGCACAGGAGAGCTCTTGGCGAAGACAAAACAGATGGTGTGGCAGAGATTGGAGGTACTCACCGGATGGGTCATATTACCCCCAGGAACGAGGCGTAAACAATGCAGCGCCACTTCCCACTTTCCAAATGAGCTGGGAAAATAAAAGAGAACCGAGTGCTACCATTAGCAGTGGGCTCTTGAGTTGGCGGCTTGGGTGATCTGTCACTGGGAGCATCTCGTCCTGCCTGTCTTGGGGAGCCCCGGCTGATGAGATGCACTGAACATTATTAATGCCACTTTGCCGAAAATGCTGTACACTCAGACTAATGCCTTATGGCATTTGCTGCTTTCCTGGAGCTCCAAAGATGGGGAGAAAGTCCTGAAATAGCAACTCAACGCTGGTTGTCAAGGCAACAGGATCCTTCAGGATGCACCATGAGGTGCTGAGTTGGGCACTGGGAGGGGATGGGAGGACAGAAATTGCAAATGTAGATCCTACCCTCCATGAGCCTACATTCTTCTTGGGAAGACAAGGTTTTGGTTTGTGAATCTCTCGGGGCAGAATTTCCCTAATGAGGTCCCGAGGAGCTCAAGTACAGCAAAGATATTAACTAGTGTTCAGAGAAGAGAGAATCGTGTGGACAAAGAATTTCACAAAGCACACCGGACCGAACAAAGTTAAACAGTGCTGGGTTTCTCCGTCTTTGAATAGCTCATGTGCATTTACGCTGTGCAAGAGGGAGAGATCGTTTGCTACATTTCCCTACATTATCTGACCGTGGAAACTCTTGTTCACGGAGTATTTCAGGGGATTAGTAAACTACAGAATGGCTTTGGGGACCCGGAATTAAGAAGTAATACAAAGCAGGGGCACCTGGGTGGCTCAGTCGTTAAGCGTCTGCCTTCAGCTCAGGTCATGATCCCAGGGTCCTGGGATCGATCCCCGCATCGGGCTCCCTGCTCAGCGGGAAGCCTGCTTCTCCCTCTCCCGCTCCCCCTGCTTGTGTTCCCTCTCTCGCTGGGTCTCTCTCTGTCAAATAAATAAATAAAATCTTAAAAAAAAAAAAGAAGTAATACAAAGCAGTGTGTAATTAAGTTCTTAGAATGTGTGGAATGGCTCGGGAGTACAACAGCATTCAGGGCAGGGGGAGTCGATGCTGGCTGGGCCAAGGAGGGGGGCTTCATGGAGGAGGAGGAGGAGGAAATGGGGGGAGAGGGAAGGGAGTCTTGCAGATTCTGAGTGGGGGCCAGGAATGCAGATGGAGTCCCTGGGGATGTAGGTGGTCCTCCTCCTGGAGCTTGGGAGCCCTTGGGGGGGTGTAATAAAGGGCTGCTTAGGGTTCAAAAGGTTGCTTATATCTCATTACCAGGAATTGGAAGAAGCAAAACTTCTCGTGCTATTCCTGCTCCTAGAATGACCTTCCCTCTCTTGTTTGCATAGACCTATTCCTTTGACAGCACATTCGGTTATCACCTCCTCCTAGAAGCCCTCTCTGGCACCCTGGGGTGACTTGACTCTTTTTCACTGTGGTCTACTTTTTTTTTTTTTTTAGTTCTCGGACTCTACAATTGCCAATGTATTCATCAATCCCTGAATCTCTTTTTGAGTTTTTTTTTATTGTGGCAAAATATACAAAACATAAAATTTGCCATCTTAACCATTTTCAAGCGTACAATTCAGTGACATTAATTATATCCACAGTGTTGCATGAACATCACCACTATCTAGGTGCAAAATTTTTCATCACCCCAAACAGAAATTCTGGGCTGTTAAAGCAATAACTCTCCATTCCTCCCTTCCCTGAGCCCTTGGTAAGGTCAAATCTACTTTCTGTGTCTATGAACCTGCCTCTTCTAGATATTTCACGTAAGAGGAATCATACAGTATTTGTCCTCTTGTGTCTGGCTTCTTTCACCAAGCATGATGTCCTCAGGAGTCATCCATGTTGTAGCAGGTGTCAGAATGTCCTTCCTTTTAACGGCTGAGTAATAGTCCATTGCATGGATCGAGCCCATTTTGTCGATCCATTTGTCTGCTGACGGCGCTTGGCAGCTCTTGTGAATAACACTGCTGTGAACACGGGTGTACAGTGTCCGTCTGGTCCACTCTTGTGCATTGTCGCTGCTTCTTCCACGGGCGTAACTGTGCAAATCAAAACCTATCTGTTTGCATGCTGGATTTCCCTTCTGGAATGGGAACTTTTCGGTCAACAAATATTTGTTGAGCATCTACTACGTAGAGTATAAAGCAGAAATCCTGCCTGTTGGGAACACACTTAGAATTGTGCTGCCTTCCCGATCTGCATATGCAGACCGAACATGGTATGATGTGCTACCAGCTAGAACTGAGCAGGGCTGGGACGAGCATAAGAAACGCTGTGGGGATTGGAGGGGGGGGAGCCCCACGTCGGGGAGACCACTCACAGTTGTTTCCAAGATGCTCCGATATTGGGTGCTCAGAGCTCAGTGTATCCAACCCCAACTGAAGGAGGCATGTTGCAATTTTAAGAATTGGTCCGAAATGATACTTTGAAAATGGAGGTGCCTTCTGTCTCTGTTGATCAGTCCAGAGCTGTGTCTCTTTCTGTCGCTTATATATACACACATGCACACACATGTGCACACACATGCACACACACATACATACCCTCTCTGCCCCTCTGAGTCCACAAAGAACTTCAGATGGGAAAAATTATTGCACTTTGACAAAGGTTGTTTAATAATCTCCTTAGAGGCCCGGATGGCTTACGCCTATCTCTGCCAGAAGCAGCTCACAGGGGTGGTGTGTTCCCTTCCAGGCTCGTTCACCCCGGGGCAAGGACGGATACGGGGCTCTTGCAGACAGCCTCAGGGGCACTGCTGTGCACTTCTTCTGTCTCAGGGTCAGGAATGACACAGTTAGCAACAATCACTTAATTGCCTATTTATTAGAAGACGGTGTTGGACAAACCAGTTTAAGCTCAGCTCTCCCACCAGCCAGCTGTGAGTCTTGGGTGAGTTGCCTCTCAGCCTCAGCCTCCTCTTCCGTAAAATGGGAACAATAATGCCAGCCCCTCTAATATCCTTGTACAGTGCCTGTTAGCACTGGATAGGATTGTCCTCCTCCTACTGTGGAAATGCCCTTGCCTGCAGGAAAATGGGCACACATCCCCCAACGAAACAAAACAACCACCTGGTGCATATAGATCCATTTAAATCGATGCATGGGGGAGGGGAGTCACTTTTCCAAATCCCAGCTCAGGCCCCATCCTAACACCTCCTTAGATGTGTATATTCTAAATTCTAATTCTCAACGAAACCCCAAGGCACTTTGAATGGGGTGGAAAGGCTCCGAACCCTCCATGTGGAGGCCTGGGTCCCTGGTTTTTATTCCTTCACTGACCGACTGTGTGCCCTTGGGTGTCTTAGTCAAGGCGAGGCTTACGGATCCCCACAGCCCCCCCTGGATGTGTTAAAGTCGTGCCATTGCTAAAGCAATGCCTGAATTTTGGTGGCTTAACTCAATACGCTTCTTCCTCACTCACACCGCTGTCCGTTCAGTGGGGTGGGGAGCGTGAGGACCGGTTGTGGAGAGATTTTATGGGCCAGCCTGGAGGTGGCAGTCACCGCTTTCTTTAATTTTCCATTGGCCAGAATCTGGTCCCATGGTCACATGGCAAGGGAGGCCCATGGACGAGAGATTCAGGAGCACCCATGTCTCTGCCGTGCTGGGGAATCTTTCCCCTTCAGGAGACCAGGTTCTGTGTCTGAAACACGCAAGAGCTTGCAAGTCTCTTGTTTCATCATCGCCAAACAAAACGAGCCGCGTTTTCCAAGCAGGCTGGCTTTGCTTCTCATCCTTGGCCCGGCTTCACTGTGCGGTAGAGGCACCGACGAGTCTGTTCAAGATGCTAATCAAAGGGGCACCTGGGTGGCTCAGTGGTTGAGTGTCTGCCTTCGGCTCGGGTCATGATCCCAGGGTCCTGGGATCGAGCCCCACATCGGGCTCCCTGCTCCACGGGAAGCCTGCTTCTCCCTCTCCCACCCCCCCTGCTTGTGTTCCCTCTCTTGCTGTGTCTCTCTCTGTCAAAAAAAAAAAAAAAAAAAAGATGCTAATCAAAGTCTGAGTGCCCCGTCATCACTTCTCTTGAAACAATGTCCAGACCCATCTCTCTCCCTCTGAGTCTTCTGAGAGGCCAAATTTGAACTCATTTCATCAAAGCCAATTGTCAATCATAAGGAGAAATCTATATGAAATTTTAATTGCAAGATGTTCGGTGCAAATTTAATGAGTGGAATAAGAGATCCGAGAATTCCCGCATTCTCGGTTCATGCATAATGTTGACTTAAATTGGCTCTCTGGAGGTGGAGGGAATTGCATTTTTAGAATTTACACACCGAGAGAGCAAATGGAGTGGACCCTGAAGGTTAAGGTCATAAATCAGCATCATTTAACTGGCTTTGAGTGATTGCTGTAGACCGTAAAGGCGAGGAGAGCTGGCTGCGACCACCAGCGAGTACTCTGCCTCCGATTATTGAAATGCTGCTCAATAGTCATAAATCAGTGGTCATTAATCCCCCAAATAGTACCTGTCGGCTTTCTAAATAAATTTCCAACCTGCTAATGGAGATTGAAAGAGGCTGATGGGTACTAGCTCAGAATTGAAACAAATGAAGGCATTCCTTCTGACACACTTGGAAACATGTCTTTTTTGGCCAGTGAAGTCACTCCTGGGGCACAGAGAGGTCCCAGCGGAAACCCTTCTCCATCAGAGAGAGAGAGGGCCCGTCCCGGCCGCTTCTCCCAACACCTGTGATTTCTGGAGACCCTGGCCTTGGTGTGTATGTCTCCATCTCCGAAATTTTTTTTGCTCAGGACCAAATCAAGTGATTTAAACACTTCCGTGCAATGGCCTGCTCATCCCTGTTTACCCACAGTAATTGGAAAATAAGCACACAGCATGGCGAAAGGCCGTGGCATTTATTGGATAACGTGAGAGCGAGTGAGGGAAGGAAATTGTAAATGGAGCGTCAGTCACTGGGGTAACAAATTTGGGACGAGATCGAGAGATGAAAATGAGCATATCCTCGTTGTTCCATGAGCCCGAGAAGTGATTTCATTACTGCAGACACTTAGAGCCTGTATTCATTTTCTCTTCGCCCAGCTTCTGGGTTGGATTCATAAATTATATATAACGGTGACCAGACTTCTGGGTGAGGGCGTCATGTTGACTTGAATGGTAGGTGCCACTCCGTAACGATTGCATTTTAAATCTGGCAGAAAATGAGATACGTGTGTGGGTGCGTGGGGGAAATGTTGCGACGATGTGTCTCCTGCCTGACCTCACCTTGAAAAAAAAAATGGAGCCAAGGAGGGGTGGCCGAATATGGCTCACCATAATAGCACAGACTCTTTTAATCCCAAATTTATTAGTCACTGGGAGCAAAAACCCACAGTGTAGCTTCGAAACCTCTCCCTCCGTCGAAGAAACTGAGGGCGCCAGATGTGAAGGGGGCCTGGCCCCTGGTTGACAGTTACAGAACCAAAATCCAGGCCAGTCGAGATGAAAAAGAGGAACTGCTAAAAACCATATTCCGCTTGGAGCGTGAATTGAATCACCCCACGCACAAAAGCAATTTGGCAATATGTATGAAGAGTCTGAAAAATGTTCCTATTCTCTCCCTCCTTGGGGATTGATTCTCTTCACCCTTAGCACAGATTCTCATTTCTAGTAACGGATTCCAAGGCAATAAGTTGACACAGAAAGAGGTTCACGGAAGCTTTATTTTAGCGCAGCTGAAGCAAACTGCAAATCCAACAGTGGGGGGGCAGTTAAGTTGCTCTGGAACATCTGCTCCTGGACCATTAAGGAACCATTTGAAGGAGAGCTTCGGAGAGCAGATGACAACACAGGGAAACACTCATGGGAGGTGGAAAAAGGAGGCTCCGGATCTGTACGCCCAGGGTGTCCACACCTTTGTGGAAGATGCATGGCCAGACACCTGGAAACAGATCGAGAGGAAGCTGGGATTTCCTCCGGGGAACACGTTTTTAATGTTCTGGTTGATGGGAAGTCTTGTTGGGGTATTTCCAACCTGATTTTTTAAAAAATATTTTATTTATTTATTTGAAGGAGAGAGAAAGAGAGAGAGAGAAAATGAGCAGGGGGAAGGGCAGAGGGAGAGGGAGAAGCAGACTCCCTGCTGAGCAAAGAGCCCTATGTGGGGTTCCATCCCAGGACCCTGGGATCACGACCTGAGCTGAAGGCAGACGCTTAACTGACTGAGCCACCCAGGTGCCCCCCCGCCCCAGAATTTTAAATTATGAAATGAATTTAGCAACAAGGTGGAGCATATAAGTGGAAGAAAAGGAAATGACCCAAATCTCACCATCCTAAAGGGAAAAAATTACCAAAGACAGCTAACTGTTAAACAACGATTTGGCTAACTAAGTTTTTCTCCCCTGAGTTTGCTTTCGGCCGTCCTCAGTATGGTCCCTGAAGTAATCTTTCCCCAAATCTGCTATGGGCTCCTCGTTTCTTACGGGATGGAATTCAGAATTGTTAGCGGCCATCCAAGACTTTCCCTCGTTGCATCCCTCCTTGTTCCTTGACACTGATCCTGCCCTGCTGTTGTCCCCTTGTCCACGCTGCTCAGGCTTATGGAGAATGCCCTGCTTTGACCCTGGTCTCCTAACGAACTCCTCTTCTCTCGTCAGAGCCCAGCACAAATACCCCCTTCGTGATGCCTTTGCTCACCTTCCGCAGTGGGGGGAGTGAATGCTTCTCCCCCTGCATTTCCGCAGCCCTGTTTTTTATCATCCTATGCAATACTTCATGTTGCATTGTATTTATCTAACTTTGTCTCTGCCACTGGTCTCTGGGCTCAAAGACTTCAGAGCCGTATCTGACTCTTTCCTGTGTCCCCAGCACACAGCACGGTGCCTAGCCCATGGCAGGTGCACAGAAAGAGTTAATTTAATGTCTGTTGACGTTTTTTGGAGTAGCCTGAACAGTGCTCTTTCAGAGTACATTTTGTGAATTTTCTGATGATAGAAGCAGTGAATCTATTGCAGAAACTTGTGGAATGCAGAAATATGAGGAAGGACATGAAGATCCCTTGTAAGTCCAGTACCCAGAAATGATGATGGCACGGCGCTCCCCATGTCTGAGCACACGAGCCCATATGCACACAGGCATTCTTTTTTTCTTTTTAATTTTTTTTTCTTATGTTAATCCCCATACATTACATCATTAGTTTTAGATGAAGTGTTCCATGATTCATTGTTTGTGCATAACACCCAGTGCTCCATGCAGAATGTGCCCTCCTCAATACCCATCACCAGGCTAACCCATCCTCCCACCCCCCTCCCCTCTAGAACCCTCAGTTTGTTTTTCAGAGTCCATCGTCTCTCATGGTTCGTCTACCCCTCTGATTTCCCCCCCTTCATTCTTCTCCTCCTGCTACCTTCTTCTTCTTTTTTTTTTTCTTAACATAGATTGCATTATTTGTTTCAGAGGTACAGATCTGAGATTCAACAGTCTTGCACAATTCACAGCGCTTACCAGAGCACATACCCTCCCCAGTGTCTATCACCCAGTCACCCCATCCCTCCCACCCCACCCCCCACTCCAGCAACCCTCAGTTTGTTTCCTGTGATTAAGAATTCCTCATATCAGTGAGGTCATATGATACATGTCTTTCTCTGTTTGACTTATTTCACTCAACATAATACCCTCCAGTTCCATCCACGTCGTTGCACACAGGCATTCTTTTTTTTTTTTTAAAGATTTTATTTATTTATTTGAGAGAGAATGAGATAGAGAGAGAGAGCATGAGAGGGGGGAGGGTCAATGGGAGAAGCAGACTCCCTGCTGAGCAAGGAGCCTGATGCGGGACTCGATTCTGGGACTCCAGGATCATGACCTGAGCTGAAGGCAGTCGCTTAACCAACTGAGCCGAAGGCAGTCGCTTAACCAACTGAGCCACCCAGGTGCCCCACACACAGGCATTCTTGAAAACAGATTCACACAGTGTTTGCGATCTGCTTTTATGATGTCATATATATATGTGTATTATTATGTATATTATTACATTATTATATATTATTACATTATTACACATGTAATAATTACATAATACAATTACATAATAATGTAATAATTATTATATTGTAATAATAATGTAATTATACATGTAATATATATTATGTCATATATATGTATATTATATATTATTACATTATTATATATTATTACATTATTATACATGTAATAATTACATAATATAATTACATAATATAATTACATAATAATGTAATAATTATTATATTGTAATAATAATGTAATTATACATGTAATATATATTATGTCATATATGTGTATATTATATATATTATTACATTATTATATATTATTACATTATTA
>NC_058407.1:165554946-165755291 GCF_002201575.2 Neomonachus schauinslandi | reverse complement strand
ATAATTACATAATAATGTAACATTATTATAATAATAATGTAATTATACACGTAATATGTGTATAATAATACATATATGTATTATTATATATATTATTACATCATATATATATTTATGTGTGCATATATAGACAAAAATAGAACGTAACTATACGATTTATATAAATATATTTATGTATAATCGTTTAACCGATCTTTTATTAGTAGACATTTAGTTATTTTAGGCGATTTCCGATCTTTTCCTTTCCCTGCTCCTTTCCTTCCTTCTTTATTCCCATCACCAGAAATGGGTCACCGGGCACCATGCTGGAGTGACCTATGCTGAATCCCCTTGCACATCGCTGATTATTTGCATAGCATAAGTACCCAGGTGGGAATTTGTACGTTTTCTGAGAGCTACTAAGGGAATTCCCTCTGGTGAGCACACCAACGTCATAGCCCATGGATTTTTATTTTCTTAAAGAACCATACATGCTTTTTATTTGAGGAGCCGGCAGGGGCATCTTAGTTTAGAAGGACGTGAACTAGAAGCCAAAGAATGTGTCTTAAATTGTAAGGTCTCAACTGTCCAAGTGGAGATAAATACACAAAAGCTTGATTTCTGGCTCTTCTTCCCACTTAGTGGGGACCTGTTCCAAATGCTCGTCCCTGTTATGTTAAATCCATGTTAGGGCAGGTCTGCCCTGAGCCACAACCAGAGCCTTTGAGTGACTAAAGTACTAAGAAGATGTTTTTCTCTCCCTTACAAATACGTACTTTTTTGATTGCAGAAAGAATGCATATTCATTGCAGAACTTTTTTGGCAAATAGAAGTGTAAGAGTGTACTAGAAACCACTCATAAGGAGCACCTGGGTGGCTCAGTCATTAAGCGTCTGCCTTTGGCTCAGGTCATGATCCCAGGGTCCTGGGCTCAAGCCCCACATCGGGCTCCCTGCTCAGCGGGAAGCCTGCTTCTCCCTCTCCCACTCCCCCTGCTTGTGCTCTCTCTCTCACTGTGTCTTTCTCTGTCAAATAAATAAATAAAATCTTAAAAAAAAAAAAAAGAAACCAGTCATAATCATACCGCGGCTTATCTTTGGGAGCAAAGCTTCCATGTCCAACAATACATTTGTAATTAGCGATATCACATGTACAGTTGACCTGTGTTCCTGCATGAGTTAATAGCCAGCAACTCAAGGTCATTGGCTCCATCCTAAATCATCCTGTGACCTCTTGGCAAGTCACTTATCCTCTTTGTTCCTAAATTTCTTAATCTGTAAAATGCATGGGTTGTTCTGATTTTCTCAAAAAGCTCAACCCTCAAGATGCTAAGAATCTGTAACAGTGTGATTCCAATAAGAATCAGATTCATGGTCAGTCTGACATGTAGGCAAAGTTAGTCACTGCCTATATGACCAACCAGGTCACTGGACCACATGACATGCCCACCCCTTAAAAATCTATATCTAGGGGCGCCTGGGTGGCTCTGTCGGTTAAGCGTCTGACTCTTGATTTCGGCTCAGGTCATGATCTCAGGGTCTTGAGATGGAGCCCCGAGTAGGGCTCTGAGCTCAGCAGAGAGTCTGCTTGAGATTCTCTCCTTCTGCCCCTCCCCCTGTTCACGCTCGCTCTCTCTGTCTCTAAGATAAATAAATAAATCTTTAAAAAAAATCTACATCTATCTTTTTCCATCTCTCCACCATCCAGCCACACTGGACCCATGAGTGTCTCCTTGGGTAGAGATCATGCTGTTATGTCTCTGTGGCTTTGCCTTACTGTTTGCTCTTCTTGGGACACCCTTTCCTGCCCTTGTCCACAGCAGGATGCTGCTCAGATATCACTTCCTGCAAGGAGCCTTCTCTGCTTTCCCCAAGGCAGAGTTAGTGGCTCACTCTCCCGGGTTTCCTCAACCCTATGTAAAAACAGTTGTAACAACTCTTATTCGATGGCACTGCAACTTTTGTGATCCTATCAGTTTCCAAACTCTGGGGGACAACTTGGGTGTCTTTTGTGATCTCAAGACCCAGCTGAGCCGAGGGAGGAACTGAGTGCTCTGTTTAATTCCTTACAAAATAAGACATGCGATTTAACACGCTTTAGAAGAACCCAAGTGGCACGGAGGGGAAAGGAGAAGGAGGAATTTGCTGTCATGGGGCCTTGGGCTGTGGAGCTGGGCTGTGATGATTTTCCTCCCACAGCCCTGAAAGCCCATTGCTTCCTGGAAGAGGAAGCGTCCGGTACTCCCTGTGGACTGTGCCTCATCTCAGATCCGGCAAAGCCCCTGGGATGAAGCGAGGGTGCTGTGTCTCTGTGGAGGTGGTCTGAACTCTCCTGCTTCTTCACTCATTTGCAGAATGCTTGGCCATGGCTTCAGGTTCACGGAGAGATTGATTTCGGCATTGACTTTCTCGTTTCCAACCTTGTTTCATCCAAACTGTATTGGACTTCTGCTCCTTCCTTTAGGGGTGATATTTTCTGCAAAAAGCATCACGTGATCAGACAGATTTTAGCCTCTGAAAGGCATATCCGGAGACTCTGCAAGAGCGAGACCTTTCTGGGAAAGAAGCACGAAGACTAAAGAGGACAGAGCCCCATTTCTCACGAGCCATGTTGCTTCCTATGCTTCCAAAGGCCCTTGGCTGCATCTGTCTCGATGTCCTGGCCCCTGATTCCATTCTGACCACCCAGGGAACTCACAGCTTCCCAGAAAGACAGCAGCGTTGGGTCCTGTGGCTGTAAACCTTAGCTCCCAGAGCTATGAGCCGAATGACGTCATTGGAAAGACAGGGTCTTCCTGTTTCATTCTTCCGAATTTCTTTCTTTCTTCTCCTTCTTCTTCCTCCTCTCCTCCTCCTCCGTCTGTGGTATTGTGTCCACTTGACTCCAGGCTGTAAATCGATATGGCTGGGATCATCAGCCCTTCAGCTCTGGGTGTCTTAGGGATAGCCAGTTTCTCTCCCATTTGTCTTATATAATAGTCACTCATTGTATATCTTTACTGAGCACTCACTATATATGCAGTTCGATATCAAATATTGAATATTCGGCGGTGATTAAGAGGTTCTTTTTTTTTTTTAAAGCAGTAAAAACGGGTTATTTATTTATTTATTTATTATTCTTATGTTAATCCCCATACATTACATCATTAGTTTTAGATGAAGTGTTCCATGATTCATTGTTTGTGCATAACACCCAGTGCTCCATGCAGAATGTGCCCTCTTTAATACCCATCACCAGGCTAACCCATCCTCCCATCCCCCTCCTCTCTAGAACCCTCAGTTTGTTTTTCAGAGTCCATCGTCTCTCATGGTTCGTCTACCCCTCCGATTTCCCCCACTTCATTCTTCCCTTCCCGCTACCTTCTTCTTCTTTTTTTTTTCTTAACATATATTGCATTATTTGTTTCAGGATTAAGAGGTTCTTGACCTCAAATGGAAGGAGGGAAAGATAGGCATGAAACCATTTACTAATGCAATTAGTTGTCTGAGGTCGGGGTGGGGGGTGCACAGGGAACCCACCCCAGAAGGCCAAGTGGTTTAAGAGCGTGGACACTGAGGTCAGGCTCCTTACCAGCCTTGTAACCCTTTGGAACCTTCTGTGGCCTCTCCAAGACTCCGTGCCTTGATCTGTGAAGGAGTTTGCCGCAAGAACACTTACCTGCAGGACTGTGGTGAGCACTGACTGGCAGATTCCGTGTACAGTGTTTTCCACAATGCATTCAGTGAGTAGGTGCTCATAAATGTCAGCCATCGTTAAAGTCTGGAGGGAGTCAGTTCAGACCTCGGACAACATCTCTGGACAGAAGAGCCGGAGCTACCCTGGTGGGACTTATTACTTAAAACGGGGGCAGGATTATTTATGTTTTCAGAGAGATGGGAGCCAGGAATATGGGAGAGAGGAAGAAGGGAGTGATGTGGTCGAGAAGGCAGGGACAGTGAGCACCAGTGTTTCCAGAGGGAGAAGGAGTGAAAAGGAATTGCAAGAGTGTCCCTCCTTCATACTTCATTCAGAGCTCTGTGAACGGAACCAGGAATAGCCAGGGACTGAGTGTGCAACACCTCCACTGTACTTACAGAGCCTCAGGCAGGATATCTGGCCAATTATTGTCAGCATATGGAAGGGCTACGTCCCAAACCATTAATTTGAGATGCTCCACCCAATCACAGCTTCTTCACTGTGAAATTTGCATGGCGCATGAAAACGATATTTGTCTCCGCAGACACACATCCAGAGGAAGGGCCGTGCATTAGATGGGGCTAGATTCCCATGAGTTCTCAACCACAGAGGCTAAGAGGGTCTTGTTGTATATGCACGTGAGTGTGCACGCACATGCTATGGCAAGCCACAGAGGAGGGGGCGCGATATAATTCAGTATTTACACCTCCGGGGCTCAGAGCGTGGGGAGTGAGTGGTGGTAGCGAGGTTAAACATTACCTTGTCAGGATATCCGGTTGGAAATACTCCTTGGTGCGCGGGGGCGGAGCCCAGAGCTGCAGAAGGAAGGCAACAAGCGCAGGGTTTCACACCCAGAGAAAAGCCCCTCCTGAATGAACAGTGACTAGCAGAACCATTATGCAGACTGCCTTGGGCAGAAGCAGTCTCCTTGGCCATGCTTTGAATAAAGAGTCAGCGTTTTAGGGTATGTTTTGAGCCTGTAAATAAGCAAAGCTATAAGGTGATCATGCAAATCATCACACACTCCTAATACAAGAAGGGAGCTCACAGCTTAGTTGGGCTTGGAGCAAGGAAAGCTGGGGACACCTGATAAAGGAGCCACAGGCATGGGTAATGCAAGGAAGGTAGATGACCCTCCAACCCCCATGCAGCTCGGGGGCATCATGGGAGAGACGAATTGGAGTGAATGGCAGGGTCCCATTCTGCATATGTCCCTGGCTGGAGCCTGATTTTGAATCTATAGTTGTCTGACTCTTCGTTCTTTCCAGGCACTCAAGAGCTCGCTGGAAAGGGGAGAGGAGAGAGGGCAGGATTAGCCTGGTGTCTTGTGCACATGTCTTTAACTCGATTGAGTCTGATTCTGCCTTTAATGTAACATAACACGTAGTATCCCCTCCGCATGTGGGTTCAACCATTGTCAGCCAAGCTTTCTTGCCTCTTCAAAAAGGCCTAAGTCAGGGGTTGGGATGTGTCCTCTTGGCGTTGGTGAGACAGCTCTGCTGTAGTGGAGACCACGGGGTGGGAAGTGGGTAAATCAGTCAATGGCACATCTCATTCTCTTACATTACAGCTGCGGGGCCAGAGGGCCTGGGTTGGGATCCCAGCTCGCTGATTATTATTTTTTAAATATATTTTATTTATTTATTAGAGAGAGAGAGAGAGAGCCTGAGTGGGGAGGAGGGCAGAGGGAGAGGGAGAAGCAGGCTCCCCGCTGAGCAGGGAGCCCGATGCGGGGCTCGATCCCAGGACCCTGGGATCATGACCTGAGCTGAAGGCAGACGCTTAACCGACTGAGCCACCCAGGCGCCCCCCAGCTTGCTGATTATTAATTACATAGCTGTGGACGAGTATTTCTCTCTCTGTGCCTCAGTTGCCCCAGATGAGCCATGGGGATCACGATCACACCCATTGCTCCGGTCTGCTGGAGATTCGGGTGATGTGTCGGTGCAACGTCAACTCCCTCGAAAGAGTAGCTTTCATTTGTACTATTTTTATTGAAGCCTTAACCCATCCGCCTTGAGTCTCAGACTCCTCAGTGCGGCCAGCCCCCCAGCCTCACGAGCACTCATGGCCGGACACCTCTGAAGAAGATGTGTGATAACAACAGTGGGAAGAAGAAAATCAGAGCTCTGATGGGAAGACACGATTTGGCACGTGAACTCTGTGTATGGAGCTTTCAAACTGTTTTGGTGGCTCTGTTGTGAATGCAGGCCAGAGCAGGAAGGAGCCTCTGGTTTACGTAGACAATAGTCATTCCCTGTCTTTGTTTGGAATCCCTTCTTGAGCTGCGGGAAGGGAGGTGGCATGACGGAAAAAGACCCAAGCTCTTGTCCTCACTCAACGCCAGCCTAGTGCCTATGACCTTGAACAGTCCCCCGACTTTGCAGGAGGCCAGGTTCCCTACTTGCAAAATGGGCTGATTGGCTCAGGTGGCTTCCCAGCACCCTCCTTGCTCTGTGATTCTGTTACTCCATGAATTGGAGCCCACATCCTCTTCCGGATGAATAATGAGCTTTATTTCTCCATGGGGGCAGGGAAAGTGTGTGTCTGTTTCTCTTACTTAAAGACTAATAGGACGCTGTTATACAAAACTGTTAGTCTCCTTGGAAACAAAGAGAAGATGAAACTTTGGGTTTTTCATTTTTCACCACTTTGAGTTAATACATAAATGTGTGCAACCTTTTCTAAATTCCCACACTTTCCTAGTGCTTATAAATTACATAAAGCAAAGATCTGTGCCTGCAACTCTTGAATCTGTAATATGAAAAATGCACTGGTGTATCCACTCAGAGCACAAACATATTACTGCTTTTATGTGCACCTTTCATTGCAAAGGTTGACTGGGATTTGGACTTCTTTTTAGAGTCTCCAACACAATTTAGTAAGGGCTGGATGCCGGTGGTGGATTTAAGCATTGTTTTAGGTCGAGACTCACTTGGGGGCATGACAAAGGCACGCGGTCTGAGTGATACAGGGCCTTGAGCAGCACACCTCACCTTTGGGAGTCGCAGACCCTCAAAAGTGTCCCCACATTTGGGGACTCAGTCCAGTATCTGACACATAGTTCTCCCCTCTGCCTCACCCTTGCCTCCTGCCTCTGGTCCAGCTCAGAGTGCATGGCACTCAAGCTGGGTGCTCCATCTACATAGCTGGCCATCTCGGCTTTCCCCCAGAACCTCATCTTTCATCTCTCTTAGCTGCACATGCTGCCAGGCTGGCCCTCTCCGGCTCTCACTCTCACCCCTAACACCTCCATCAGAGCTCACTTCCCTGGCAGAGTTAGAACACTCACTCATCCTCCTCTGGTTTTTCTCTCATGCCTGAATGCTCTCTCTCCCGTGCCCGGGGCGGGGTCGACATCTAGTCTAGAGGACCCTGGGCTTCCGAGGGACAGGAACACCAGTCAAGACAGTGGCCTGTGGTCAGCCCGGGCTTGAGGCTGCCGTCAGCCTGGGCTTGAGGCTGCCATCCTGGCTGGGCTACTTGTGCAGGGAGTATGGTGGAGGGAAAATCTCCGACTAGACGGTGCATGCAGCCCTTGGGCAGACTGGTCCCTGGACAGCAGTGCTCGAGTCCCTGGTTTGGCATTTGGGGGCATCCTCCGGGATTTTATAAGGAAAAGAGCTTCCAAGTTAGGTGACCTTTCCTCACAAAGTTAGACATAAAATTACCACAGGACTCGACAATTCTACTCCTACCTACATACTAAAAATAACTGAAAACAGACATTCAAACAGAAACTGGCACGTAAATAGCATTTTCCACCATAGCCAAAGGGTGAAAACAGCCTAAGTGTCCATCAACTGGCGAATAGTTAAGCAGTGTGGTTCCTCCATGCGATGGAGTATTATTTACCCATTGAAAGGAATGAAGGACTGACAGACCTTAAAACACCGATGAACCTTGAAAACGTGATGCCAAGTGAAAGGAGCCAGACACAAAAGGACATATATTATATGATTTTATTTATATGAAATGTCCAGAATAGGCAAATCCATAGAGACAAAAAGTAGACTAGGAGTTGCCGGGGTGGCAGGGCGGGTGCAGGGCAGTGGGTGGGGGTGGGGGGCAGGAAAGGAATGAGGAGTGACTGCTGATGGGTGTGGAGTTTCTTTTTGGGGTGATGAGAACCCTTAAAACCAGACAAAAATGATGATCTTGCAACATTGTGAATGTACTCAATGATGCTGGATTATACCCTTTAAAATAGTTAATGGTTAATTTTATTTCATGGGAATTTGATCTCAATAAATAAAAGTTAGGCCAGACCACAGTCTGCCCTGAGAGGTGGGTAGACCCACCAAGAAATCAGTCATGTTCCCAGAATGAAAATCCAGCATGAGGATCATATTAGGAATGGGTTTGGGGATATGCATAACAGAAATTGTATTATTGATAGATTAAATAAATAAGGATTTATATTTCTCACTCAGAAGTCTGGGGTAGGTGGCCCAGGGATGCTATGGTTAGCTCAGCAATATTAGGGGCCCGAGGTCTCATTCCTCTGCTCCGTTATTCTTTGCAGACTTTTACACTCAAGCAGGAGTGGGGGGGGGGGGTGGAGTAGGGGAAGGGCCGAGGGAGAGAGAGAATCTTAAGCAGGCTCCATGTCCAGCACAGAGCCTAACCCAGGGCTCGATCTCACAAGACTGAGATCATGACTTGAGCCGAAATCAAGAATCAGATGCATAACCGACTGAGCAACCCAGGCGCCCCTGCCCTCAAGCTTATTGCCTCATAATCACAAGATAGCTGCTGCAGTCCCAGCAACTACATCCATGTTCCAGGCAGGAACAAAAAGAAGTGGCGAAGAGTCAAAGGGGCATTCCAGCCGAGTCAGACTTTTCAAATAAGTTTTCCTGAAGCCTCCCTCATCAACAAAAAGATTGGTTCATATGATGACCAGATTCATCAAAGAAGGTATTTGGGAAAAGTACCTATATGAGGATGAAAGAAGAAATCTGGAGACTGAACTACATGAAATGACCTGGAGGTCCTCAGGGCAGGAGCCTGGATCTTGGCATGGCAGAGTCAGCAATGGTAAATTTGGAGCCCAACACTGCAGAGTACACAGCTGCAAACTTCAGGAAAAACGGTACTGGTTTTCCCTGGGGAAGGCTCATAGGGAACTTGATTTATTTATTCTTTTAATTTTAATTAAAAAATTTTTTTTTTTCTATTTGCCATTGTGTTTTTATCTGTTGTGCATGATCCATGTTAACAGTTAGGATGCGAAACTAAAATCCTTTAGCACTTAGGGGAAAGTAGGAAACTGACTGAGCCTCAAACACACCGGACGGAAGGCAGGTGCACTGCTTAGGTAATTTCTGCCTCATCCGAAGCCAAGGCAGAACTGATCCTGAGCTCCGGGCTGGGCCCCCGGCTGAGGGAGGCTGGGGAAAGGCATAGCCATGAGGTGAGGTCAGCGTGTCTGATTTCCTCTACAGTCACGACTGTGTGACCAGGTATCGTGTCTTACTCATCTCCACGTCCCCAGAGCCTCGCATAATTCTGAGCACATGGTAGCCCCCCATTAACTTCCATTCGTGTTTTCAAGGTGGGATGAGTCTTCCAACTTGCCACAAGCATAGCCTTAATCTGGTATCTGCAGTGCATTGAATCTTCTGTTTGTTTCACCTTCCTCAGCAAGACCAGCTTTGGTGACAGCTGGAGAGTGGTGATATGTGATATGTTTCTGTAAGAGCTTTTCTTCCCAACGCCAACATGGCGACAACTCTCTCTCCCTGAGCCCCCAGATGGGGTATTTCCAGAAAAACCCAGGTTCTGTGGTCAATAAACAAGTAGCTTCCAGTGACTGGATCTGAAAACCCACTATAAACCCACAACGATTCAAGCAAGTGGTCTGACTCAGAGCCAAGTAAACCAAAGGACCAGATTGTAAAGGCCCAAACAGGCCCAAGTATGCATAACAATTTAGTGTACAATAAAGCGAGGGGAGTGATTTTGGTCAATGGGTTACTAACAGTTTGGAAATTAAATTTCAGGATGTGTGAAAAGATTTTATTAAAAACAACAACAACAACAACCATGAGAGCTCTAGAATAATATGTATGTTGACTTTTATGTTCCAGTCTGGGACAGAATTTTAGTGAACGACTGGTACATTTGACCACCTAAAAATTAAAAATTTTAGTTTGGCAAATTACTACCATAAACTAGAAAAAATAACATAACATGAGCTGGAGCATTTATTTGCAACATATATGACAGAAAAAAAGTGTAATAATCTTAATATATCAAGAGTGTTTACAAATCAATAAAATAGAGGGTGACAGCCCTCATTAAAAAATGGGCAAAAGACATAAACAACAATTCACGAAAGAGGAAATGCAAGAGGCCAAGAAACATGAAAACACCTCAGTATCATTCCTAATTAAAGAAACATTTAAACAGGATGTCATTTTCTGCTAAAAAATCGGCATTTTTTGAAAAAAGACAGTGCTAGTCTTAGAAGTTGAGAAAAAGGTGCATTGCATACACTGATTTTTGGAGTGTGATTTCATAATAAATATAAAAGCCTTAAAACCGTGCTTGTTTTTTGACCTTGAAAAATTCCATTTGTAGACATTTACCCTCAAGAACAGCCCTGGGTACAGGCAGAGATTTGTTTGCAAGGATACTTATTGCAACATTGTTTCTAATAGAAAGAAATTAGAAATAATCTGATTATCCAGTGGAGGAATGGTTAACTATAATTTTGTAGAGTGGTGCAGCAGAGGATTATGGGACAATGAAAAACCGTGCAGAAGTCAGGGCATCACAGTTAGAACCCGTACAACGAGAAAGCAGACGTACAATCGTTGTGTATGACATGACTCCGTTTTAAATGTGGATATGAGTGTGTGTGCACACACACGTATGCAGAGGAATACAGGTAGTATATACCGGGATAACTTCTCTGTGAGTATCAGTGTTTTCATATCTATCACTCATGTAAGCATATTTAGAAACAAAAATGTAATTAAAAAGAGAAGAAAAACCCCTGAACCTCTTTACTATGTATCCTCTTCAGCAAATTAGTTAACCCGTCTGAGCCTCAGTGCTACATCAGCAAAACTTCCATAAAATATCATCCTCTTTCATGGTGGAGTGGATGAAATGGGGTATGTTTGAGAGCTCCCGATCCATATTAATCACTCAATAAATGCAATGCCCTTTATTTTCTATGGTTACATTCTCTCTCCCTTATCAAAACGTGCACATAGGAGAGGTTCTAATGTTAAGCTGTTCTATTTTGCAGAGAATTTTAAATTAACGTCTTTTTTTCCCCAGATGGATTTTATTCTAAGTCTGCGGGGTTTTCGTAGTAAAATGAAAGTTTTGTTTCTATAACTGTCTATTTAAAGAATAATTGCAGCCGTTTTCCAATTTGTAGAAAAATCGAAGTCAATGCCTTGAATTTTCTCAATTTTAATTTTTCCACTCCGAACCCACATCAGGAACTTGTTCTTAAACATTTGTCTCCTGCTACCGAGACGATCACAGCAGAAACTTGCAAGGGCTTGAATCCGAATTAGCCAAGTTGCCTTGGTTATCCGCATATCCCAGGATTTCTGCAAAGGCAGTACCGATTCTGTGCATATTCTGAGGATGGGAAACACTTCATCAGAAAGAGCGCTCTTGTGGGTGGAGGTGTAAGCACGCCTGGTTTCCCCACAGTTGCAACAATCAGCAGGTGGCAACCCATGGGCGTGGTCATGAACTGGGTGACGGTCACACTGTCCCGTGGGCACGTACGCCTCCCCACCCAGCTTCATAACGGACCTTAGGTTAGTGTTCTGGGGATGCAAGGTACAATTTGCACAGTGCACTGTGCTCCGTGGGCTTTGGGTCGTGGGCTCTGGGCTAAAAACCGATAGGCTGAAAAAATTGGCAGCCCTTTCTTTAAGCTGAGTAAAGATCCCTGGTAGAAATCAGACTAAATCAGCAATTCCCATTGATGATGCTTTTTAAAATCTCAAACTGCGTCCTAGACGAGACATTTCTCCAGATGATCTCAAAATGGCCCACGGCCAGCTTTCTCCCAGGTTTGTTAATAACTTCGTCCTGGTATCGGTTAGGCCTCCCTCTCCAAGGCCCGGCTCAGCCATGAACCTCATTAGGATCTGGGTCTGTGTTTCTGGCAAACAGCTGCCTCTTGCACTTGAGAACTGACGGGGAGAAAAATGCAGTTCCTATCAGCCTTAAACAGAAACATCTGCTCTTCAGGAGCCTTTTGCTGGCTTGGTTTGCGGGGAATGCTTTCGGGGCGCAGGCGACAGGACCACCTCCCCGAGTGGTGACATCAGCCAGAGAAAGGCTGCTGGGCACCGTGGGCCCTGGGAACAGGCCGCCTGCCAGGAGAACGGAGCCTGAGCCGCACATTTTATAAAGCTTTAAAAGCACAAATCCTGACTTAACAAGAGAAATATTGCCAGGTGGTGAAAAGCGCTCCCAAAGAAAAAAAAAATAATAAAAGAAAAGCTGATTGAATCCAGGGGTTCTGAGGCTTTTGTTCTTCCTTCCCTATCAGCCGAGCAACAAATGAAGATTTCTGGTGTGCAAGCATCTGCTGAGACAAATGGTTTTCTTTTATTCAGCTTTATCTGGTATCTGACCACATTTCTCAGTTTCCAGGCACAGATTAAATAAGACGACATAGATGAGAGGTCTTGCCCAGAGTGCGGGTCCACAGCCTGTGCATATCACTTCCTCCTCCTTAGCTGCTTCTTCTATTCTTAAAGATTTTATTTATTTATTTGAGAGAGAGAGAGGGGACAAGCAGACTCCCCACTCAGCACAGAGCCTGAAGCTGGGCTCGATCCCACGACCCTGAGATCATGACTCGAGCCCTTTTGCCTGCTCCATGGGGCTACCCCTTCGCCTGCCCCTGGGTCAGGTCCTGGTCGGGAAGAAAGGCTTTCACATTCGCGGGAATTAGAAAGCAGCATCCTAGCCCCACGTGATAGTCAACAGTCCCCACCTGACTGATGGTATTGTGTCCCACAAGCCCACGTTGAGCCTGGTGCGGGCAGGAGATTCAGGGACGGGGCTGGGCGTAGCACCTCTGTTTCCCGTCTCCTTGCTGCTTCTTCTACTTCTCCCAATGGTTCTACTGCCTGGTCTGACCCCTACAGGCTTGGGGTCTGAGGAGGTGGAGGAGGTAAGTGGAACGGGACATCCTGGAGGCCGTAACGTCACATTTTCTGCCCCCGAGGGGATGGAAGGGGCTCTTTCTCTTGGGGTTACTTTCGTGGAGTTTTGTTTCTTCAGAGACCCTCACCCTGTTCTGAGGACCTCTCATCGGTGATTCCCTTGATGTGAGTGATGTATTCTCCTGGGACCTGTTGCTTACTCTTTGCTGGCCCCTATACTTTCAGGGGCATCTCTAGCTTCTCTCTGCTGAGGTCCATTGTATCCCCAAATGGCCACATCGGACAGGGTCTACATCCTGGTCTAATGGGAGATACACATGTATGCTTTGTCCCGACACCCCGGGAGAGGAAGGACCCGAATGCTAGGGTCTTTCTCTTAGCACCCAGCTAGCTCATCTCTCATGCTTTATATTTCTCATGTAGGACACAGACACCAGCCCTTTATGTCTTCTAATTTAGGGAATACGTATCAAGTATTTTGGGGGCTTCTGTTGAAGCCACGTGGCCGCCACTCTGAGCTTTCAGAGGGGGGCTCGCAGCCCATCAAGAGCTGGCTCTAAACCCTTTCTTAATTTCCCATTCTTGAAGTCGGTGACACCAGGCTTGGTTTAGGAGACTGTCCCATCCCCATGGAGGCCGGGTTAGGGTTGGGACTAAGCACAGCTTTCTCCAAAGTAGCAGTCTTCAAGAATCTTCCCTAAGCTCCAACCCTTAACCCTCGATATGGGGGAGGTTGGAGTTGTTAATAATCAAATTCAGGGGCACCTGGGTGGTGCAGTTGGTTGAGCGTCCGACTCTGGGTTCTGACTCTTGGTTTCGGGGTTGTGGAATTGAGCCCCATGTCGGGTTCTGCGCTCTGCTCAGAGTCTGCTTGAGATTCTCTCCCTCTCCCTCCCCTTCTGCCTCTCCCCTGTTCATGCCCATGCGTGTGTGCACTCTCCTTCCCTTCCTCTCTCACATAAACAAACAAATAAAATCTTTAAAAAGTTCAGACAGCTCTTTGGTACACTCTGCATGTGTCTTGGATCTCCCTTGAGATGTTATGTCCATCGTCTTTGGTGTCTCTGCTTCGGCAGCGTGCTATTCTCAGACTCTGCTGGTTTTCCTGTCTTCCCATTTGCTTCTGAACTCTTGCAGGGGAGATTGAGGCTCAGTTAACCTCTGTCTTCGGTAACCAGCACAGGGCCCAGCATGTGGTTTAAGTCCTTGGCACATTTTTCCTGAACCAATGGATAGATGCCACAAATTCTCTTTTACACAATCACCAGTAATTTATTGAGCATAGTAAATGTTTTCAGGGTGCTTTCATACCAGTTTCGATGGCTGCATTCATGGATGTGAAAGTGTGAGTGTGTGGCTGGTTCCGGTGCTGGGGCAGAGAAAGTACAAGATGAGCCTGGAACTCTTGGTGCCAACAAGTAAGAAATTGCTTTTAAAAGAACGATAGGACCATGTTCAAAGGACATAGGAGACAGCTTGAAGGAGCTCCCGGTGACCAAATCTGAGGTCGAGCAACAAAATAATGATAGTAATGGATTGTAATACATAGAATAAAACCACTATCCAGGAGTCCACACTGGCATATGGTAGTAAATATTAAATAAACTGAAGAGCAGGGGAAGTGTTTCCTTATAGTAAGAATTCTAATTATTGAATGTAGATGAAAGGATGGGACACCGTAGTGATAACTATTTCAGGCAAAAGTCACCAAAGGATGGTCAAACGAACGGGCAAAAGTATGCTGAGAAAAACAGCATATTCACACAAAGTACTTCCCTCCAAGATACTTACTAATTACAAAGGGAAAAAGAGTAGCCTTATGGTAGAGACATCAGCTGGTCCCACTTTGTCAAGTGACCAGAGTTAAGATCATTAGCGATTGAGACACAACGTGACATCAGGTGCTGATCTGAGGTACTGAGAAGGGCACAATTTTGCTTCTGTGATTTTCCTGCTGAGTGTAGACAGGAGGGGACCCCAGAAAAAATCCAAATTTGGAAACGCTTTATAAAATAGCTGGCCAGTACTCTTCCCAAATGTCAAAGTCATGAAAGACAAAGCCGGGACAAAGGTGAGGCTGGAGAAGGCGAGAGGAGACATAACAGCTAAATGCAGTGTGGGGTCCTGGAGAGGTGCTGGATCGGGGTAAGAACATCAGCCAAACAGTTGGGGACGTCTGAATGAGGTCTGTGGATTAATTCATAGTATCGCGTCAGCTTCAATTCCCTAATTTAGATCATTGCACTGTGCTTGCGTAAGATGCTGACATTTAGGGTAGGCAAAGTTCAAGGTTCAAAAATAAATAAACGTGACACAAGGACATTCACTGCCCTTGCCGGGTAACCTCGGCTACCTTCCTGGCTTCACACCCCTACCCTTCGCTAACCAGCCCAAATATTTCCCCACTCATTAAGTGCAAATGAAAACTTAGGTCTTGTTTCCCCAAACGATTGCATAAGAGCCAACACGCCTTATTTCCAGGAAGTTAGTACCTCTCTCTGGAAGCTTGTCCCAATCTTGGCTTTTTCAAGCATCACCATCCAAAGTAAGGTTGGTTTCAGTCCACAGCTACATTCAGGAGCCATTCGGAGCCTGCAGTTGCTTCTTGTGGCCACATGGTGTCGCTGTTGGCACTCTGTCCTGCATAATCTCCCAGGCTGGGTCCATCCAAATCTTGGCAGAGACCTCTGGGAATTTCTGAGAATGAGCCTTGCCCCCATCCCCAGTTTGGCTGAAGGCGCTCCAGGCTTGGTCCCCCAGGGTCGTCTTTCATGATAGCTCAGCCCTTTCAGCTCACATCCACATGTCCCCTTCTAGAACCCATCTCATCCTGGGAACGCTGGTTTGGGATTGGTGCAAGCTTCTCATAGCTCATGGACCCTCTACCTTCTCTCTATGGATCTTCACCTTCAAAGCACTCCAGGCAGTGGGGCTCCTTGTCCTCTTTTCTACTCCAAGGGGAGACTGTCAGGGCTGAAGGCTCCAAAGGATCCTTGCCAAGTGATTCCAAGGTGTCTGCACCTAATCCTTTCTGGGAGGGGTTAGCAATTACCGTATGATTTTCTGCCCCCCTCTCTCATTAGACAAGAGAAAAAATTGAACTCTGGGACCCTTGATTTAATCACTTTTCTTGACAAATAGGTATCAAGTGCCTGCTTTGGGCAGGACTCCGTGCTGGATTCTATTGATTTCTAAAAGAGAAAGACACAGTTCTTGATTGCAAAGCTAGACAGAGAGGCCATAAAGCAAATCGAGGGGGATGAGGGCTTATAAGGATAGGGTACCTGGGTGCACAGAAGGAAGAGGTTGTGAACTGAGTCAACCGCAGGAGACAGCACTTGAGTTGAGTCCTGGAAGACAAAAGGTACTGGCTGTGTGTGTGTGTGGGGGGGGGGGGGCGGGGGGAGGAAGGACATGTGGCTTAGCAGACCCCAAGGCTGACTCTGAGCCCCCTGTGTGTCCACTCCTGGCACCCAGAACCTCCTTTGTGGTTTACCTCGTTCCGTATTGTTACCTTTCATTCCTCTGCATCTCTGTGCTGGTCACTGAGCTCCGGGAGGGCAAGGACTCCTCTGCTGTGTCCATAGTGTTCCCCAGTGCCTGGGACATGGTCGGCTCTCAGTTTACAAAAATGATGAATTAATGACCCAGTTTAATGTATTAGTGGCTGGAGTGATGATGTTTGGGAGGGAAGCAGTTGCAAAAGGTCGGTGGTCTAGAACCTTCTGTACTGGGCGGAGGAGTTTTTACCTTACCTCGAAGGCAACCGGGAGCCTCAGAACATGTTGGAAAAGGAAGAATAATGCAGTTGCATTTGTGTTTTGGGGATAGCTCTTCAGCAGTGTGGGGGCCTCCCAGGAGGGGACAGTGGGAGGGACAGTGAGACCTGTAGGAGGCTCTTGCTGGGGTTTGGGCAAATAGCAAAGAGGTCCTGGACCAAGCTCATATGGGGCTGGAGAGAAGAGCATTTGGCAGACACCATGGAGGAAGCTGGAGGGACGGGGTGCCGGGGTGACACAGGGCTGTGGTGGGACCTGGCTGGGCAGCCGGCTGGACGGCGCTGTTGATGCAGGAAGCCTTAGCAGAGGGCTTATTTGGGGGGAGAAGTGAGTTTGGTTCTGGACACTTGGAGTGGGTGATGCCTGTCTGTGGGACATCCCAGATGAAATGTGAGGCAGAGAGTTGGACATGTGGGTCAGGAGATGAGCGGGGAAGGATGGGCTGGTGAGGGAGACTGGGGGCTTATCAGGATAAAGATGAAGGTAAAGCCCGTGTGTCTGCACGACTCCATCCAAAGCGAGAAGGTAGAGAATGTTGGGCACTCTGAATGGAGCCATAGGGATTATCAATAACAGAAAGACCCAGACGAGGAGACAGAGATGTAATTGGAATCCAAGAGATCATGGAGCCACAGAAATCAAGGACGAAGATGTTTCTAGAAGAGAGTGGCCCATGGGGTCAAATGCAGCAACATGAGGCAACCAAATAAAGACTGAACACTGCCCACTGGGTTGGCCTTTGGTGATCCTGGAGGAGAGGTGGGTCGGAGGGAGATGGTGGTGGGGTGAGGTCATGGATCCCTCACTGTCTTCTCCCTTTACTTTGATGAGTTCGCCTCTGTGCGTGGGCTTGTCAGAGCCCTACCTCCATTTCCTCCGTCTGCATTCTTCCAGACCCATCTCCAAGCTCACCTGTTTTCCATATCCCACCTGGGAGGCAGAATTAACCCCTCCTTCATCCATGTCTCTGGCACTTCATTATACCACTTAGGACCCTGTGTTGTTACTTGTTAGTGGGGCTTGAATGGTGACCTGTATCTCTGTGTAATCTACAATCATGTATTTATATCTGGGGGTCCCGATGTCTTTCCCTCCTTTTGTCTCTCTCACTCGGACTCCTAGCCCCCCCCCCCCAATATGGTAAAGCACAAACCAAGGGAGTCTTCAGGGAGTCTTCAGAGCCTGGGTTACCTTGGATCTTAGGGAGGGTAGGGAGGGAGGCCATGAGAGTAGGAGGGAGAGGGTCTCAGAGGATGAGCTAGACAGTGGGTGGAGGCATGGCTGTCTTGTGTGGGATGAAAAGGGAACCCTCACCTCCTGCCCGGATAAAACCACACAAACCTTTTGAGAATTGCCTCCTGAGTGCCAGGTTTGAGAGGGGGGGCACATGCGGTTCCAGCAGCCATAGGGCATCCCCCACCCCCCCGCAGTGGGTCAGGGCTTCTTGGCCACCAGGGGCTGGGTCTTCCCTCCCTTTGTTCCCTGGGAGCGCTTGGCAAATATAGTTGAATTTCCCTAAAAGGCAGAGCTGAGAATCTGGGCACTGGTTAGCTTGGCTCACCTGCCAGGCAGTCATCCTCTCTTTTTTATTATTTCCTCTGACAAAGACATCAGAAGCTCAAAGACAGGGTATCTGGGAACTCAGAAAGCCTCTGCGAAGCCCTCGGCCTCCTTGGGGTTGGGTGTAAGCCCGCCCCCCGCCCCAAACCTGGGTCCGAGCAGGGGGCCCCCAGGCGCTGCCCGTCCCCGGGGACGCGTGCGGGCTCTCCTCCGAGCGCCGTCAGTCAGGATAACATTTCACACTGCCATTGATTTTTATGTCTTTCTACACTAATTAGACATGTTATTACTAATCTTTGGTAATCACCACAAGGGGCTTGTGGAAACTCTCAGAGATTTCAATCTAGATTAAAAATAAGCAACATTATCACTTCTGGGAAAATGCAAAGAAAGCACATGTTATTCTAATGTTTAAATCAATAAAGCTGTCCCGCTTCTGTTTTGTGCTGGTATTGATGAAATTTATAAAAATCCCCTTTAAATTTCCTTCTGTCCATCTTGGCCCCGCAGGGGCGCCCGATTGATTTCTCCGAGGGCATCCGCTGGGGGCAACGTGCGGGAAAGACTGCCCACACCCCAGGGCCTCAGGGCAGATTGCAGAGACCTGGGGGCATGCAGCGGTGGGGGGCGGGGGGGGGGGATGTGGGACTTACTTTCCACTCCTTTATTTTGATGTCTGTTGATTCCTCTTATTAAAGGAGCTTTTGAACCCACAAGAAAGAAAGGGAGAAAATCCTTTCTTCCTTAATTAATCTCTCTTCCAATTGTTAAATCGCACACTTTGATTGCAAAACAACCTGCCTGCCCCCGGGGCAGATTAAATTATGTAGGGGCGTGAGGTAGGGAGGGGAGGTGAACATCTTAACCAGGGGTCCTGTCACTGGGGAGCGCAGAAAAGAAATTATCTGTGAACGAAGAGAACGCCATCTAGCACGTTCTCTCAAACAATTGAAACTAATGTGTTGACACAGAGAGAGAAATGAGCCTCCTTTAATGTTCTGTGGAGACATACTGTAATTTGTAATACCTCTGATCAGAAATTGAGGTGGCATATGGACCCGAAGTGAAATAAAGCACAGTTAACTTTTTGCCAGGCGGGGGGGTGGGGGTACACACATTTCCATATGACATTGCCTCGGCAGTCTTTCTGGCATCAGCAGAGGGGACAGCTTGTATACCCAGAAGGATGCCAATGTGTACCACAACTCGGAGGCGGCATGCGTTTCCATGCCTGCTGTGTTTGCCAGGAGCTGTACTCAGCTAGTTGCCAGAGCTGAGGGGCAGGATGCATTTCGCAGCTCTACCCTTGCCTGCCCCCCCCAACCCCCCACCGTCTCCAGGATCAGCCTTATGGGGGCTCCTGGTGCAGCAGAAGAATGTATGATGTATGTGGCTCTAGGTGTGAGTTTAGCTTTCTTTCTTTTTTTTTTTTTTTAATGTTTTATTTATTTATTCATGAGAGTCAGAGAGAGAGAGGCAGAGGCAGAGGGAGAAGCAGGCTCCCCACCTAGCAGGGAGCCCGATGCGGGACTCGATCCAGGACCCTGGGATCATGACCTGAGCCGAAGGCAGACGCTTAACCATCTGAGCCACCCAGGCGCCCCTGAGTTTAGCTTTCTTCTCAGGGGAAGATCTCCTTATTTCTAAAAGCCCCAGGGCAGTCAAAGTACTTGAGCACGCTTGTATTACCCCCCCCAAATGCTGAGTTATGTATCTGTTTCCCCTAAGCCCACCCTAAACTCCTTGAGGGCAGGGCTTGCGAGATAAAAATGATGATGGAAATAACTGGGCTACGATAATCAGTTTACTCTATACCATGTACCTCCTATGTGCCAGTCCTGACTTAGGCACCTTACCTTTTCTGCAACCTGTCCAATAGCCCAACCAGGTATGTGTCTTAGCTTGGGCTGCTAAAACAAAGTACCGTAGACTGGGTGGCTTCGACAACAGACATTTATCTCTGAAAGTTCTGGAGGATGCAAGTCCAAGGGCAGAGTGCCGGCAGATTTGGTCCTTGGTGAGGGCTCTCTTCCTGGCTAGCAGATGGCCACCTTCTTGCTGTGTCCTCACATGGGGAGCGGGGGAGAGCGAGTGAGCAGGCTCTCCTCTCTTCCTATGAGGGCACTAATCCCACCCTCCTCAGCAGTGTCATTATTGACATTTATTAGTAAAGAAATTGGAGTTCAGAGAGATCCAGTGTCTCTCCCAAGGCTCCTCAATCACTGGATGGCAGAATTGGTAGTAAACCCATACTTCCGACCTCCAAAGTTGGCCCTTTGCCCTCCTGCCATGCTGTCTCCTGAGCTGAGTGAGGGTCTGGGGCTGTACTGGTGCTCAGGGATGCTGCTTGAAACATGGAGCATCTTACTTGCTTCTGTGACATTCGTCTGCTTGTGATCTTGACCTCCTCCTGCAACCTCCAGCTTTAAGGAAGTTCCCCCTGATAGACTCTAGTGAACCCCCAAATCCTTTCCGTGAACCCTGATCAGTGAAATCCCTCAGAAACTTCAGCTTGATCACCTCTGTTCACAAGCACAAGGAAGTGCTCATTAGACTTACCACCAGCCAGGTGCTTTGTGTATTTTATTCATATTTCCGTCATCATTACAAGCTATTTTCACAGATGAGTAAATAGTCTCAGGGAAGATAAGTGTGTGAATTACTGAAGGTCTCGCCGCCACAAGCAGCCAGCCGAATAGTGATTGTAACCTGGGGTTGTCTTACTATTTTTTGACGACACTGATTTTATGAACCAACACAGCATTTTGTGGGAAGACCAGGGTCTTCCTGAACTCAAGTCCTGCATTTCTAGCTGTTGCTTGGACAGCCTGGTAGGACTTCAAACTCAGTATACATCATGCAACTAAGTTCAGGCCAATTGGATGTGAGTGGGAGTACCACCAACCCTGGCTGTCCCCAATTTCCTGTCTGATGGCCAAATGCATGTGTGGAAAAGCAGCAACTTCACAAAACCAAGACTGAAGATAAAGACCTGGGTCCCTGCTGACCTGTCTATGCTTCCCGGACAGTTATGTAGGAGAGAGATGCCCTTCTGTCTTCTGGAAGCTACAGCATTTCGGGGGCTCCTTGTGCAGCAGCTTCTTTGGTCTTCTTGCTTCTCTTTCCTCTACCTTTGACGATGGCTCCATTTAAGCTCAAAGCCCCTTTGACCCCTTGCTCTACCCTTGACCTCTGCAGGTATGTCAAAGTATTACAGCACAAGATATATACTCCAGAAAATGGAAGGATTCTTATCTCAGGGCATAGAAGGAAATCAGGGTGTGTTGAACACTTTGACAGACACTTTGACGAACTTCATGAAGAATCATGTTGCTTCAATATGACTCTTCAAGGACGTTGGGATAGAGTTCACACTTGGCTCTGTCAAAGCCTTTTTGAATAAGACAAGATAGAGCTGGAAGAATCACAATGGGGAAGGAAAGCACAGACTCCTTAGTTGAGCATATGTGACCCTCCTCAGCTGGGTCTGGGCCCACCCTTCCCCTTCCACTGCCCTCCTCCCATTGCCCTTGCCATTTCAAGTCTTGCCACATGGCTTCATCCTTCCAGATGCTTCTCCCTGGAATGCCAGTGGCATCTGGTCTACCAGAAGGCTCAGACTCATCCATTGAGACTAGCTCAGCACTTTCTTTCATGAACTCTCCCCTACCTCCTCTGCCCTCCATCTCTGTTGATTTTGCCCTGTGTTTATTGACTCCACTACATAGACTCCAGTGCATATGACAGACATGCCACATCATGGCTCTTTGACATCATCCATCCCATGCTAGGATGTGGCTCTCCCAAGGCAAGAGCCTCGTATTATTCATTGCTTTGTGTGGGTTCCAGCACAATTCCCGGCACATGGAAGGGTCTTAGTGAATACTGAATGAAATTATAATCCGAACAACAATCCTGTGAGATCTGTATGATTATCCCCATTTGCTGTTAGAAAAACTGACTTAGAGACATTCCGACTTGCTCGGAACCAAGGTAGTTTGTAAGAACCACACTTGGGTTTTGAGCATAGATCTGTCTGATGCCCCAATCCATGCTTTTTAATGTCACCTTATAACTGCCTTTTGATATCCCTACCATGTAGAGAGTGATTTCCTTTCAGAAAGAGGGATTTTCTGGATTAAATGTGTCTAGACATCTCTCTCATCTTAATGCGGATTTATTCAGAGTGAAGCAGAATCTCCCTGACTGGTGGTAAAACTGAAAGAAAAAAGCAGTCGTCATCACTCTCCAATGCTGTCATTTGTACAGCTCCCTGGGCATGTGGTCCTCACAGGCTCAGGAAATGGCCCTGAATTTTTCCTCCTTCCCCCTCTCTCTAGGGAAAGAGCCCAGAACTGGGCTTCTCCGTCTGCAGTTCCAATTTGGGGAAGGTTTTGACCCAATTTTGGGTCATTGGCAGCAGAGAGTGTCTCTTGCTGTGACCTCCATTTTGGGGATTTAGCAGTTGGTATTGAGCTATATGCAACACTCCAGCAGATGGGGCCTGCAGCTAGTTTGGCCACCATCAGCCTTGTGTTTGGAGCACCCGGGAATCAGGCATGGCTTTCTTTTCCAGCTCTGACTTGCCTCTTCCCACCAGATGTTGATTTTAGTTTGTACAGGGTGTCATCCCTCCAGCTCCCAGGGTTCCAGCATGTTCTCTACTTCCCAGCCTGCTCAGTGGTTTCCCTGAAGCCCTGCTTTACTTTCTGCCCTCTGCTGCATCACTCCAGCTGTCTCCCTGGTCTGACTGGACTGGAAAGTTGGACCCAGGACATCACTGAGGAAGTATGAGGTGGGGACCTCTGACTGGTTGAAGAGGCTCAGGGTTTCCCAGAAGACACTGCCACACAGATGCCCCTCACCGTGGCTCGTGCAGGCAGTTAGCTATCCATCCAAGCTGCACCTTGAGGTCTCTGAAGACAAGCACCTCATCTTAGTCATAGTTTATGTGGACAGTTCCTGGCACCTGGAAGGGTACCAGTGAATACCGCATGATAACAGTGATCCTGACGCCGGTCCTGTGGGGTCCACGTGACTACCCCCGTTCATATGCTGGCACTTGAATGGTGGCCTTTGGGGAGGGGAGGGGACTGGGACTCATTCAAAAACTTTGTGAAGATTTTGCATTTTGTTTTACTATGCATCCATGTAGATGACAATACTCGAACTTTTCAACACAGATCATAGTGCTTCCCATGTGCCGAGGACTGTGCTCGTGCTCTACTCATAATTCTCTCTAAATTTTTTTACCACAATCCTTTGAGAAGGTAGTTTCCTTGTCCATTAAAAAAATAAACAAACCAAGGTTCAGAGAGGCTAAAAGACTCCCAGCTATGGGTGGCCAAGCGGAGATTTGAACCCAGCTCTAACTGATGCCAGAACAGGGCTCTTGAGTGCATCAACTCCCGAGATGGCTACCCCTGGCCGATGTTTCTAGAGCCTGTGACGCTCATGATTCCATTGAAGTGGGCCCTGAATTAAGGGCCTGCGAGGACGAGCATCCAAGCATGAGAAGCAGAGGTTTTAAAAGAATGTGCTGTTGTGAAATTTATTCTGATGCCAAAAGGGGGTCTTCTTGAGAGGGATTAAAGAGGAAGTGTACCAGCTCTTATGCTCCAAAGATAAGCTTGACTGTGAACTGTAGCATATGCAGCTGTAATGAATAAGAGAGAGATTTATTAGAGTATGTCATATTTGGTCAAGTACTTCATATGTAAGACGAGTATTTCACTTGTACATATTACATTTTCAATGGGTTTTCAGCCATTTTCAATCCATTATTTTTAACTCCTTGCATTATATTGATGGTAAATTAATTATAACAATGACAATTCAAAAACCCATATTGTCCAATTATAATTTAATTCATTTTAGCTCCTCTCTTTGAGTTTGGATAAAAAGCTAAAGCGCTTTAGAAAATGCTGTCATTCCCTCTAGAATCCTGTCATTGTGTTCCGTGTTTCTGTGGTGGTTTGAAGGTGGGATGGGGATTCAGTGGGGGAGGGTGGGGGTTAGCTGGCCCGCCAGGTGACACCGCACAGGGCCGCCAGCCAGTCTGGGTTTGGATATGGATTCAACAATCTGCTCAGATCCTCGGACAGCTCACTTAATCTCTCCGTGCCTCTGTTTCCCCATCTGTAAAATGGGGTTAGTGACAGAGTCCCTACTTCATGGGACAATTCTGGGGATTAAGTGAGTTAGTGTGGTCAACCCCCAGTACACACAGTGAGCCGCGATTTAGTGTTGGCCGTAATTATCCTAACTATGCTCTAGGGGAATAATGGTGGGTGGCTTTATCTCATGAACCAGTACCACCAGGAAGTGGTAGTTTTCTGGAGCCCTGTGTGAAGACAGACCCAAGGGCCCAGCCAAGCTCAGCATATACAATACAAGGGTCGCTTGGAGAGGTCTGCCATGGGCGCAGCTGTTGGGAGAGGTGACAAGTTCTACTAGGGCTGGAATAATGCTTATTGATCCCTCCGCTATTCCCAGCACCCGGCACAGAGCTTGGCCCCTGCCAGGCCAGATTGTGATAATAGGGCTGAGCATTAGCATCCAGCCATGCCTGAGGCCAGCCCTGTCCTGGACTCCTCAGTCAATGAGCCCACAAAGCCCCCCTCTCTGCCTCAGTCAGTTTGGGCTGGATTTTCTATCATGGGGAACAAAAGGCTCTTTTCAAAAAAAATTTAATTTTTTGTGGTGTTCATGCCTATTTTATTTACTTCCACTTACTGGAGTTGTAAAAGTTCCATGCTCACTGTATAAACATTTTTACAGATATTTTTCAGTCTTGAACAAGAAGGAAATTCTATATTTTGTGACAACATGGATAAACCATGAGGACATCATGTTAAGTGGGAATAAGCCACTCCCAGAAAGACAAATACTGCATGATTCCACTTGTATGAGGTGCCCAGAAGAGTCAAGTTCACAGACATGGAGAGCAGAATGCTGGCAGCCAAGGCCTGGTGGGGTGAGGGGTGAGGGGAGAAGGGGAGTCAGTGTTCAGTGGATATGAGTTTCAGCTGGGGAAGAGAGAAAGTTCTAGAGACAGAAGGTGGGGGTAGGCTGTAGGACAGTGTGAATGTACTTAGTGCCACTGACCCATGTGCTTAGAAATGGTTAAGATGGTACATGTTATGTTATATCTGTTTTATCACAAAAACGTTCATGGTCAGAGATAATTTAACACCCAGGGGACAAGGTGTAAGGACACAGGTCTGGCTTCGTTCTCTCCCAGGCTAGTCTGGTTCAGGCTCCCTGGGCCAGGGAATGAG
This sequence comes from Neomonachus schauinslandi, assembly GCF_002201575.2. Lineage (NCBI taxonomy): Eukaryota > Metazoa > Chordata > Mammalia > Carnivora > Phocidae > Neomonachus > Neomonachus schauinslandi. The sequence continues at coordinate 165,729,863 of NC_058407.1, read as the reverse complement.
CTCTGAGTTCCTTGCTTTGTTCCAGCATTTCATCCGTGTATTCATGCTTCTTTATTTCTCATGCCTTTTTTCCCTGCTGGAATCCTGTTCTCCCTCACCTGCTTCACTCCCGTGCACCTTCCGGCCCACCTCTGTGTGGCATGGCGTGTTCTGCCCACCTGATGCGTCCCCAAGGGGGGCCCTGTCTGTGAGGCTATTTCCAGACTTAGAGCTTCCCCAAGGCCTGGCCAGCGTCTTGTTCATCTTGACAGCTCTTGGGCGTAGCATGGAATAGATGTCAGTGAATCTGTGGAGGCTGCCAGGCCACAAGCAGAGAGCTTTGATGGTGCTCCCGATTGCAGGGAGCAGTGATTTCCCGAATGGCTCCTCTTCCCCTACCCTCCAGCATGTGCACATGGTGGGGGGGACTGGATCATTTCCTGCAGTTCAACACTAATGAGAGCCATCAGACTGCCTGAGAAGCTCTGCTTGGGACTGGGCTCTTAATCTCCCCATTATACCTGGCTCAGCCCGGCGAGGACACAGGACGCCCTGGCCAGGGGCCAACAGGACCGTCAGCAGCAAGACTGATCCTGGGATGGAATTAAACCCCGTGCATCTTGGCTTCGTCTTCCCCTGATTTCACCAGCAGATGGACAACACTTGCATTGTTTCCTTTTCCTCTCTTTTAACAGGAGGCTGCGTTCCCGCCAGACCCCCAACTAAGATGGACCGAGAGAAAAACAGAACAGAGAAGTAGGGAAAGAGGAATGGGAAGCGGAGGATATAAGACAGAGGAAGAATTTGAGAGCAGGGCACAAGGGGTTACGGAGATCCTGGGCCAGGAAAAGAACAGGTTGCTTCTTTACAGGAGGGAACTTGCGTCAAAGGTCCGTTGGATCACAAGACACGTTGACTTTAAAGAAACATCCTGCATTGTCCTATCCTGGGGGTGAGAAGGAAATATCTATTGTTGGACGGTGAGACCTGTCGTGTGATCCCTCACATCCCTTGAGGTGTCCACTAACTGCAGCATCTTGTTCATTCCGCCTGCCGTAATGTGATTTTCCTCTCTACTTTGGCTTAATAGGTGGAGTGCTGAGGAACAAAGCAAATATTTGTGCAGCTCGAATGCTGGTCTTGGATTGGAAGTTAACATCGTTCAGTGTCTGCATCTGAATTGCGATACACGGGCAGGGGAGTCAATTTGCTCTGGGATCAATAGATGTGGTCTCAGTAGGCAGAGAACTTGGGGGCTGCCTTCTGTAAACCAGAGGACGTGGGACAGCTCCTCAATGCCTGGCTCAGTTTAACATGGCAACTGGGCAGTGGCTTTATTTCTACTCTGATTGTTTTTCAGCTCAAGAATGATGAACACCTTCCCAGTATCAACCAGCTCAGTGCTAATCCTGCAGAAACACAAGACTCTAAAATGTGGTCCTCCTGCTCTGTCTCTGTGTTCTGAGCTCTCAGCTATGGTGCTGTGTTGCTCAGGGGGCTCCTTTTGGGACCTCCTAGGGTGTCTGCCCCGCCCATGCCACCCTTCCCCAGGCCTGCCCTTCTAGAAGCTGTCACTGAGGCTTCCTCCCAAGGGCTCCTTAGTTCCTGAGACAAGCTTCATCAGAGCAGTCAGGTCACTAATGGTCACAGATGACTCCAGGCTGGGGCTCAGAAAGCAGACCTGGTGTTTGGTAGCTTCCTTTTCTTAAAGTCCAGCTCCTGTGCCTCATATTTTAGTTCCAGATAGAGGTGGTGGCTTCTGATAGCTGCCTGCTGAATTCTGACAGGGGATCTATCTTTTTCTTGGAAAAGAGGTGAGAGGAAGGATGTATCTTATTACCTGGACATTGATGGGGTCTCCTGGTGGACAGGATGATTATCCAAGACTGAGGGTCTCACCCACTGGCTCTGGACACTAGATGCCACCACTAGATGGGATGCTCTAGGATCTGAAGCTTGTCATTGATTGGACACCATGCCTGAAGCCCCAGGGGCTTCCTTGGGTCCAACCTCTCGGGCTAGATGAGTTTCTCCACCTCTGGTCCCACCCTCAGTGCTGACCACTGCTTTCATACCTGCCTGGCTTCTCATTCTACTTCCTAGGTTGGTGGCCTTTGAATGTTATATAATCTCTTTTTACTGGCCAGAGTTCAGTCCGGGAAGCAGAACTAGATTTATCTGGAATAAGGGATATAATATGGGAATTAGACTTTAGATCTAGGAGCAAGTTGCAAGATCTGAGAAATCACTAACTGACTTTCTGAAACCCTGGTGATGAGGAGGCTGGGCAAATCCAGCTGCCGAAATGGGACAGGAAAGGGGAGCTCCTAAAGAGGTTTACAGGAAGCTGCTACCTCTGTGGGTCTGCAGCCAAACATCTGGGTGGTGGGCAGGGCCACTGCTGGTCTGCAGGGCTGGCACTTTGGCAGAAAAGCTGGGCCTGGAATGGAGGAGAGGAAGAATAAGCTAGAACCCACTGGGCACCTCTGTTTCTGTGTGGCATCCTACCTGACCTTGAACTCCTTTAAAGAGCCCCTGTGTCACTTCAGTTCTGTCCCTGCCATTCTCAGCTTCCTCTATGGCATCTCTAACTCAGAACCCTGTGGAGAAGGGAGTTACGGGAAACATAATCAACATATTTGACAACAGAATGATCCAGCAAACTCTCTGAGTGTGGTTTCCTCATCTGTGAAATAGGGGTGACAATGCAGTTGTTTTGTGGGTTAAATGAGATAATATATGTAAGGCACGCAACAACAACAACAACAACCATGTGTATATTTTGGGGTGGACTTCTATGCCCATTGTCTCTCTGGATTGCCCCCATCTAAGGATATGTTCACAAAGGATAAATCTTTACAGGACAACTTATCTATTTTTTTTTTTTTTTAAAGATATTCAACCTGAAGTTCTAACCAAAAGAAACCTCTTCTCTGAGGTTCTCTTCTGCCTCCCTCTTCCCTTCTCCCAGGGCTCAAATGTTCTTTTCTCGCTATCCAACAGAGTAGAAATGATGGCATCCCCAGCAGATGAGGACATGGGGAATTTTGGGGAAGAAGACTGAAGGGGGAAAGAGCATGGGGGCTGCCAGGCATGGAGGGTCCTCTCTGCTGGTCAAGGTGTGGCCATTTGGAGCACCTTGTGAGGTGAACAGTGTGGTCCCACTAATGCAGACGATGGGGCTTGGGAACGAGTTAACTAGAGTGGGAATTTCCGATCCCTCATGGTACATGGATCTGTATGAATTGGATGTCATTGCTTGACCCTGCATTGGAAAAGAGCTGAACCTCATTCATCTTTCTTCCAAGTACATGCATGTCTGCTCACCTGGCTGGAGGAGGCTTCCTCCCCCCACACCTGCAATCCTGTCCTCCAGCTCAAGATTATGAACAGATGCTGGACATCCCACACCTGATTCTTCCAGTGTGGAAGACGAGGAGGTGGGCAGAGCCTCCAGTGAGTGCCTGGCCATCTGACAGCAACGCTGGGTTCTGCTGCCCATCCATAGACTCTCCAAAGGGGTAATCCCTGGTCCTTGGGCGACATTTACTGTTTGATCACTGTCTTAGGTTCTTTACATATGTGTAGTACAGCTTCTGACATGTGTAGATGTTTGATAAATGATGGCAGCCGGTGACCTGCTTACTGGTCCTTTTGCTGAGGCTATGAAAGGCAATATCTGACAGACACAGGATGGGATGTTGTTTGCAAGCCTTGGGACTGGCAGGGGAAATATATTTGGGATAATATAGTAATAGCTACTGGTATATTTTCATCATCTTGTCATCTTCTAATAGCATTTACCAGTAATTGGAGGTTTTCCTAGCTCCTAAGGCAATGTGAATACTCCTTGGAGAGTCAAAAGGCCTTTGAGAGGTAGACAGTGCTCCACTCAACACAGGTAACAGCTTTCAGCCTGAAGTATTTCAAGGGTTGGGGGCCATCTCAAAGAAGATCTTAAAGATGTGTCACATAAAGGGAATCTTTCATAAAGTCTCACAGATCCTCAGGATTTTCAATGGGATTCAAGAGGCTGAAAGATGGGTTGTCTGTGTGTGTGTGTGTGTGTGCGCACGCGTGCACACACGCACATGGGCTCTTGTGCTTGTGTGTGCATGAGAGAGAGAGAGAGAGAGATATCCTGGCTGCTCCTGAAATTTTAGGTGTCATTACTGAGGCAAGTTGAAAAAAACAAAAAAAGAAAAGAAATCTAGAACTTTCTTCTCTAGACAAACTCAGATCCAGAGGAGGATTTTTGATAAATGTATGAAGGTCTCTAGCAAACATCTCTTTCAAATACTGTAGGTTTTGAACACATGGTAGGTACAGACAAAATAGTTAAGTGTTTAATGTAAAAGGTTAATGAAAAATAGAATTCAGAGGAAGCTTATTACCATAATTTCTGCAGGACCTGGAATTTTGATTCTAGAGGACTCTCCCTCCAACCTGCTGACCTCACTCATTCACCAGTTTGTCCATTCCACTCATGTACTGAGTAGTCTTGTCTGTCGGTATCTCTCAGTCTCTAATAACTTGAGAATGTATAAAAAGCAAGCACTGCCCTCAAGGAGAGTCCAATCCAGTGAAGAAGACAAGTAAATGCCCCATTCTCTTGAGGCTAATATTCAGCCTCTCATTTTTGTAGCAAAATGGACTTGGGGGTCAGAAAACAACTAGTTACAGAGTGTCTTCTCTGGGTGGCCCTAACTTGTGCACAGAGACAGGATGTACATAAAAACAAGACTTAACATAGTCTGTTTCCTAGGATCTATGGGTTGGATGAACTGGTATTTGCAGAGTGCTGGATGGAGGAAACATATGAGAAATTTACCTGAAAAGGACAAGCAATGTGCTACTGGATATTAGTGAAATCTTGCAGTCAAACACCATGCCTGACAGAAGTAAAAAGTCACACTAGGGGCACCTGGGCTGCTCAGTCGCTTAAGCATCTGCCTTCAGCTCAGGTCATGCTCTTAGGGTCCTGGGATCCAGCTCCGCATTGGGTTGGATTCCTTGCTCGGTGGGGAGCCTGCTTCTCCCTCTGCCCTCCCCCTGCTCATGCTCTCTCTCTCTCTCTCTCAAATAAATAAATAAAATCTTAAAAAAAAGTCACACTAAGTTGGTTTGTCAGGAGGGAGGATGGATAGAAGGCAGACTTGTAGAAAAGGGGGTATTAAAACCCTAACTGAATGGAGAGACAATATTTTGTTTTCCTTATAAAAGTAACATTCATGTGGTTAAAAGTGGTTTCGACAGATATAAAAAGGAAGAGGGTACAGAACCCAAAAGTGAAAATCTTACTTTTTTTGAAGTAAGATTTTGAAAATTTTGAATTTTGAAAATTTTACTTACCCACCTCCATTTTTAGGCTCAAACTGCAGACCCAGCTGACTTTCAGCTTTTAGTTATTCTGTTGGTTTCCAACATCAGCCTGAATGAAATACTCTGCAAGAATTTTTGATCCATCAATTTAGGTAGTTGTTCTGCTGCCCTGTCCTACCCTTCCTCTGACATCACTTCAGCATTTGTGGGTGTATAGCACTTATATTCTCTGCTGAAACCATAGAAAAGTCTTCTAGGCTTTGACCAAAGGCTGATAAAAATACCCTGGGAATTCACAGGCAGCATTTGCAATAGTATGATTATGTAAATATTATTCACTATAGAATTGGGTAGTGTGATTAAATCCAGGGGACCACATGTAACCCTATCATCAGGGTAGCTAGTTGCTGTGATAAAAAGCCCAAATCAACACGAAACAGGAAATGAAGATGGCAAGGTCTAATCTGATTCTAGGGTCTGAGGATTCTAAGGTTGTACAGTGCCCAACAGGTGCACACATACCACTAGGGAGTGACTGTGGTTATTTAGGAACGATACAAAAATATTAATTTTTTCTTTCAAATTATGTGTGTTATTTTTTCAGATAACTACTACCTTCTTAGGACATAAATATTTTGTTTGACTCTAACCAAACAGGACTCTTAGGTGTTCTTTTTGGACTAGGGATGCTGTCAAAAAACTTAGTGGGTCACTGAGATTGATGTGGACCGAGAAAGTTTGGGAACCTTTGATATAATCTCTGTTCTAGAAAATTCCCTCTGGCTGCTGTGTGGAGAACAGCTGGGAGGGGCATAAAAGTGGAGGCAGGGAGATGAGTTGGAAGTAGACCCACTGAAACATAACCAGGGCATGAATGTGGGAGGAGAGACACGGATGAACTCAAGACACCTTGTAAGGAGACAGATGACAGCATTCTTTGCTGTGGGAGGTGAGCTTGGAGAGTGGGGGAGAAGCCGATGCCATGCGTCCTGGTCATCTGAAGGCTTAACTGGCTCTTAGCAGGAGGCCTCACCTCCTTGCTGTCTGTTGAACAGAGGTCTTGATTACTAGCCACACGCATCTCTTGTGGGGCTGCTTGCATGTCCTCACGACAGGGCAGCTGGCTTCTTCTAGAGTGACCAATCCAAGAGAGAGCAAAGTTGAAGCCACAATGCCTTTTAGGACCTGGCCTAGGAAGTGACACACCATTGGGTCTGCCTTATGCTTTTGGTTACACGAAACATCTCTGATACAATGTGGGAGGGAACAACCCAAGGGCATGAACACCAGGAGTTGGGGATCATTGGGGGCCATGTTGGAAGCTTCTTTTCACACCTGCATTGCTAGTTATACCACTGGTTCAGGGGCAGGCTGAAGTTTTTAGGGAGGTGAATACTTGGGGGAATAGCAACAAGGAGCAAATTCACTGTATCAGTCAGCATTCTCCAGGGAAATAGACCCAATAAGATGTATGTGTATATGATTCTATCTATCTATCTATCTATCTATCTATCTATCTATCTATCTATCTATCTATCTACCTACCTACCTACCTCTTTATCTCCATCCCTGTAAAGAGACTCATTATAAGGAATTGGTTCAAGTCATCATGGAGGCTGAAAAGTCCCAAGATCTGCAGGGTTAGTAGGTAAACTAAAACTCCAGGAGAGCTGGTGGTATAATTCCAGTCTGAAAGCTAGCAGGCTTGAGTTCCAAGTAGAGTTGATCGTTCAAGTTCAAAATCAGGAAAAAGCCAAAGTCCCAGTTCAAAGGCACTCAGGCATGGGAAATTCTCTTTTCCTGGGGGAGGGTCAGCGTTTCTGGTCTATGTAGGCCTTCAACTGATTGGGCAAGGCCCATCCACATTAGGAAGGACAATCTGCTTTACTCAGTCTACTGATTTCAACATTAATCTCATCTAAAAACACCTTCCCAGAAACACCCAGAGTAACGTTTGACTAAATATTTTTGCACTCTGTGGCCCGGTGAGGTTGATGTGTAAAATGAATCATCTTTCCCAAGTGAATTTTGCTGTCAGCACCAGGAATATCCATCTTTCATGTTGCAGTTTTCTTCCTGGGTGGATTCCCCCAGGATCCTCCGTGGTGTCAGTGGACATATGGGGAGAACTGAGGCCCTGAACTGGAAAGGTGTTTCTAAGGAATCTTAGACCACCTGGCTGGTGCTTATAGATGCTTCAGGAACCATCCAGAACAGGGGTTCTTCACCTTGAGTACACATTGGAATCTCCTGGAGAGCTTTAAAAAATACTGCAGCTGGTGTCCCACTCCCAGTGATTCTGAATTGATTGGTCTGGGGAGTGGTTTGGGCACTGGGATTTTTAAAAGCCCCCCAAAGCCTGAAGAGTGAAACTCCCCTTCACTGAAGAGAGAGACTACCCAGTACCCCTTGCTTCTGTAGGTGAGGCCACGAAGACAGCATCTCCCATCACCTGCAGTGGGCTGTTACCTTCTGGAGCCCAGGTATCTGAGTCTCTAGCTGAGCACCTGGCCCATTTGGCAGGCTCCTTTTAGCTCTTGCTTTGTACTTTGGAAAGTCAGCCAGTTGAGCACAGAACATAAATCAGAATCTGTTCCTTCTTGGACTCAAGTTTTATTTCTTTTCTCCTTGGCTTGAAAGAAATCGGTTCTACATCACTTTTAGACTACAGTGACTCAGTGAAATGCAATCTTGACTGAAGCAAAATTGCTTAATTAGACAATAATATTAGAGAAATTGACCATTATATCTGGCTATTGACTTTTCAGATGGCCTGTATTAGCATTTATATTCTTTCCAGTTGAGTTTTTAAGCATGAAAATAATTTATTGAGAGATTGTTCTTAGAAGCTATTTTTAATAGCCTAATGGCTTTTTAATTTTCAAATCATTTATATTCATCAGCTGGAGCCAAGAAGGGAGTCAGATTGACTCTCACCGCACAATGTTCCATTCTCTTCAGTTATTAACTGTTTATACTTGTATATCAAGCCACTGGGGCACAGGATGTCAGAAGGGGCACATCAGGAAGGAAATGAATTTTGGGCTGGTAGCCATAAAAATAGTATTTAGTTGCTGTTTATTGATTGACTACTCTGTGCCAGGCACTTAATGTAGATTTTCTTTAATCCTCTTGAAAACCCTAAAGCACAGATATCATTACCAATCTTTAGTAGACTGAGAAATGAAGGCTCAGGTATGGAGAATGTCATCACCATCATCATGGCGGATGCATGTTGATAGGTAGACCATACATCCCAGTTGATCCCACGTCTCCACATAACTTTTAATGGTGTTCTCTTTCATTCTCCACATCATCCCAACTTGGGCAATAGATTCACTTGCCATTCTGCTTATGGGACACTCATCCTGTACTGAGCACCATTGCACTGTGACCCTCACAACTGCTAATGGTTTCTTTTATCGTCCTCCCCTCAGAGTTGATGAAACTGAGGCACTGAGAGATCAAGGTCAAGGGGAAGTCACTTGTAAAGTTCATAAAGCTGGTTAATGATGGAGCTAGGCACTGAGCCCAGGCAGCCACACTTATACCCCATTCTCTTTCTGTTACGCAAAGCTGAATGGCAATCATTATCACGATTTCGAAAATGTAGACCAAGGAGAAAGTTCCACGAGACTGGTTATTGGGTGAAAATAGCAACAACACTATTATAGCCACAGGAACATTGAATTGTTTTGTTGTGGTGGAACTTTGTTATATGAATAAGCTGCAGGAAATCACATTTTCTGTTGTCAGGATCTGTCGAGGAAACACAGACTCTTTATATTGAATTAGCAACAAGTACTCGTGCTTAGAAAGCCATGGGGCAGCTGGACAAGATATGCATACATTTTTTACTTTCTCCAGGCTTAATTAGACAAACTCAGTGATTGCCAACAACCACAATTATTCCTGGGAACTCAGACTGCCTTAATACAAATACAGCATCTGAAACCATGGCTGAGGTTTCTGGATACTGCGCACAATCACCCACAGCTAGAGCAATGCAGAGGAGGCATGGGTGAGGTAAAGTGTGTTTGGTCGAGGTGACCAGCTGAGGAGGGGGAAAAACAGCCATGTCTTCCAAGGAAAGCTTGGGGAATTTGTGCCCTGTGGGTCAGAAGATTAGACCAAAGGCAAGGCACGGAGAATGTGCACTTGGGATTTGGAAAGGGTATAATACCATACTTGTTCGGTGTGGCCTCAGAGCTCTGATGGATGGGGAGGGGGTAGCTGTAGGAACAGCGTCACCTCCATCTCTGCAGATATATGGTAGCTTCTGGATGGCTTCTGGAGGAGGGGATAGAGGGACATCTGGCTGGATTGAGCAGCATGTCCTTTAGCTATCTCTCCTGGTAATCCGATTGCACTCTTCACCACCAGACAGTGTGAACGTTCACAGAAGACGCGGGTGTTGACTGGGGTCTCCAGGCCCTTGAGGCCTAGAGAAGAGGACCAGATCCCCATTTGTACCCCATGGCAGTATGATGTCCTTGCAAGATCCGTGCAATTCCCAGAAGGCTTACATTGTTATGCTCTTCTTTGGCTGTAGCTCCTCTCCCTTGATGTAGGGGTTGGACCATCTTGTCGGCTGTCTTGCTGTCTCTGTTCTACGTATAATTAGCCTGAATCAATGGTAATGTTTAAACAGAGATCACCTGCTGTTTGCAGAATGGGCTTATGGGTGTATTTTGGTGAAAGCGGGGCTGAGTATGTGTTAGTAGACTTCAGAAGTCTTTCTTGTTTTTGCAAGATACCTCTTTTTTTTTTTTTTAAGATTTTTATTTATTTGTGTGTGTGAGAGTGAGTGAGTGAGGGAGAGAGCACAAGCAGGGGGAGGGGCAGAGGGAGAGGGAGAAGCAGGCTCTCTGCTGAGCAGTGAGCCCAACACGGGTTTCGATCCCAGCACCCTGGGATCATGACCTGAGCCAAAGACAGGCGCTTAAATGACTGAGCCACCCAGGTACCCCTCTGCAAGACAACCTCTAATTGAACATTAGGCATTTCATTCCTAAAATGTCTTTTGACAACTCATCATCAGGGCACTTTTTCTAACCTCTGATTATACATCACTCCCTATTTCGCTCTTTTTTCTATTCTTCTCCATTCTGTGTGGGAGCAAATTTCTGGTATCAGGCACTTTGGCCAGCTCTCTCATTGCCTGATTTCCTGCTATCTCCAGGTTCTAAGATGGTGGCTTTCCAATGTTTTGGCCATGACCCTTAGTTAGAAACACTGTACTGTGACTCAAAACACTCATGTAATACTTAACTCTTACCACCTCTGATGCTCTTGGTCTGATATTGTGTAGTCTAGGCTATATGCAATGCTATATGACCTTATCTGTCCTGTCTGCTCACATCCCATTCCATTTTATTTCTAAATTTTAGTCATGACTCACAAATTGTACACATTGATTTCACAACTGCTGATGTATCAGAACTTGAAATTTTCAAAGCACTGCTCCTACCTTTTTAAAAGTGATTTGCCAAGTAGCTTTCTGTCACTATTTTGCTTATGTGAGTCCTAGAATGCAAATCTTTTGAAGCAAAATCTTGCTTTTGAATCCCCCACATTGATTAGTTCAGTCACAAACACATAGCGAGATAAAGTAGACTCAGCATTTATCGATCAGTGGAATGGTTTGGACCCTCCAAACGTCACCGAGATCTGAAAGTGACAGTCTCAGGACCAGGACAGACTCAGGACCAGGACAGCTAGGTGCCATCTGAAGCCCCATTAGAGACTGAGTGGGGAAGTCCTTTGTAAGTGATAACGTACTCCTCAAATTCTAGTTCACCCAAAAGTACTTGTTGACTGGATTTGTGCTGAGCCTTGTGCCAGGCTTCCCTACAGAAACTAGAAACATGAGACATACTCTCATCCTTGACAAACAATGAATTTATAACATATTGTGATTAGGGTGGTGCCAGAGCATGAATGATATGCAGTGGGAACCCAGAGGGGAGGAAGCATAAAAGATGCTATGTGGATTTGGTCTTGAGGTTGGTCAAAGAGAAGGGAATTTGAGGCAGAAGCAATAGTATGTGCAAAGGCCCTGAGACCTAAGAGCAGGGTATGTCTGGTTGAAAGGAGATCAGTTCTGTGTGGCTGGTGTAAGGGATGAGATGCAGAGGGTAATGGGAGATAAGAGGCTGAAGTCGGGGTATAAAGCATTTTGAACTTGGACAGGAAGCCATCCAATGGTTGTAAAAGGAGGCTGCAGAGGATGGACCAAAGTTAGGGAGGCTCAGAGAGGGTGGCTGGCTAGGAGACCAGGGAGCTCTGCTGTTCATATCTGCACCTGCTAGGCAGTGACATTGGGCATGGCTGTCTTGTGTGTGGAGTCATCAGATAGTTTCTGCAGGTGGCAGGCAGGGCTGTCACTCTAACCACTGAAACCTTGATCTGGCAATTTCCTTGGAGGGTCTCAGCCAAGGGCACAGGGCTATCTTCTCTGTCTGTTCTTCTGGGAGGGAGGAGATCCTGAGGTCCTGTATGGACTGTCAGGAGGGAAAAGTGCCCATCGTGCTCCTTGTAGTGACCATGGTGGAGATGCTCTTGAGGATGCCTCCATTACACAAGACTGTGTCCACTCCATGTTAATATAAAGAAAATTATCCTTTTCCTGAGTATTTTTTTTTTTTCATCTCCCAGACATTGCTAACTGCTTAGGCTTCCCTGTTTATATTATTTATGACACTCATTGGCTTATTACCATGAGTGTGGGGGCCGTTTTGATGTTTTCAACCTCATACCCATTGTCCCCCTCTTTTGTATTTGTATTTTTGTATTTATTTATTATTTCCCCCACTCACCTCCACCCTTGGCATTATTTTCCTATTCTTTTATTATTCTTATTTTTTAAAGTAAGCTCTATGCCCAACGTGGGGCTTGAACTCATGACTCTGAGATCAAAAGTCGCATGCTTTACTGACTGAGCCAGCTAAGCTCCCCTGTTTCTTCCATTCTTCTAAGATGGTTTTAGACTATCAAGAAAAAGGGTGGGTATGAAATAATAAATAAATAAACCACTAGAGATAATATTTCATACCTCAGTTTCTGTATCTGTGAAATTACTAAGACTGGGCTTGTTCCATGCAAGACAGGTGCACCCATGCATGGTCAGCACGTACGGAGAGAATGGTTCTGTCACTTAAGGCAGTAGCCAGGGCCTTCAGCCCCATTTGCCTGAGACCTGCAATAAACGTCAGTCTGGGATTTGTGAAGCTGTTTCCCTGGCCACGGCTGGAATCGCAATTCGCATCACCGTCATGTGGGGCCTGTAGGCATTTCCACAGCATCTTTTCCTGGTGGGCATCCATGCTCGGGGAGAGCTGTCGCCAAGCTGTCCTGCTTGGAGTGCTTGTGCGTGTCAGTCTTGTAAGAGGCCCGGGTTTTACACTCTGCTTGAGAAATAGCAGGCTGAGAATGATAGACAGACACACTGCCAGCCAGCCAGCCAGAGCCAACACTCTCTTCCACAGAATTCCAAACAGCAGGAGGACTGGAAGCTGGAGTCACTGAAACATCTCTAGAGGCCTGACATGCAGGCCCCACCCATTCCGGGTGCTCGCTTTACTTGTCTCCTAGGTGTGGCATATCTGGAGGCAGTCAGAGGTGCAGGGACGGAGTTGGGCCCATGGACTGTGAGCGTCCAGACAGCTGTCTCTGACCTGCGGACAAGGCAAAGAGATCTTTGCAGCTGGGCAACTAGGTGGGTGGCCTTTCTCATGAGCGCAGAGAAGGGATAAAAGCAGGTTAGTGAAAGGAGAGTGTATTAGTTTCTAGCAGCTGCTAAAACAAAGATCCACTAATGGGATGGCTTCCAAAACCAGAGTTTATTCTATCACAGTTCTGGAGGTGAGAAGTCTCAAATCAGGTCATCAGTAGGGCCATGCTCCCTTCACAGGCTCTGGGGCAGAATCCTTCTTGGCCTCTTCTAGCTTCTGGTGGCTCTGGGTGGTCCTTGACTTGTACACATCATTTCCGTTCTTTGCACCCATAGTCACATGGCCTCCTGTTCTGTGTCTGTCTTGAAACTCACCCTACTTCTTGCATTTTTAAGGATATGTGTGATTGCTTTAAAGGCCCACCCAGATAATCCAGGGTAAATGCTTCCTCTTTATATCCTTAACTTAATTACATCCCTTGGCATTTAAGATAATATTCTTTTTTTTTTTTCCATATCAGGTGATATTATTCACAGGTTTTGGGGATAAAGACATGGATATATCTTTTTGTGGGCCACCATTCAGCCTACTATGGAGGGGAAGTCTCTGATCTTGTTGACAGAACAGAAATGTGAAGGCCAGAGGTGGGAAACCTAACCGATTTAATGCTTTAAACTCTGCATATGGTATTTTTTTTTTTTGTGGATTCTTTTTTTTTTTTTAAATTATGTTATGTTATTTTGAGTGCAATTCTGTGTGGTTTTAGATTTGGTAAGGACAATGGGTCCTCCTGTGCTTTATTGGAGGTTCTGACAACCTTTGTCATCTTTAAGGTCATTCTCGGCATCAGGATGCATTCCTGAATTATAACATTCATTCACTTGACCGACATTTATTGAGCATTTTTACAACAATTCAGCCAGTTACATCTTTCAGCAATTCTACTTATTCATTTAATTCTATTGATCAGTTATATTTATTTATTAATTATATTTAAAAATGGGTATTACATTTCGATTTTGTTCTTAGTTGTTGCAGTTTGGATTTTTTTAGTTATCCAGCGAAGATTGCAACCTATCAAACACCAGGCTCAAGAAGATCCTATTTGTTTTTGGGCAAGCCTTCCCTCCCAAGTCACCCTAATTTCTTCCTTGATCAAAGCATTTGGTCACAGATCTAGGGCTTCGCTAGTCAGATGGCTTATATTTAAGAGTATTTTTTTTTTTTTTGAGAACACATTTTGTGTCTTTGTTTTTGCTTCAACCCTCCAGACTTTTAAAGCAAGAAGAATGTGTTTAATTAACATTTCTTTTTAAAAAAATTCTTATTGCACTATATTTGCCTCAGATCTTTTTAAATCCTTCCAATATATACATTGACTGAAAGATCCTCAAACCACATTAGAGAAGGTAAGGTGAGCATTATCATTCCATTTTATAGGTAGAAAGACTGAGTCCCAGAGAGATGCCCCAGGTTAGGGGCCTCCATGGTCAATGGCAAAGCTGGGGCTAGAATTCTTAAATCCTAAGCCACTGCCGGAGATGTCACAGGGTTTACTCCATGTCATGTCAATCGTACCTAAGATTCTGAGGGTTTGGAAATGCCACAGAGATTTCACTGTTGGCTCTTTGCAGGGAGAGACAGAGAGAAGAGAAATCATTCTGGCCATTGACTTTTTAAAAAAGATTTTTTGTTCGGTTTCAACATTGACAGGCTCTTTCCCCTCTGGACCTGTGTGAATTGACCACATCTCCTCGCCCCCAGTAAATCTTTTTTCCTGGCCTGTTGCCTCTTGGGGAGCATGGGAGAGAGGGGGGGGGGGGGAGGGGGAGAGGTAAGGTAGGGTGATAGGGGGTGGACAGGGGATTTGGGCCTGGTGAGAAGTCCAGGCTCTCAAAGGGCACATTTCACCCCACACTTGTTGATCTGGGGTGAATCCTTAGCTCCGTGTCAACTTGTAAGTGGAAATCTATACCTAGCCTTTCCTGATCTGTGCATCCCTTGTCTTCTTACCTTGTGAATATTGATTGCATTTAAATAGGCTTTTACCCCAGGCCTGGTCAAGGCACCAACTAGATGCTGGCCACAATGCCACCTGCATGAGGGACGCTATGTATGATTATGTCTGAGACTGGATCCAACGTGCAGCCCTTTCTGGAAAGCTGAGCTGCTTTATCCTGAATAATTTATCGGAACCCCCTTTCTAACACAAAACAAGAGTTGAGTGAGCTGTCTGGGATGAAACAACAGTTCATCAGGACATCTTAACTTGTCATCCCTGCTACCTATTCTGTTTCCTGTCACATATCCCATTTTTACTTAATGAACTAAATTGCTCTTTTGGCGGGAGGGAGAAGGCAGGTTTTCTCAGGCAATTTTCTGAATTCCCAACAAGAGAAGTTGAGCCACGTGATTTATTTTGATAAAACAAAGGCTGAACAGATCATCTGAGGGTCATAGGAGGATTTTGCTTATTTGGCATCTTTGTACTTATTCTATATTGGTGAAGCTTAAGAGGCAAATCTTTAGGGGCGCCTGGGTGGCTCAGTCGTTAAGCGTCTGCCTTTGGCTCAGGTCATGATCCCAGGGTCCTGGGATCGAGCCCTGCATCGGGCTCTCTGTTCAGCGGGGAGCCTGCTTCTCCCTCTCCCACTCTGCCTGCTTGTGTTCCCTCTCTCACTGTCTCTCTCTGTCAAATAAATAAATAAAATCTTAAAAAAAAAAAAGAGGCAAATCTTTAGAAAAAGGCTTTTAAAAATAGTCAAGCATATCTTTAAAAGGTTCCTTCTTGCTTTTTTTTTTAAACTTGTAAGAATTAAGATTAAGAAAATATAGAAAACAATTCAACAGATAACAACAATGCACCCACTACCCACAATGAACAAAGACAGGCTTTATCTTAATTGCTGTAGATGTTTTGTTTTGTTTTTTTTTTAAAGATTTTATTTCTTTATTTGAGACAGAGAGAGTGAGAGAGAGCATGAGCAGGAGGCAGAGGGAGAGGGAGAAGCAGACTCCCTGCTGAGCACGGAGCCTGATATGGGGCTCTATTCCAGGACCCCAGCATCATGACCTGAGCTGAAGGCAGACCCTTAACTGACTGAGCCACCCAGGTGCCCCTGCTTTAAAACACAAAAGGGAAATTTGAAGTCCCATATGTGCCACTCCCTGATATAATATCCCTCTTCCCCAGAAGCAAACACTATCATACTTTGGAGGGTATGCTCTCACTTTGTGTTTATCCATCAACTGTACAGGGATTGATTCCATATGTTTTTAAGTTTATGCAAGCGTTATGAAAATGTACACATTTTGTATACCTTCTGCAACTCTTTTCCACTCATAGTTGGGTTTTTAGTAGCTCTCCCTATTCATTCATTCTTTGGGTTTGGTAATTACCCATATTAACATATATCAATTTAGATCATTCTTGCGAGCACTTTTAGCAGTAATACGCAGGGTACCAAGATTAACGCCAAGATTTATCTAGACATTCCATTTTTGATGAGCATTCAGATTCTTTCTGGCTTACTGCTGTTATGAACAAGGTTGCTAAAAAGAATCCTTGAGTGGGCATGAGAAAGTCTCTCTAGTGTAATCTTAGAAGTGAAGTATGAGGTTTGCATTTTGCTAGACTTTGCCAAATTGCTTTCCCAAGGGATCATATTCTATTGTAGGCTCTGTAGCCAGGGTGAAAGTGTCCACTTAACCATTTCACCACATTGTCACCAACATTGGACATTGTGCAATTTTATCTCTTTGCTTTAATTTGCATTTCCCTGATCACTAGTGAGGATGAGAATGAGGACACCTTGATTCATTCATTGGCTACTCATTCAGGGTCATTCCCCCTTTGTGAATTGCACTTTCTTATGCTTGGCGCCCCTCCCCCCCGCCCTTTTTGTATTTGTTTGGTTTATCTTTTTCTTAATGATTACAGAAACTCTGGAGGGTCATTTTCATTGGTTATACAGATTGCAAACATTTTCTCCCAATCTGTTGTGTTTAATTTTTGCCCGAAGTATCTTTTATCATTTTATCACTTAAGAAAACTTAAATTTTGATCTATTTAATGTATGATTGCTTTCTGTTAAGAAAATAGTTTATAGAAAGATTTCTTTACTGTAGGTCATAAAATTTGATTCCAATATTTTCTTCTGATGATTTTAAGGTTTACTTCTTATGTTTGTATCCTTAATCTAGATAGACTTTAGTTGTGTATAACACCCAGTGCTCATCACAACATGTGCCTCCCTAATGTCCATCACCCAGTTACCCCATCCTCCCACCTCCCCTCCCTTCTGTAACCCTCAGTTTGTTTCCCAGAGTCCAGAGTCTCTCATGGTTTGACTCCCTCTCTGATTTCTTCCCATTCAGTTTTCCCTCCCTTCCCCTGTGGTCCTCCACACTATTCCTTATGTTCCACATATGAGTAAAACCATATGATAATTGTCTTTCTCTGCTTGACTTATTTCACTTAGCATAATACCCTCCAGTTTCTGATCGTATTTATTTGAGCCCTCTTTCTATTTTTTTGTGAGTCTAGCTCAAGTTTTGTCAGTTTTGTTTATCTTCCAAAAAACTAGCTCTTAGTTTCATTGATCTAATTTTTTTCCATTGCCATTTTAGTCTATATCTCATTTATTTCTGCTCTGCTCTTTATTATTTCCTTCCTTCTACTAACTTTGGGTTTCATTCATTCTTCTTTTTCTAGTTCCTTTAGGTATAAAGTTAGATAGTTTATTTGAGATTTTTCTTGTTTCTTGAGGTAGGCTTCTATTACTATGAACCTCCCTCTTATAACCTCTTTTGCTGCATCATACAGATTTTGGTATTTCTATTTTCATTTGTCTCTAATTTTCTTTTTAAATTTCTCCTTTGATTTCTTTGATAACCCATTGGTTGGTCAGTATCATGTATAATCTCCACATTGCTATGGTTTTTCTAGTTTTTTTCTCATAACTGATTTCCAGTTTCATACCATTGTGGTTAGAAAAGTTGCTTCATGTGATTTCAGTCCCTTTTTATTTTATTTTATTATTTTTTAAAAATTTTATTTTATTATGTTATGTTAGTCACCATACATTACATCATTAGTTTTTGATGTAGTGTTCCATGATTCATTGTTTGTGCATAACACCCAGTGCTCCATGCAGAACGTGCCCTCCCCAATACCCATCACCAGGCTAACCCATCCTCCCACCCCCCTCCCCTCTAGAACCCTCAGTTTGTTTTTCAAGAGTCCATGGTCTCTCATGGTTCATCTCCTCCTCCGATATCCCCCCCTTCATTCTTCCCCTCCTACTATCTTTTTTTTTTTTTTTTTAACATATAATGTATTATTTGTTTCAGAGGTACAGGTCTGTGATTCATCAGTCTTACACAATCCACAGCGCTGATGTGATTTCAGTCTTTTTGTATTTATTGAGACTTCTTTTGTGGTCTAATGCGGCATCTATTCTGGAGAATGTTTCATGTGCACTTGAGAAGAATATATATTCTGCTGCTTTTGGATGGAATGTTCTGTATATATCTCTTAAGTCCATCTGGTCTAATGTGTCATTTAAGGCTGATATTTTCTTATTGACTTTCTGTCTGGATGATCTGTCCATTGATGTAAGTGGGGTGTTAAAGTCCCCTACTTTCATTGTATTGCTGTCGATTTTCCCCTTTGGTCTGTTAATGTTTGCTTTATATGTTTAGGTGCTCCTGTCCTGGGTGTTTACAAATGGTATATCTTCTTGTTGGATTGGCCCCTTTATCATTATGTTTTTGTCTTTTATTACAGTATTTGTTTTAAAGTCTGTTTCATCTGTATGAGTATAGCTATACCAACTTTCTTTTTGTTTCTATTTGCATGAAATATTTTTTTCCATCCGTTTACTTTCAGTCCACGTGTGTCTTTACTTCTGAAGTGAGTCTTTTGTAGGCAGCATACAGAGGAGTCTGGTTTTTTAATCCATTCAGCCACGCTATGTCTTTTGACAGAGAGAGAGACACAGAGAGAGAAGGAACACAAGCAGGGGGAGTGGGAGAGGGAGAAGCAGGCTTCCCGCCGAGCAGGGAGCCCGATGCAGGGCTCGATCCCAGGACCCTGGGATTATGACCTGAGCCAAAGGCAGACGCTTAACGACTGAGCCACCCAGGCACCCCACGTGATGTCGTTTGATTGGACAATTTAGTTCACCTACATTTAAAGTAATTATTAACAAGTATGTAATTATTTTCACTTTGTTAATTGTTTTCTGGCTATTTTTTTGTAGTTCCTCTCTATTCCTTTCTTTTTCTCTTGCTCTCTTCCCTTGTGGTTTATAACTTTCTTTAGTGTTATATTTTGATTATTTTCTCATTTTCTTCTGTGTATTTACTTACCATAAGTTTTTGCTTTGTGGTTACTATGAAGTTTACATATAACACCCTATGTATATAATTGTTTGTTTTAAATTGATAACTTAAATTTGAATATATATACTTATATTTGAATTTTTACTGCCTCTTTTCTGTTTTTTTTTTTTTTAAGATTTTATTTATTTGACAGAGAGAGACACAGCGAGAGAGGGAACACAAGCAGGGGGAGTGGGAGAGGGAGAAGCAGGCTTCCCGCCGAGCAGGGAGCCTGATGCGGGGCTCGATCCCAGGACCCTGGGATCATGACCTGAGCTGAAGGCAGACACCTAATGACTGAGCCACCCAGGTGCCCCTCTTTTCTGTTTTTGATGTCACATTTTACATCTTTTTATTTTACATATAAAACTAATTGCTATAGTTTTAGTTAATTTTACTACTTTTGTCTTTAGACCTTCAAACAGCTTTGTAAGTGATTAATCCACTATCTTTACTATGTATCTACCTTTTCCAGTGAGATTTTTACTTTCATGTTTTCTTATCATTAATTAATGTCGTTTCTTTTCAGCTTAAAGAGGTCACTTTAATATTTTTTGTCAGACCAGTTTAATGGTGATGAACTCCATTTGCTTTCGCTTGTCTGGCAAACTTTAAATCTCTCCCCTTCTGAATAACAACCTCGCAGTAGATATGGTGACACATGGTAACTAGACTTATTGTGGTGATCAGTTTGCAATGTATACAAATGTTGAATCACTATGTTGTATCCGTGAAACTAACTTAATATTGTATGTCAATTATACTTTAATACAAGAAATCTGTTTTCAGTCTCACATGTTCAGAATTCTAATTTATTTGCACATCATTTGTGGATCCATCTCGCAGGAAAGGACTTATTCAGAGAGCACAGCCTGATGTGTAAAATCAGGATGCCAATTTTAAAATCTATCATGAGAAATGTAACCGTTGAGAGATGGGCACTTAAGACCTCCTGCAGCACATTCTGTCCCTGGAGGCAAGCTCTGTGGGAAGCCACATAATAATCAGGAGGCTTCCTATTGAGCATGGAATATAAGCAAAGGGGTTTTTAATTATGTGATTTTGGAAGTTTAATAGTCTCAGGGCCTGTCAGCTTGCTGAATCCATGTCTGTAATAGGGGACTTCCTTGCCAGTGGGACTGTCACTTTCAAAGCCCATCTGACAAGGTGTCCTGTCGTCTGGACAGAGCTTGGGTGGGCACTGCCAGCATTTGTTTTTCTGTTTCTTTCTTATCTACACTTCCATAAATGACCTTATTCTGTGTTTAGAGTTGTTAAGATCTTCAGTCTAGTCTTACTTGGGGCTGAGAGCCACTTCGTTCTGATAAGATTTTGTAGGGCACCTGGCTGGCTCAGTCAGTGGAGTATGTGACTCTTGATCTCAGAGTTGTGAGTTTAAGCCCCATGTTGATACACAAGCAGGGGGAGTGGGTTTTACTTAAAAATAAAATCTGAAAAAAAATAATGTGATTTTGCAAAGCTCTTCTCTGATTTACTCTGGATGACTTCATAGCTTAACTCTTAGTGTTTAATCTTATGTCCAACTTCTTGGTAGGAGGAAAGAAGACCCATTCATGGCAGACTCCTTCTTCCTACGGCAATGCCTATGACCATTATTTGTTTCCAACTTTGTATTTGAAACATCTTAAATTTACAAGAGTTGGAAAAATAGTTCAGTAATCACTTATATGCTATATTCTTTACCTAAATGCAACAATTGATATTATCTTATTGCATTTGCTTCATATTTTTAAATAAAATATTTCTTTTTGTTTGCTTTGCCGAAAGTGAGATATGAAGTTGTAGACATAATGCAACTTAATCAATCAGTAAATCAGCATATATTTCCTAGGAGTAATTAAATCCTCTTGCATAACCACAGTACCATTATCACACCCAAGAAAGAAATATTAATTCATATTCTAGGCTTGAATTTCCCCAATTATTCCAATAACTATTATTAGTCATAACACTATCATTACTCAGATTTTTGGAAGAAAATGCATTCAGAGTTTGAGGTGTCAAGAGCATCTTAGTTTTCCTTCAATGCAGGCTTAGATAGGTTTGATCTTCCTTCTCTACTCATCCTGCTTCCATCTGTTGACCTTTAAAAGGGAGAATAAGGCATGAAGAAATTATAACAAGACCAAGAAGGGAGAGCCAATTTAAAGATAAGTGGCAGAGTTATGATTCATTATCTTATTGATTCTTAACAAACTATGCATACTCATCTGGATGTTTTCCAAATACATTCATGGTTAAACTTTTATATTCCAGCATTGCCATTTAATAGCTGGGGCCAGAGGCAACCAAAAAGACACAGTGAATGGAAATCCCAAGGCTCCACCTACTTCAGTGTCAAGTGTTAGTGCTTACAAGAGTTCTACTGCTCAGGATTACCAGGCTTCTCTTCATGATGGTGTCTGAAGGCATGTATCTTTAAAGAACTTAGCACAGGCTGCCTTTCAAGTGTTCATGGAAATATTCTGCATGTCCTGGATCAAGGCTGGGGTTGTTGCAGGGTGCTCAAGGGTAGCACTTGTCTTCAGAATGCCGGGCCTGCATCTTAGGCAAATGGAGGATGGTTGTTCCTGAGAGAGCTTCACTGTATTCTCTGTATATCGATAAGCCTGGTTTGTTCAAAGCCTGGTGAACATAAAGGTGATATCAACCCGTGCTTTGTTCTTAAGGACACATGTGGATTCCTAGCTACCATGGGGGCAGGGCTGTGCTCTGGTTCCCTGTTGAGGACTGAGATCACCTATATACACAGAGCTCAACTATCAGGACTGAGAACTGAGATTACCTGTGTGTCAATATGACTTCATTAAATTGTTCCAGGAAACTCTTGCCCAGAAAGATAAGACTATAAACCAATAAATGACTTCACTGTTTGGAGCAGAAAGTTTCTCAGAACCAATTTATTTGGGCAATAGTTTGCTCATCTGGGCAAATAGCTCAATGATCAAATAACCGTACACTTATCCAGACTTGCTTCAAGACCCTCACTTTGCTGTGTCCATCACTCCTACACTGTTACAAAATGAATTTTGCACAGTGCCAATCAGATCCCTGCATTGAAAGACCCTCCTCAAGTCACTTTAGCTAGGCCTCCAAACCTTATAAATATCTGCCTCTAATTTCTTCCTTCTGCTTGCTTCCGAGGCTCTGTCAAGTTGATGGTATCTCTGATTGCAATAGGTTAATAAACTTAGTTTTGCTTCATCAACAGGGAATTCTAGTAGTCTTTTAGGGTGCTAAAAGCAGTGTGGTTGCTGGAAGACAGAGCGCTGTGTCTACTTTTGCCTTCCTGTTGTCTCTTGGTGAGTTGGTAACTTTAGACTTACAGGCAACTTACCTGTCTAAGGGTTACATGCCTATACAGTCATTTGGATAATGATAGGGCTACAGAGAAAGAAAGATACAGACAGATAACAGTTTTCTACTCTGCACTGAGCAATGTGCTAAGTAAGCATTTACATCAGGGGTCAGTGAACTAAGGTCTGTGGAACAAATCTAATTTGATAAATAAAGTTTTATTGGAACATAGCCATACCCGTTCATTTACATATTGTCTATGGCCACCTTGGAGCTACAGTGGCAGAGTCGAGCAGCTGAGACAGAGACCGTATGGCTCACAAAGCCTGAAATAATGACTACCTGACCCTTAACAGAAAAAGTTCGCTGTTTTGTAGGACTAAGCTGCCAGGATCCCCTCTTCTGTAGGGACTCCTCTCTCCCTCCACTCCCCAATTCTGACAAAGTCAAGGAGAAATGGAAGAACTAGAAAAGACAGAGGATTTTTTTGGGCTGATCAAGCAAATCAGAAGGGCTTTCAGGGTTGAGCATGAAGCCAATCACCAGAAAGAAGGTTACTTATCCTGGTAACCAAAATAAAATGAGGCCAGAAGCTGCTAATGCAAACTAGGGGTGGAGGCTGAAAGCAGAGGGACAAAGAGGGCAAAGAGTGCAAGTGTCAGAGGACATCATCTTCGGGTACACCTGGAACAGGTGCTTCACTGGACAAGGTAATCCCAACTGTATGAAGAATAACAGAGTAAATGGGGCCCTAGCAGACTGAAAAGGCAGGAATTGGCTAGATTCCTTCCTCTGGTTGGTGGAATTGAAGCCTCTCTTCTTCAGTTGGTTTGTGGAAGCTGTTTCCATTTCTTGAGTCCTGGTACTATGAAAGAACCAGAGTGGAGCACCTCCTCCTTGCTTAGTGTCAGCCTGGTTTCCGGAATACATGCTTCCCAAACACCTGAGCTTCTGGGCTTTGCCTCCTGCTCCCTCCTCCCTCCCTGCCTTGGCTGCACCACATCCCTCCCTTCGCATTTGGCTTCCTGAAATATAGTCTCATTTCACTGCCAAGCCTCTGTGATTTACTGCGTGTGAGCATCACTGTGGAGCAAGTAAGACATTCTTCATTTTCATACCTGACACATGAGAAGCCATAAAAGTAAGTCTCCGAAGTCAGACTCAAGGGCCTCTTGATTAAGAGTTAAATTGCTGATATGATTTACTCAATTTGAGTTTGGGGAAACAAGGGATGTTGAAGATCATGTGATTGGCACACTCACACTTCTGCCTCTCTCGAGTGCACAGATATCTGTTGAACCCTTGCAGAGGTGATGGGAAGACTCAACTTGGGCATGGACTGGGAGAGAGCTGAAGACATGAGTGACTCGCTTTCCTGGGTCTGTTTCAGGGAAATGTGAGCTGGACAGCTCTGAATGAAGTTAAGTCAATAGGCTAAGCGGTGAGATCAAAGGTGTGTGTGGGGGAACATCCTGAAAGGAACAGAAGTTCAGAGACAAGAGTTCTGGTCTTGACTTTACCATGGATGAGCTGTGGGAATCTTACACAGGGAAGTATAAATGGGTCTCAGTTTCTTTGCCTAAAAAATGGGATAGGACTAAGTTACATGAAGATCATTTTCATGGACTTAAGGGAGAATGAGAGATGAGGAAGAAGATCCAGTAAGTTTAGAAAATATTTTTGATCAATTTTACCATGAAGGGGAGCTGAGAATGGGCCTTCTAGGAATTAGAGGGCAAAGTGGCCTCTGGATAGGGCACATTTCTTTGATTCAGAATAGAGGAATCCATTGAAGTTATAGAAAGATAAGGGATAATTGTAGTAATAAGGTCCCCGTAGGGGTGAAAAAGGAGAGAACGTAGAGCTCAAGTGGCCTTTGACAGGCTCAGGGACAATTCATCCCATGTAACTGGATAAAAGGCAGAGTATTTGGGCATGAATGCCAGGAGACAGCTGGATTTGATAACAGGAGAGGGAAATCATTCTCCTCTGATCATTCCTATTTTTTCGAAGAAGAACAAGATGATGCTCTCAGCCCAGCTGGATGGGAGGTGTCTTGGAGGTTTGACAACAGAGAAGTTGGGATAGCATCTGAGGAAGTGAGAAAGTGAGATTACTAGGGTAATAGGGCATGGTTGTTGGCCAGTGGGGAGCACTGGTTTGAGAGCTGTGGTCACAGATTTAAAGGGAGACCAGTCAGCATGATTGTAGGATTTCTCTTCCAGCGGAGTTCGGCTTCCTGAGTGGGGGCACAGAGAAGGTGAGTGGTTGGCTTCAATGAGGGATGGGGTTGGCCAGTTGATCATCTTGCCGTGAGGGGTGAGCAACAGAGGTGTATGTAAAGGGGCCGTTAGAACGAGGGACATACACAACCTAAACTGTGTAAAGAGCAAAGTGAGGACTCGAGAAAGGTGATAGATAACAACAACAACAAAAAAGGTAGAATCAATGGATTTGATGGAATTAATGGAATTGGTGGACTGAGGTCTTAAGGTAAGCAGGTGGGAAGGTGGACGCCAGGAACACACATGTTTGTAAAGGAATTTGAACTCTTTTCTTCGTGATTTCTTTTGCAGGTTGAAGGTAGGTGCTTGGGAGCCTAAGGACACAGGTCCAGTGCTGTCAAGTTACCATCAACCATTCCCTTTCCTTCTCTGATTTACAATATTTTTGCATCCTTCTGTTGAATTGGTGGACAAGAGGTTGGATCAGTGTAGCCCATTCTTACTATTGCAAAATGAAGTAAGATTGCATGTCCTATTCACAAAATCTAGCAGTAGTACACGCTGTCGTGTATAAGTGTTTTTAAATGTTTTATTCTTGTTGGATTAAGTGGAGAATCAGTGGTGTTCTCCATGCTGTCTTTATGATTCCCTGGTTGTACCACTGATTGGTGAAGGGAGTCTCTTAGCTGTTGATAACACAAAGCCAGTATAGAGAGATAGACTCATCTAAACTATAAGTGTTGGCACCTCATCAGCACAAAGAGATCCTGAGATTTAAATGAGACCCTGCTAGGAGGATTGGCGGAACACATAGGTAATTCCCATTATACAAATGAGGTCAGAGTCCTGGAGACGTTAATATCTGCCCCTCCTGCTGTTTTCCCATCTTAGGAAAAACACCACTGTTCACTCAGCTGCCCAAGCCTGAAACCTTGAGGTCATCCTTGGTTCTCGTCTCTCTTTCACCTTCCTCAACACATTGCTGTCTTGAATGAATAAATGAGTGAATGAATGAATGAGTTATACAACTTTAGATTAGTTCAAGGGACCTTGTTGAACTTCTTGTGGAGGAAAAATACTGTTGTCCTACTCCCTCCCATTCCCACTTTCAAATAAGAAAATAACTCACTCTGGTAATTATACAAAGAGCTAAATAAATAAGTTTCAGGATGAGCTTATACATTTACTTTATAAAATGCTTATTAATATTAAGGAACTTTAAAGTCCTTTAATTACAGTTGAGAGTATAATGCAGGTTATTTAAAGAGCGTGAATTCTTGGGCAGCACATAATTCATTATGGAGTATATTTGGGGTGAATATCCATACAGTTATTGATGCTTCATACTGGAAATACCACGTACACATCTTAATTTCTAATTATTATAAAACTACATACCAAAACATTGATATAAAAAAGCATGATTAATGTAAGTGAAGCAAATAACCTACAGCAAACTAAATTGATAATTATGGACTAGCTGTGAAATTTTAATTTAAAATTAAAAAGAAAACATAACAGTAACTGAAAACCATGGTTAACTCAGAGCAGCTTTGAGGACACACACACACACACACACCCACAGATGTCTTTTCATAAAATTGTTAAGTTGGGGAGGATTGTATGGCCACAAAACTCTGTATGTCTGTCTATGTTGTATTTTCTGAAAATGGACATTGTAATATTTCTGGTCCCTGAACTTCGTGATTACCTTGACCAATAGAATGTGGGGAAAATGATGTTATAGGACTTCAAAAACTAGGTCATAAAAGGCAATGTGGGCCTGGCTTTCTTGAGATTCTGGTCATTGGACCCAGCCACCATGTTATGAGGAAGCCCAGGCAGCAAGGGGAGGCCATATGTAAATGTTTCAGCCCAAAGCCTCTGCTGAAGTCTTAGCCAATGGCTATTCTCGACCACTAGACATGAGTAAATGAACCTTCAGTTGACTCCAGCCCCCAGTCTTCAAGCCACTGGCTGACACTCAGTGAGGCAGAGACAAGCTATTTCCAGTTAGCCCTGCCCAGTTACAGAGTTTTGAGCAAAATAAGTGTTATCATTGCTTTAAGCCTCTACGTCTTAGAGTAATTTGCATGTTAGAAACTTTGCAGCATGGACCTGGTTTGGATGGCAAACAAATTTTCTAATAGCATACAGACGTACTTAGAATCCTTGGAAAACATCCATGATTTTGGTTTACCACTTACCTGTGTCGATCATAGAAATTCTCTTTAGAGATTAGAATCTAGAAAGTAGGCTTCATATCTGTATAAAAATGAACATCTATGAAACTGAAAACTGTTCTTTCAACATAAGCCACAGGAAGGACTTACTGTTTTTTTTTTTTTTTTTTAAGATTTTATTTATTTATTTGACAGAGAGAGAGACAGCGAGAGCAGGAACACAAGCAGGGGGAGTGGGAGAGGGAGAAGCAGGCTTCCTGCTGAGCAGGGAGCCCGATGCGGGGCTCGATCCCAGGACCCTGGGATCATGACCTGAGCTGAAGGCAGACGCTTAACGACTGAGCCACCCAGGTGCCCCATTGTTCCCTTCATTCTTAAAAATAGCTCATCCGGATGCAGAATCCTATGCTAAGAATTGTTTATCCTCAGCCCTTTAAAACTATTATTCCATGGTCTTTTGGCATCTGCTATTGTTGATGAGAAGACTGTACTGTTTATTAATCAGATTCACGTAGTTTTCCTTTTTTCTGATTTTTGTAAGGGTTTTTCTCTTTTGAAAAGTCTTTCTGGATGTTGGAACTTCAATCTAAAAACTCACATTAATTCTAGAAAATTTTCAGTTGCAAATTCTTGGAGTATTGCTCCCCCCTCCCCCCCATTCTTGCCTTGTGGAACTCCAAAGACATGTTCGTTCATTGTTAATTCTTGTATGTTATCCTCTGTGGCTCTTAATCTACCTTTCATATTTTCCATCCCTCTATTTTTTAGTGCATTCTGGTGATTTCTTTAAATCTATCTTCCAGTTCACCAACTATCACTACAACTTTTCTTTTTTTCCCTAATTCTGTTGAAGGCATCCACTGAGCTTTAAATACTTAAAATTTTTCCTTTCCACTTTCCTTTTCTAGAAGTTCTATTTGCTCCTTTCCAAATCTGCCTCTTCCTTTTTCATACTGATCTGTTCTCTCTTTTGAAGCTATTAACTCTGGTCATTTTAAATCTACCTATTCCACATTCTCTTTCTTCTTCCATTCTATGCAGTTCCTAGGAGCCAGATCTCCCTAAAGATAGATTTGCTGACTAATCCTCAGTGTGGTTCATTTTTCTCCTGCTTTGGCAATTCTGTATTGTCAGTTTATATCAGTCAGGGATGACTTACTTCTGTGGGAAGTCTTTGTGCCATGGGTTGCAAATTTTCCCCCCTGGAGTGGTTATATATATATTTTTTCAGTTTGATGTCCTCTGACTGGCAAAAGTTTGTACATTAAACATTTGGCTTGTAGTTCCTCTATTTTTCAAATAATATAATTTAATTTAACAGTGTTATGAGGAACTTGTCTGAGATTTGGATATTTAATAGGTAATTTTCTTTTCAAATGTTTCGATAGACAGTAAACTCCCTATAGCCTCCCGAGGAAGGTAGATGGAATTCAGCTATTTCCTATTAAAGGATGAGGCAGTTTTTTGAATCTCTGGACTTTATGCACAGAGTTTGGTTTTAGTTGCTGACTTTTCTCAGGTCTGAACACATGTTCCCTGCCCCCACATAGGAATTAGAACCCAAGCCACTGAGACCTATAATCTGGGGAAGAAACCAAGTGGTTCTCCATGGAGTCAGCTTGATTTTCCATCCTATTTTAATTTTTTTTCATTCTATTTGGCAGTTGAAGATTTCACCTTCTTAGTTTTGAGCCCACTTCGGCATTACATTTTTATACCTACGTTGTACGCAGATTCCTACTTGTTTTGCCAAGGGTGGGGTTAGCTTATATCAGCTTAGCCACCCCTACCATGCTTATATATTCATTTGCATCTTGGCGACGTAGCATCAATCACCAACTAATTGGAAAGAAAGTCTGAAACTTTCACAAAAGTTAAAATAAAACCAACCAGCCAAACACACACAAAAAATATTCAAGCCCATTTGTTGGTTAAAATAATGAAGTTGATAGATTGGATGAAAGTTAAAATCCAAAATACTGAGTGTTTGGAGTATGTAGTTGGATGTAGCTGGTTTAGCGTCAGATGTTCCTGAATCTGAGCCTTCGCTGATCTACTTGCTAGTGCTTAATCCTGAGAGCATAACTTCTCTGAAATTTGCCTTCCTAATCTATGGAATGGGGATGATACCTACTTCCCATATTTTCAGCAAGCATTAAAAGAGCTTCTAAGTGTAAAAGTGTCCAGAAGAGTACTTTTATATTTATATTAAATTTATATTTATTTTGAAAATGTTCCATTCATCTAACTTTATTAACTAGATTGCCTCTCTCCACCTCTATCTCTTTTAATTAATTAATTAATTAATTTGAGGGAGAGAGAAAGAGTATGCACATGCATGCATGTAGGGAGAGGGTCAGAGGGGGAGGGAGAGGAAGAGGGAAAGAATCCCAGGAAGACGCAGCGTGGAGCACAGAGCCTGACTTGGGGCAAGACCCCAGGACCCTGAGATCATGACCCCAGCTGACACCACGAGCCCGACCCATCTTGTGCTTTACTTCACATCCTCTCTGCCTGCATTTTAGTCTGGCTGTTGCCATGGTAATCAGCTGCCTGCAGGTATAACTCGGCAGTACCTCTCCTTGGCTGTACCAGGCATCTCTTGCCTTCTTCCCCCAAGCTCCTCTCTCTTGGGAAGCCTGGAGGAGCCACGTAGCCATTCTAACATGTGCACCTGGGCGATCCTAGTAGTGTGAGGGACCAACCTCCATGGGACAATGCTTGACTGGGGCATAGGAGCTGACATATAAATGCTACCCTTGGGGCGCCTGGGTGGCGCAGTCAGTTAAGCGTCTGACTCTTGGTTTTGGCTCAGATCATGATCTCAGGGTTGTGGGATCGAGCCCTGCATTGGGCTCTGCACTCAGCGTAGAGTCTGCTTGGGACTCTTCCTATCTCTCCTTCTGCCCCTCCCACTCATGCTAGCTCTCTCTCTAAAATAAATAAATAAATCTTAAAAAAAAAATAAATGCTATCCTTTTTCATCCTAGGAGCAACAGTTCTGAGGTGCATTCTATGTGGCTGAGCTCTGGAGGTCACCCCCAGTTTCCTGCAGCTCTTGGCCATCTTAAAATCCCAGTCATGGTTTGACGTTGCTTCCATCTATTTCACTGCCTCTGGATTATACTCCTATTCCTTGGAATTACTTCCTACGATAAGATACCTGCACGTAAACCCTTGCCTCAAGCTCTGCCTTTTGGGAGAGCATAGGCTAAAACACCCGTCTAATTCATCAAGAGACTAGATTTTCCACGTGAATCGGTGAGAACTTAACTCTATCAAGATTTAAGTACTAAGATTTAAGTGCTAACATTAATGTGAAGATATTGTATTGACAAGCTTGTGAAATGAAGGCATTTAGGTTGTAGAGATCTGTATAATTTATACCATATCCTCTCCCAGAGAGGATATGAGATGCTTTTATGGATAAAGAGGACAGTTAAAAATCATTTAAATTTCAGAAGCTTACAACCAGTGCTGCCACATCTGAAGCCCGGCATTTGCTGTGCTGAGGGCATTGGGTGACAGAGCTTCTAATGATAGAAACTCTGCAACCAGGGGATGCTTAAAGAGATAAGAGACAATTGTAGGGTGTCTCGGAAAATGATAAAAATTAAAAATGTATTTGCCCTTAAACCTCTCCAGTCTTTGGAGTGATAGACATGATTTCAATTCCCTGGAATGACTCTAATTCCCATGATTTGGAGGTCAATCCTAAAATCCGGCCCAAACTGCCTTTTCTACTCATTTCTTGTTTGCAGGATTTGGAGGGGCAGTTGTATGCATCACTTGCCTGGATGGCCAACAGGTAAGTAGTCAGGGCCATCCCTATCTGGGGCGCCCCCCCCCCCAAAGGAGCTGGTGGTAATTGCCAGCATCAGAAATGGGGCATCTGGGTGATGTTTCTCCAGCAGAGAACACGCTTCTAATTTTTTTCTGGACTGTGCTTTGGAGGTCAGATGCCAGATGTACAATGCATATGCAAGAGTTCTAGAACAGGGGCTGTTCAGGAGTCTCTGACTGTCTGCCCAGCCATGCTGATTCATGCATTGCTCATATTCTAACAGTCTGTACTTGGGGCAGAAAGTAACACCTCTCCCCTTGTATTGGGCCAAGAATACCTCTCCCCTTATGTTGTGTAGGGTGGCTGGAATTTCCCTCTGACAAAAATATACAGAGGAAAATATACAGCTCATTGAGGCGAGGACGGCTTGGGGGACAGACAGTGGAGCCTCAGAGTTCTGAAAACCCATGTCACTGCGTGAGAGATCAGAGCACCGATCAGAATAGGAGTGACATATAAAGAAGTAACAGGACAAAACAATTCTGAGCTGCAGAACCACCTGTATCTGCAGATCAAAACACCATGAAGCCCCAGGCAGAAAAATGAAAGCAGCTCAACACCTAGGAACAGTCTGGTGAAATTCTTGAACTCTGAGGGCAAATAATCACCTGTGCATTCTCTGGAAAGAGCAAGCTAACCACAAAAAAATAAAAACTTAAGCTTACTTTTGCAGCATTAAATAGGAGACAACAGGGTCAAATCACAACACAGTTCTGATGGAAAAAGGAGTCATGGTTGCAATTATGCTCATGCGTGAAGTCATGAGGGAGGCATCCCCAGATGGGCAATGACTCAGGGATACCACCACCCACCAACATGTGCTCAGAAAGCTACCAAAGACGTGTGCCAGCAACACAGAGCATGTATGATGATCAAGAATCTACAAATTACCAAAGTGGGCACCAAGAAAATGACAGCCAGCACTAAAGTCATTTAAACACAGAGTGAAGTGTCAATAACTGTTGTAAATATATTTTGAAAGCAGAATGCAAATACCATCATTAGTTTGGGAAAGAGAAAATTTTTTTAAATTTTGTTTTGTTTTTTGAAGATCTATTTATTTATTTTAGAGAGAGAGAGAGAGAGAGGGAGAGCACGTGCACACGAGCAGGGGGAGGGCCGAGGGAGAGAGAGACGAGCAGACTCCATGCTGAGTGCAGAGCCCAACCCAGGACTTGATCTCATGACCCTGGATCATGACCTGAGCCAAAATCAAGAGCCAAGAGTTGTCAGCTTAACCGACTGAGCCACCCAGGTGCCCTGGGAAGGAGACAATGTTAAAAATAAGCTAGGTCTAAAGTTTCAAATTGTGTCCATAAAAACCATGAGGTGGAGATGCAGGGCTAATTGCCCCTGTTTATAGTGGTATAATTTTTGGCACTTATGGGGCAAAATGTCTGTAACTGTGAGGTAGGTGGTTCTCCATGGCTCCTGTTGGGGGGACATTCCCATTGCTTCCATTTGAGTCCGCCTTGGTCAGTCTCCCTTTTGTCCCCATCTCCACATGGGCTTTACGGGTACCTCCCCCTCTGTTGAGGGGAGTGCACTAGATCTTCTTACAAAATCCTGGACCCTTGTCAGCAGGATGTCTTCTGTGGGTGATGGGTTTGTGTGTGTGAATTGTGTGTGTAGTGAAGACCACTCTTCAAGGGCAGTCTGGATCCTTCTATTCTGCCTCTTGGACCTCTGCTAAGGAGGACCCCTCCTGCAGCTCGGGCCTATTCCCAGATACTTCTTCCCCTCCTCCACCCCCAGCTCCATTTTATCTCATCTCTGGCAGGGGAGAGACTGGTCTTAAAATCCATCTTCCTCCCCTGGCACCTTGAATCTATGTTCTCATTTTACAGTAGGCTGTGGAAGACAACCCCCCCCCCCCCCCCCCGCGCCAACCCAGTGTCACAGTGAGAGAAGGATATTCACAGGGAACAAGCACATTGGCAATTCGGGATATAACCCTGCCACACTGGTTTCCAGAACCTTCTACAAGGTAGGATATAACACAGGCACAGCACAATGCACAAACAAAGATATATAACTTAAAGTTCCTCCCAAGGTAGACACCGGGGTAACTGGAACGTTTGCACCCACCCCCCACCCACCACAGCCTCCTCCCTCACAGAAACACCACCTTGATTTTTTATTAGGAATCGCTTGCTTTTCTGCATATTTTCACCACCAAA
Source organism: Neomonachus schauinslandi (assembly GCF_002201575.2). NCBI lineage: Eukaryota > Metazoa > Chordata > Mammalia > Carnivora > Phocidae > Neomonachus > Neomonachus schauinslandi. The sequence goes on along the minus strand of NC_058407.1, from coordinate 165,696,755 downwards.
ACATGCATCCCCAGGTGCTCTGGTTTGATCTTGTCCCTTTCCTTGAACTTTACATAAGGGAAGTTGTAGAGTATGTATTTGATTGCGGGTCCAGCTTCTTTTGCTCAATGCTTTGCTGTGCTGGAGTATGCAGCTGGGGCCTGTCTGCCCTGTAGCTGTCTGCCCTGTAGCTGCACAGAGCTCCCTTGTGGGAACACGCAGTAATTTAGTTACCAGCCCACTGCTGATGGACATCTGGGTGCCATCCAATGTTTGGCTTTACAAACAGCTCGCGGGGCGCATTGCTGTCCCCATCTTGCGGTACACATGTGCCTCCAAGTCTGCCGAGCGTCTCCCGAATCAACAGCGCAACACCCCATGCAGCTTTATTACCTTTAACTTCCACTGCTGAGTTATTGATTCGGGGATGTGTATTTTTGCCCTGGCACTTGTATGCTGACTTATGAATGCTTGAGTGATGTTGTTACACGACATAAAAGGCATTTTAAATCACAGCACTAGTAAATGTTGGGATAATAGTATGAGAGCCGTCAGACTACCAGAAGTTCTCATGCACACACAGGGTGGCGGGGGTGAGAGTCAGGGGGGTGTGTCACTGTTTTCCAGCCAACGTGTCCTCCAAGCAACAGGTGCACACAGTCATACTCTTCCTGGCCCACCAACTTTGAACTTGGGCAATTCTTCATGACATGTTTTGTGGTGTTTTTTTTTTTTTCTTCAGTTTGGTGGCCTGCTATTATTTATAGTGTTGAGCGTGAAGTGAGACTTTATTAATATTATAAAACACTATGTCAAGATGAATAATACAAAAGCACATAAAAAGCAGCTTCACCTTAGCACTGAGTGGCTACTTCCTCAGCCACACAAATAGCCAGTGAAGGCTTTAAAATTGCTGTTTGGTAAAGACTCAATTATATCTGGATCCTGGAGGGCCGTAATAGCCCCCAATCTCTTTTGGAGAATTGGGGGGAAAAGAGAAATGGAGGTGATTTTAGTCTCTTAATATATATATTTAAATATATTAAATATATATTATTATATTTAAATATATCTTTAAATATAAAATATATAAATATATAAATATAAATATATAATATATATAATATATATAATATATATTTAAATATAAAATATATTATTTTAAATATATATTTAAACATAAAATATATATCATGTTTATAAATATATATTTAAATGTAAAAATATAAATTATATATGTTTATAAATATATATTTAAATATAAAAATATAAATAATAAAATGTATCTTATACATGTTTATATGAAAATAGATATACATGTAATATTGGAAGGAATACATTGAAATGTTATCAGGGTCATCTTTGTGCAGGGGGAGCTGGAATGTTATAAATAATTCTTCTTTTTGCTTTCTGTTGTCTTCTTAAATTTCTGTATTAAGTATGCTCACTTTCCAACAACAAAAAAAGCTTCAAAAATACTGATAATTAAAGAAATAATTTAGATAAATAATTAATAAATACTTTTTATTTTAACTTATTTGGAATAAATAATGTTTAAAATATATTTTTAATGAAGTTGTAGAGAGCAGAAAATGAGAGGACATAATCCAAGCAGAACCACGAAGCTACACATTTAAGTCTTATGCATTTTGGTAAGCGAGGCCAGATGAAAATCTGAACTACTTCCATGATCTTGTCACCTGACAGAAAGGAACAAATCAGTTTTCTAGGAAGCGCTCAGTTTTATCCCAGCCACAAACTACAACGTGTAAGAGGAAATTTTCAGGCCAAGAGGTCGCTTATTCCAGGACACCCACTAGCTAACAGACAGTGTCTTCAATAGTCAAATTTCTTCCCGTCCTTGACATTGACTCTCAGACCCAAAGCCTATGGCATTAACTTCCCATTCAGGGAAAGGGTTTGGATGGGTGTCAGTTAAGGGAGTAGGATTTGCTTTCCTTCTGTTTCTTGCCTTGGATCAAAGCTGGAACTTGTGAGACAGATCGGCAGGTTCCCATGTATGGTAGACTAGATGACTGCATCACAATATCTGCTGCCCTGCTCTACTGGGCCCGACCCCACTGGATTACATTCCATGGCACCCCCTGTCCCCATGCCCTGTGAGAGGAGACTATCTCCCACCCCATCAACAGCAGGCCTGACCATGTTACCCACTAAGGGCAATGGAATATGAACAGAAGGGATGTATCTGCATTCGAGCAGAGGCTTTAAAGAACATTGCAAAGTCCAGTCACCGTTCTTTTACCTCTACAATAAGATCATTGTGTCCAGAGCTGGACTGCACCCTCAGCCTGGGGTCTGGAATGGATAAAGGCGGGAACAGGAAGCAGCTGACTCATGAAGCACAAGGAGCAAGAGCAAGGAGGAATCTGTGTTGCTGAAAGCACTGAGCCACTCAGGGGTTGCTTGTTACTACAGCAACCTAGGAAAAGCTGACCAATACCTAGGACTGCTTTTCTCACATGTTGACCAGCTGATGGATTGCATTTTCTGCTAAACGCGAGCTGTGTGGATATGATCTGTTCATTAAAGCAAAATTTATATGCTTTCTTAGCAAGAGTTTTTCCCCTGGTTAAGCTACCCTGGGGGTTCAAAGAAGAGCTTCAGGGAGCTCATAAATCTCTTAGAAAGAAAATTTTAAGTCTGTGTACTTATGTGTATTTGGAGGGATGGGGAGATTTGGTCCATGGATTTTCTCTCCCCCAATTTTTAGACAGGTCAATTAGATCCAACAATGCTATAGTAATACTGGACGTGAAGACTTTTGGCTTTTATTTACAGAAGCATCCTGAGTTTGTTCTCATCCCGAGGGCAGCCATCTCACTGCTTGGGAGTAGTGCTGGATGGTGCAGATATTTATTTTTCCTCTCAAAGAAGTTTGTGTCAGTTGTAGGGCCTGGACAAGTATATTGCTGATAACTGAGAGTCCTACCGAATGGTCTTGGCCTGGCACATTTCAGAGCAGGTGTCAGTCACTTGTGCCACAAAAGAACACTGGCTTCTGCCAACTCTGCAGTTTTGTGCAAGCTGGTCTTCTGGTTGGGACCCGAGAAGGGTTGAGTTGCACATTGTATTGTATTCTCTGATAACCAAATGAATTGGCTTGTTGGACAGAGTTATTTAGGTCAATCCATTTTGCTTTGTAGAGTTCCCATTAACTGTGCTGCAGATGCCAATTTTCTGGTTTCAGTTGTTTCTGGATGGCCCAGTTGTGTCTGCAGTGATAAAGCCATGCACTTATATAGATGAGGTTGTGTATCCTTGCTGCTCTGCTAGGAGAGCACGTATCACGGTCACTAAAGCTAAATCACGTATTTGTATCTGGGTCCAAAAGAGAGCCCAGCACTGCTCTTCATTTCCTATCAAGGCTCCATTCCACACCGCTGGATTCTAGTGGTGATGCTGTGGCTCATGCCTGGCAGGACAGCAATAATACTAGATCTCTGTAGTGTCTACATAGTTTGAGCCATCAGTGGCTTTGGTTCATGAAATAAAATGCTGGTTTTATGATGGATATATTTAGGGTGCTCAAGTCTTACAATTTGCTTAGCCCACCTGTGAACAAGAAGAAAGAGCATAGAGCAAAGATCAGTAATACCATGTTTCACCTAGGATTTCCTCCTGATGAAAGAGTTGAGCTGAGGGTCTCAGTCTTGTGATTTGTTGGGTGGATATTTTAGAGGAGGGGCCCTAAAAGACCATGTACCATTAATTTTGTAGAGGTTATGCATTTCATTTATGAAGATTGGATAAACTTAAATTGGGTTATACTTAGGGGCTGTACTTGAACAATTAACTAGATGCTTGAGCAAGAATGGTGCAGAGGGTTGGCTGAGCATTGCACAAGTCTTCACAACGAAGCCCATAATTTGGTAGGAGGACATGAATCCTGGGCATACTGGCAGGTCTTGTTCACCCTTGAAAAGACTGCTTCTCTAGCTCTCCTGCCTTATGATGGGTGGCCCTCATCCAGCTATCCCCTACCCAGTTACTGTGAGAGGGATTAATCTCCCTCATCTTGCCCTCAGATACCTGCTGGAAGGAGATGCTTTGGCCACCTCATGGGGTTTATACTTTCCAACTGTCCAGGCTCAATTTTACCCCCAGGGAAAACTTGGTTGTGACAAGGATGGACCATTGTAGACTTATCTAACTCCTATCAGGATCCTATCTTGAGACTCTCAGGAATTCCAACCCAATGAGGGCAACATGCAATTCACAAACATTTACTCTGTCTCATGATCATGCTAGGCATTAGGGATGCAGGTCATCCGTGTTTTCTCCCTTCAGGAAGAATAAACACCTAGCCATTCTTCAAACACTGTTACCCATCACCTCCACCCATCTGCTCAGCAGGTGTTCTCATTTGGTGTTTCAGAGAGGAAATGCAGATCATCAGACGCAAATGTTTTCAAATTCCCCTCTGCAAGCTTATAATCTCATCTCCATCTGAACCTTTCTTTCCTCTTCTTCTTATTCATTGGAATGGGTGTCCCTTTTCCAGGCCAAGATTAATATCTCTACCCGTACCCTGGACGCCGTCTCTTCCACCTACCTGAAAACCTTGCTTATGCAGAACCGTCTTTCTTATTCTCTCCTTCTCTGCTTCCCAGCATAAGTTTGCCCAAGTCTCTCCCATAACAAACACAAAGCAATTTCTTTGATCCCATTTCAGTTTCCTGCTCTATTTCTCATACTTCTTTCTTTTCGTTGCCAAAATTATTGAAAGAACTGTTTGTACTCCCTCATCCTTATTCCTTCTTGGATCAATTTGCCTTGGTCTTTACCTCATCCCTCTAGGGAAACTGTAGGAGCCAACATCACCAATGGCTGGCTTCCTGCTAAATCCAAGGAGCCCTTCTCAGTCTTCTCTTTCTAGAGTTTTCAGGAGCACTTGGCACTGTCCTGACTACTCCATCTTACTTGAAATAACCATGATCCAGCCAGACCAGGTGTGTTCTATTCTTAGAACGTACTTCCATCCTCTCTACCTTCAGGTAAGATGGCTGGATCATGGGCTTCACATCATGTCAGGAAGCCATAATGGGGCAGTATTTGGGAGGGCCTTGAATGCCAGTCTGGAACATTTCTGAATCCCTATCTCTGCATTTATCTCTCACAAAGACTGGAAATATGACTATTAGCTCTTCCTCCATTCCCTATCTTCCCTTGAAGAAGCATCCTTTGGTTTAATTATTCATTGCAAAAACTATCTTCTTCCCTTCTACATTTTTTGTATTTTGCTGTAATTTTCAATAGGAAATTTATGCACGGTCAATTAGCCCTCCAAGAACAGGCTCAGCTCTGATGGATGGGCCAAGCTTTTGTTAAGACACCACTCAGTACATGTGTATATGTTTGTGTGTCAGAGAAGAGACTGGCAATTAGTCTGGAAAACTAATCACCTCCTTCAAACAAAGGCAGCCAGAAATTCACTTACACACATTCAGCTTTGGTAAATCACTTGACAATCATAGGGCTTTCTGGGGCAGGTTGTCCAAACAAATCTCTCTCCTCATCCAAGGTGGCCTCGTGGGTCATTGTTTTGCATGCTGGTGATCCCATGCAGGTCTGTGTAGCTAGTCACCATAGCTCAATCACAGCCCTTGGACTTGGAAGCACCAACCCCTCTCCTTACCTGCTCTTGCCCTCGTTCCATGGCAGGGCTGTTGTAAGCTGTCCGCCCCTCAGCAGGAGCAGCCTACTGGAAATGTAAGGTGAGCAGAGGTTTGGAAGGAGGTGGGGCTGTGAAGAGATTGAGATCTGGTCAGGTCTTAATGGGGAAGGGAAAAGCACTACTTGCTTTAAAATTTTATCTAAATATTTATTTCTTAAACTGATGACAAAATGATGTGGGGCAACCAAGACTTGGTGATGCCAGTGAGTCTCTCATTACATTGGCTCTTCTGGTTTCCCAGGTTTCCCCACCCAAATGCATCTGAAAGCCACTTTTATTAATAACCAAAACAAGTGAGTATGAAGTGAGGAAGCCATAAGGTTTGTACTAGTCCCCACCAGGACCCTCTGTTATGCTTCTATGCTGGACACGCCCTCCGTGCATCTCAGAGATACTGATCTGGAATATGACACTACAGTGAAATCAGCATCCTTTGCTCTTGGCCATATTGCTCACAAGATGCTTAACATTTGCCCACAAGTATTTGCTTTGAGCTCTTCCCCCATCAGAGCTGAACCCTAGAGAAAGATAAAGCAGAAAATGCCTTAGACCCTTCCTTTGGGGTACTTATCCCAATCGTTCTGCCAGGGGCTTCAAAACCTGAGTTCAAATCCTAAAGCTACCAGGACTAGCATCTGAGCCAAAACTTTCTTTGTAGGGTCAGTCTCTCATCTGAAAGGAAGGGGGATAGTGGGTTGGAGGTCCCAGAATCCTCTTAAGCTCTAACGTCCTGTGAGGAGAGTTTTAATTAGGACATCTCTAAAGCTTACACATCAACATCCAAGGAAAGTGAGGTCCAGCCCATGCCTTCTCCTCTCCTGCCACCAAGCTGCACATCTACTCTTGGGCTTTTTTTCCCCTTTCATGTATTTTTTAAAATATTCATTTCCCCTCTCACTAGTCTCTCATCCTGGTGTGGGGGAGCGCACATAGTTTACATTTGCCCAGACCCCACCTCTCCCTTCTCCAGGAGTCCCAGGGCTGCCATCTTGGCAGGCACCGGATGGCCCCATCTTCTGCTGTGGTTGGCTCCCTGGGGACTTGGCCTTTGCCTGGATGAACAATCCAACCACATGTCTTGGGGCTGAGCACCTGGAGTCATTTTGGTTGTGGAGGGGCTTTGGCAAATCACTGGTCTCTCGCCCCAGTGCTTTTCATCTTTACGCTCCTGTGAATTTAAAGGGAAATTAGAACGAGCTACTTCTGATACCTTTACACTTAACTCATCAGAAAGCTGTCTAGGGTCCATAGTCTCAGAAACTATGGACTCTGAAAAACAAACTGAGGGTTCTAGAGGGGAGGGGTGTGGGAGGATGGGTCAGCCTGGTGATGGGTATTAAAGAGGGCACGTTCTGCATGGAGCACTGGGTGTTATATGCAAACAATGAATCATGGAACACTACATCAAAAACTAATGATTTAATGTATGGTGATTAACATAACATTAAAAAAAAAAGCTGTCTAGGGAAAGGGGTTTGAGAGCCAGCAAACCTTTTTTAAGACTCTTTGTTTGGAAAGTAAAATTGCAATGTTTTCCAGAAACCCAAGTTTCATGCCACACCCTTTATTTACCTTTGCACCATCTCTCCCCGGCACCTCCAAATCGGGATTCTCAGGCTTAACTGAACCATCTGTATCTGAAATAATGATTCTAATTGGTCATATTTGTGTCACTCTTCCTGTTTTCAATGATTCAGTGATGTCACAGGATTCTCATAGAAACCTGGTGAAGGATTTGCCAATGAAAGCATCAAAGGGGATCATATCAGTCTGTAATTGGCACAGCTTGGATCAGATCCCCCTGTACCCCTCACCTGAATCCTAATTCTGAGATCAGTGTTTCTTGAACTTGAGCCTGAATCAGAATCACCTAGCTGGGTTCCCACCCCATAGTAGGTTTGGAGTGGGCCTTGAGAATTTGCATTCCTAAGAAATTTCCAGATGATTTGTATGCTGATGGCCCTGGGTCGCCATTTTGAAGTCCACTGTCTTAAATGTACCCCCACTGGACCCCACTGGATCCTTCATGAGCGTGTAGAGTTGTCTTCCTCAGTGTTACCCAAGCCAAGCAGACAGAAAAGGAGTCTTCATTCACCAAGCAGGGTGTCACATATTTGCAAAGACTGGTCGGCAAGAAGAGGCCATTTTCACTGGGATCTGTCCCCTAACTGCAAGCAAAACCATTCTAACTCAGCCTCTCACTGTTTCCTTCACTCTGCTTCCCCCGCTAGGGCTTTCTGAACCTCAGTTTGTTTTGTCTCTTAACATCTTATGACATTTTCCTGCTATAATCTGACACCTCAGAGGTAATGGGGCTGAATACCACTCATAATTCATAGTTTCCTCTCAATGACTATTCCACTTCTTAATGTTATCTCCATATGCGGAATCCCCACTGGGGCAATATTGCCTTTTTGGCATCGTCTGTTAATTTGTTCATTTCCATGTATGTTATTGAAAACACTCTGAGTCTTAATTAGTCCTCTTTAGCTGCTTTTCCCTACAGCCCTGTGTCACAGAACCAAAGGCACCGAAGCACGGTGAGGAACAGGCCTAATTAACAGGCCTGTGATTGAAACTCAGTAAAGATGGAATGTGCAGAAGACGGGCATGATTCCTATATAAAAATAGGGGGCTGACATGGTGACAGGGGAGGTGGACACTGGTAGGAAGAACAGTTAGAATTTGTCAAAGATATGTGTTGTTTAGGGCTGCAGGGCACCCCCTTTCCTTCCAGAAACTGCCTCCCACCCCCTCAATTCCAAATGTCTCTGGAGGCACTGTCAGTTGCACAACCAGCCAAGATCTCATCCCCTGCTTGAGGAGTGAGCACCTGACTGGGTCTGGCTACTTGGAGGCCTCCATCCCTCTGGCTATGGGGATGGGTTCAGTCATGAGCATGTGATTCCAGTTGGGCCAGTCAGAGTTGCTTCCCAGGATTTTTCTGCTGGTTATAGCTGGGAGGACTGCCTTTGGCCCTTAGGACCATGGGGTTAGAAGGATGTGACTTTTTGGTGGCCAGGAGCCATCTTCCCCGCAGCATGGGAAGAGACTGTCTGCAGGAAAAGAATGAGGCCCATGGGGCACCCGGGTGGCTCAGTTGGTTGGGCCTCTGACTCTTGATTTTGGCTCAGGTCATGATCTCAGGGTTGTTAGACTGAGCCCTGAGTAGGGCTCCATGCTCAGCATGGAGTCTGCTTGGGGATTTCTCTCCCTCTCCCTCGGCTCCTGCAGCTCTCTCTCTCTCTCACAAACACACACAGACTCTCTCTCTCTCTCTCGCTCTCTTTCTGTCAAATAAATAAATAAATCTTAAAAAAAAAAAAAAAAAGAATAAGGCCTGAGTGCAGAAAGAAACACGGCCAGGAAGAGGAGGGAGATGAGAAGGCCCCAAGGAACAGAGTTTGAGCCCCTGCATGGTGGTGCCAATGCCATTCTCACACCTCATTGGACAAGAACTTCCTTGATCTGGTCACGTGTAAATAAGACTTCAGCAAACTCCTGTGATCAGTGCAGCCTGCCTCTTGTCAGCTCAGTTACCGTCATGGGTCCCAACAGGGCAGGGAAGTGGCAGTGTAGACACTTTTCGTATCTCCCACCCCTCTTTGGCCCACTCCAAGGAAAGGTGAGTTTCCACTTCATCTGAACCTATAAGACCAGTTTCCTTCAAGTACCTGGGTCCTGTTCCCTGTACTAGGATATTAGGCATAGGTTGTCATATGCCTTTGGGTGCTGTGGGGCGTGGGGCTGGCCACCCCACTTGGGGGATATCCCTACATAGTCACTGCTGACTCTGCTCCTGCTCTCAACCAGCCTCAGTCCCTTTACTGTGACTCATTCCACAGGCAGTATTTATTGAGCACTTGTTATGTGCTTGGCATATCTGGGAATATTGGGACAACTGGACCTGAGCCCACCCAGGGAGGATGGTTCCTCTGTCTTATCTCTATGGATCAATGTCCATACTCAATGTGTAGGTCGTGGCCCTTGGTTGCCCCAGTGGCAAGGCACAGGGCTTCACACCCTAGTACTCCTCATAGGGAAACCTGTTTCAGCTTTTTTCTCATAAAGAGGAGATTCAGACCAGAGTTAGGGATGGACCTAGGGATTCCTAAGAGCCCTTTTGACTCTGAGGTTCCAAGATTCCTCGATATCATTGTCCTCAGGACGCAAAACTACGTCCATTCACAGATACACAAGGAATTCTATCACTTCCTGTATTTTTTTTCTCCTTTGGTGAAATACCCTTGTTAACCCCCCTGGAGATTTTGGCTTAGTTTTCTTTTGTTTTCTGGATTTTTATTTTCATTAGAAAAATAAGGCATATTTACTATTGATCATGTGGAAAATAGAAAAAATAAAAAAAAAAAACAAAAAAACAAAAGAAAAATAACCCATAATCTTGGTGCCCAGAGACAACTAGTTTGGGCATTTTGTTATATCAAACGTGTAGATGGGTTTGTTTTTATGAAATGCATTCTACTTTATATAGAATTTGGGGTCCTTCTTTTCTTATTTTACCTTGAGTAAGTTTTTCTTTATCTCAATTATTCTCTCAACATGAGATTACTTTTTAGGTTGAATAATATTGCATTACATGAATGTATCACAATTTATGTAATGTCTCATATTGCTGGATGCTTAAGTTGTTTCTATTATTTGCCATTATAACTAGCACTACAATGAACATCTTTGAGCACAGCTGCCTTTCCTCAAGATAGTTTCTTAATGATAGAATTACTGAGTCAAATCACATAAACATTTTTAGACTCTTAAAATATGCTATATAAAGTAAATTCTATGAAAATTATACTAATTGTATTCATTTCCTATTGTTTTTGTAAAATCTACCACAAATTACTGACTTAAAACAACAGAAGATTACTGTCCTAAAGTATGGCGGGTTAGAAGTCCAAAATGAATCTCACAGGGCTGAATCGAGGTGTCAGCAGGCCTCTGTTCCTCCCTGAAAATTCAGGGGAGAACCCATTTCCTTGCCTTTTTCAGATTTTAGAGGCCATCTACATTCCTTGGTTCATAGCCTCTTCCTCTACTGTCAAAGCCAAACATTGCGGGTTGAGTCCTCACATGATGTCACTTTGACTTTCTCTTCTCTCCCACATCTAAAGGCCTTTGTGATTGTATTATGGCCACCAGATTACCCAGGATACTCTCCTTATTTTAAGGTCAGTTTATTAGCAACTGAAATTGCCTCTGTAATCTTCATGCACCCACGCCATGTAACATAACACTTCCACAGACTCCAGGGATCAGGGCATGGACATCTGGGGCAGGGGGGCATTATTCTGCCTACCACTCTTTTTTTTTTTTATTTGAGAGAGAGAGAATGAGAGACAGAGAGCACGAGAGGGAAGAGGGCAGAGGGAGAAGCAGACTCCCCGCTGAGCAGGGAGCCCGATGCGGGACTCGATCCCGGGACTCCAGGATCATGACCTGAGCCGAAGGCAGTCGCTTAACCAGCTGAGCCACCCAGGCGCCCTCTGCCTACCACTCTTATCTAGACCACACCAAGCAATAGATAAGATGCCTTTATGGCTGCATTCTCATCCACATTAGACATTTGTTTATTTTTTATCTTTGCCAGATTGGTAGGTATAAAACAGTTATTAGTTACTATTATCATAAATGATAGTTTTTCACTATATTTTTTCTTTCTAGAGCACACCTGTTCTCTCTTTATTATTTTGTCTTTCCCATCTTTTTTAAATGGGATACAGGAAAAGCAGGTGTCTATGAGAATAATCCAGGACCCAAAATCTAAGAGACTAAATATCTTGTCACCTCATTTACTGGGATCTCAAAGTCCTTCCATTCCAGCCCCCAGATTTTCCCAAGCCCCCATTCAACCTCCTGGAAAGGCTAGCAGATGTCCCTTAGAAAGCCTGATTCATGATAATATGTTATCCCACAGGCGTGTGTGGACTCAACTCAATTGCCACACAGCAGAACCCTTGGAACAATGCTGGGACCACTTTTCTAGACCTGATCAGAGAAAACTCATCATTGTAAAAAACCATCATCTCTGCTATGGTCTAAATGTTGTGTCCTCCCCAAATACATATATTGAAATCCTAACCCCTAAAGGTGATGGTATTAGTAGAGAGGCCTTTGAGAGGTGCTTAAATCATGAGGGTGGGACCCTTGTGGATGGGATTAGTGCCCCATAAAAAAAGGCTCCTTCTAGCATGTGAGAAAATAAGGAGGAGTCTGTATCCGGGGAGAGGGCCCTCACCCGACCATGCCGGCACCATGATCTTGGACTTCCAGGCTCTAGAACTCTAAGAAATAGATTTCTGTTGTTAACAAGCCACCCAGTCTGGGGTATTTTGTTATAGCAGCTTGAATGTATTGAGGCAGAAATTGGTACCGGGAAGTGGGTTGCTGCTGCAACGAACACCTATAAATATGGAAGCGGCTTTGGAACTAGGGTCATGGGCAGACCCACTGAGGGATTTGGGGGGGCATGCTAGAAAAAGCTTGCATTGCCATGAACATATTGTTAAAGGCAGTTCTGGTGAGAGCTCAGAAGGAAAACAGGAGAGCTGTAGAGAAAGCCTCAATCTTCTTAGAGAATACCAAAGTGGTCCTGAACAGAATGTTCCTAGAAATACGGACAGTAACAGCCATTCTGGTGAGGTCTCAGATGGAAGAGAGGACCATGCTATTGGACCCTGGAGAAAGGGCCATTGTTGCTATAACGTGACAGAGGACTTGGCAGAATCGTGTTTACATCCTAGTGTTTTGTGGAAGGTAGAAATTGTGAGCAATGAAACTGGTTATTTGGCTGAATGTTTTTCTAAGCAAAGTGTAGAAGGTGCAGCTTCTCTTGAATGCTTATCATAAAATGTGGAAAGAGAGAAATGATTTAAAGATGGAATTGTTCATCCAAAGGGAAGCAGAAATTAATCATTTGGACAATTCTCAGCCTATCCATATTGCAAAAAATGAGAATGTATGTTCTTAAAAGAACACTTTTAGGGTATGTCCAAGGACCCTTTGATAAGGGTGTGAACTACAGACATAACCAGTGACCCCAGCTGGAAAACAGCCCATTTGGACTGAAGGAGGATATAGGAAGGAATGAAGGAAGGTTGTCCTACCTAGATTTTACAGACAGGACAATAGAGCTAGTCTCTTGCGATCATGTGATACTCTTCCAGACAAGGGAAGAAGGACCCCAAAGGCAATTCAGAGATCATCAGGGCTGCCTCCTTGGTTTCAAAAAGGGGGGACAGCACCTGGGTTCCAACAGACCAGATGGTGCCCAACCCAAAGTCATGGGGACAGTGTCCCCCAAAGCTTTGGGGACCAGATCCCTGTCCAGTGGAGCTGTGAGGACAGGGCCACTCAAGTGACCCCAGGTGGGGAGTCACCAGTGTACCATTCCCAACTGGGAGAACCACTGTGTGGGCTGTGCTCAATAAAGCCATGTGATGGGTGGGGGTGGGGGGTTGGGGGAGTTGGGGGGTGAGGGAAGAACGCTCCGGTGTGTCCAGAAGGCACGACCCTCGCCCCAGAGGACAAAGCACTGAGTTAGAGGAGATTACTCTCAAGCTTTAAGATTTAATGTTGTTTACCACTTTGGATTTTGGACTTGCTTGGGACCTATCACCCCTTCCTTCTCTCCTATTTCTTTTGGAATGATAATGTCTGTCTTATGCCTACTCCACTTATTGTACTTCGGAAACATAAAATGTATTTGATTTCACATGTTCCCGGCAGGAGGGCAATTTGTTTCAGAATGAATCATACCCCAGTCTCATTCACACCTGATTTGATGATACTTAATGAGACTTTGGACTTTTAAGTTGATGGTGGACTGAGTTAAGACTTTTGAGGCTGTTGGGATAAAAGGAATGCATCTTGCATGTGAGAAGGACATGAATTTGGGGGGGCGAGAGGTGGAAGGCTATGGTCTGAATGTTTGTCTGCCCCCCCAAATTCATGTTGAAATCCTAACCCCCACATGCGATGGCATTAGGAGGAGGGGCCTTTGGGAGGTGATTAGGCCATGAGGGTGAAGCCCTTATGAATGGGATTTGTGCCCTGATAAAAGAGACTGCTGGGAGCTCCCTCCCTCCCCCTTCCACCATGTGAGGACACAGCGAGAAGTCTGTCACCCGCAAGAGGACTCTCACCTGACCATGCTGTCACCCTGATCTCAGACTTGCAGTCTCCAGACCTGTGAGAAATAAGTGTCTGATGTTTATTAGTCACCCAGTGTGGTATGGGTATTAGTCACCCAGCAGCATGAAGGGAGGGAGGGAGGGGGAATGTGGGAGATCACAGGGATTTCAGGGACCCAGGCCAGGCCCTCAGGCAGCCAAGGCCCTGGGCCAGGTCCCCCCATCTTCCCCACTGTCTTCCCCATCTTGGAATCCCATGGGTCTGTGATGAGAGCCCCTGCTTTCTTCCTGTAGTTCTTCCTATAGAGGCTTAGAGCCCCTTTCTTCTCAGGCTGGAACTAGATGGCACTTTCCCTGCTGAGAAGATTAATTGGTATTGTTCTCAAAACAGAAAGGTGTCTGGGTTTGTTCCTGAAGTGTGGGGCCCGAGGAGGAGAGTCCTTTGAGAGGCCTCTTTGAGGTCTGTGCCCCTGCTGCTGATGCTCTCTCCCTATCTGCTCAACCTCATGAAGGGCAGAGGGGGAGGGGAGGGCTGCCTGGACCCTTCTCCTTCACAGGTGGGTTATGACCCATTTGAACATGTTTTTGGGGTCTCATCACCCACTCCCATCCCAGGGACATCTCAAAGTGTGGTGGCATAACATTTTGGAAGTAGGAACTGCTGCTCTCCCCAGTATCATATTTCCTTGGGTCCCTTGGTCCTTCCCCCTTCTGTTCTCCCACAGCCCCTGGAGATGCTGAACCCCATGCTTTGTGCAGGAGGAAGATCTCAGTCGCAGGGACAGAAGGAGTCTAATTTCCTGGGACTTCTTTAGGGAAATGGAAAGAACATGAGGACAACCTGGGACCAAAGGGAAGGGGCATAGGGCTGGAAAGGGGCTCCAGTGGCAGGTGTCTGGGTCCCAGTGGGGCTCTGAGAATGGGAAGAGGACCTGCTTTGGAGCCTAGGACTAGACAGGGCTGTGGTCATGCCAGTGATAGCTTTAACAGGAAGGGGTCTCTGGTAGGAGAAGCGCTGCCCCCAGTTTGTGGCAGGAGACCTGCTCAGCCACCCTCCTGTGGAGGGAGATCTCCTGAGGAGGGAATGGGGTGGGGTACTTACTGCTGAGGGAAGCTGGTGACATACTAGAGAGGGTCAAGTTCTAGAGAATCAGAATCTGCAGAAATGGCCAAGATGCCTGAGAAGTTTCCTCGAGACCATCCAGTCTTTGGTGGTTATCAACCAGGTGCTTACACAGGTAGCTGGTGGACAACAGACCCTAGGGTCTTCGTGAGGATTTCTAAGAATTCTCATACCCTCAACAGTCCCTACCTCCACATCTATGACAATTTCTTTTTAACTCACGCATTTTACGATAATTGCCATAATAATATTTATACTCACCAGATTTGTAACAATCACTGATTACTAATGGAATTGCTGCTTTGTTCACTTGTGCTGTAAAGCATCAACAAAAAGTACCGTGCGGTTGGAGTCCTTAGCTCCGTGAATGACAGCTACCATAGAATATTTGTAAACACATTAATTTCCTCCTCAGAAAAATGTGGGTTTGGGGTTTCACTTGATTTGAGACCCAGGTTCTTTGATGGAGTAGTAGGTGGCATATAACGTGGGAGATGTTGAGCACCACTGAAGAACTGCAATCTGCTTACTCACCACTTGAGCAGGCTGGGGGCTGCAGAGCTGGGGCCAGATCTTTGCCCAGTGAATGCCGAGCTCTTGGTGGGTGCTCAGTTAGGGTTGCTTACTCTGTAGGACAGAGCCCTGGGCTGCTGACCTCTAGTGCAGAATAATGTCTTTGACAAATCCTAGAGAGTAAATGCCAGCTATCTCTGGAGGGGCTGTCTACATGAGGCTTGGGGCCACAGGGACTGGCACAGCGCGGGGTGGGAGGGCGGCGAGCACCCAACTCCTGGACTTGTGTGGCAGAGACTTCGTGGCTCCTTTCTTCCTAGGCATCAGACTCTTTCAAGTTACCATAACAAGAGGATCATAATCTGGGTGGTTTAAACAACAAACATTTATTTCTCACAGTTCTGGACTCTGGGAAGTTCACGATCAAGGTGCTGGCAGATTTGTCTGGCGAGAGCCCACTTCCTGGTTCACACAAGGCTGTCTCCTCACTGTGTCCTCACGTGGTGGGAGCGGGGAGGGAGCTCTCAGCCCTTTTTTATAAGGGCACTAATCTCGTTTTTGAGGGCTCTACCCTCATGGCCTAATCACCTCCCAAAGGCCCCACCTCTTAATACTATGCGATTACGGGGTAGGTTTCTACACATGAATTTGCAGGGGTTGCAACCATTAGTCTCTATGAGACTCCATTCCCTTCCTTCCCAGCTTCTTCTCCAACTGTCTGTCCACCTTTGCACATCCAGCCTGCCCTGTGCTGGTCCATCCCAGTGTTTCTTGTCCCCCACCTCCTGGGGATCCGTTCTGAGTCTGGTGTCACATGAATGATGCAGGTGACTCAGGAGACTTCCCAGCCTGAGGGTGGGTTGCAGGTATCAGCACGATGATGGCGAGCAGAGAAAGACACAGACACAGCAGAGGAGAAACCAAGCGCAATTGCTGAAAGTTTATTTTATGAAAATATTTCCTCGCTACTAGGAAAAACGTAACCTATCTGAAAGGCATTCACTTGGAAATCCTTGAGAGCGTGCACTTGCTTCGTGGTCCAATTGGAGAGATTTGTCATCACCATGGTCAAAGGTATGCTCTTCACCAGTGCATCCTGGAGTTGGCGTTTATAGGTCATGAGGGCTGATTGTACATATTTCTTTTCAACTCCACACTCAGTGACGTCACGTTGAAAGGATTGACAGCACAGAAATCTGCAAACATTACAAGTCAGCTCCCCACCCAGAGCTGGGTCTTACACATTTATCGGCTCACTGTGTTCCCAACTGACTTCTACTTACCCATCTTGCTGTGCTAACCAACACTCTTCTTCCCCTCCATAACACTCACTGCCTAGCGCCCCTGTGCCCCCCGGGGCTCACAACTATTCCAACCAGGGAAATTGCGTGCTTACCAAGTGTCAATTACGCTTGTCCTGAACCTGTTCATGCAAAATATATTTGTTATAGCAATTACAGAATTAGGTAAATATTGCAGTACTGATGGAATGTGAGTATGAAAGTAACAGAGTTGTCATTGCCATGGAAATTAAGTCGAATGCCCAGGAAAGACTTAATAACGGCAAATTGCTTAAAAAAAAAACAAAAACAAAAAAACTGCTATCAAATTGAGTGCAGGCAAAGCAACTGTAAAATTCTGGGGAAGAGTGTATAAATTGGGAAGGATTCTGGGTTCCTGTTGCTTGGAATTGTCTCTAAAGTTCTTGTTGCGCTTCTAGTAAATAAAATGGCAATTTGGAACTCAGGTTCCAAGGAAGGGATGCATATTTATACATTTTTAAGATTTTGAAAATATGATAATGCAGGTGTGCTTCTATCATCCGTTGTGATTCCATACTCCAACCCCCTTGGCGGTGATGCTGGGACGTCAGTCCCCATTTTGGGGGGCTAAGTGGCTTCTACCGTGACCCAAGCCACATCATGGCAGCCATGCTTTGGCTTTATTTCAGGCAAAGATTTAGTCATAGACAGTTGACCCTTGAACAATGTGGGGGGTTAAGGGGCGCTAACCCCTTGCACAGCAGAAAATCCATGTGTAAGTTCAGACTCCCCAAAACTTAAGGACCAATGGCCCAGTGTTGACTGGAAGTCTTAGCAATCACAGAAACAGTCGATGAACACATATTCTGCACGTTGTATGTACACATATTTTGTACGTTGTATGTATTCTATACGGCATTCTTACAATAAAGTAAGCTCAAGAGATGAACATGTTATCAAGAACATCACAAGGAAGAGAGAATACCTTTGTAGTACTGTAAACAATCCTCATACAGGTGGACCCATACGGTTCATATTTGTGTTTGGTGTTCAAGGTCAACCCTATTCTGAGCTCTGCCATCTCGAGGGTTACTACCTTGTCAGCCTCATGCCCAAAGCTTCTCTACATGTGCCCCGTTCACTTTTTCCTTCTGCCCCTTGCAGAGAACCCCTCCCCTGCCTCTGCTTTTGCAACTTCTCCTTGAAGCCCTTCCGCTCTCCTCACTGCACCTTAACATCCCACCTGCGCTTCCAGATCCAGCCCTAGTCTCGCTTTCCCCATGACGCTCATACTGACCTCCCAGCTAGCGGTAATATCACCATCTTTGACATTCTCAGATGATTTTATCTGTGTCTCACTAGTGATGTGGATCACTTCTTATGGAAAATTAGTTATTTACACCATAAAATTGGGGATCTGGAGATAACTTCAGAGATCCTGGCATTCACTACCCCGATTCTGGAGATGAGGAAACAGGGTCAGAGCCCTGATATGACTGTTTCAAGGTGGTCCCGGCAGTTAGCACTGATAGTAACATTGATTATGTGAACAGACCCACCCACTAAGAGGGTGGTCTACCCTAGGCTTCACTCACTGCACTTGGCACATTTATTGAATTAAAACTTAAAGGCTACCTTCATTAAATATGTTCAGATTGGAAAGAACTCTATATTCATTGGAGAGAATTTGGAAAACACAAAATGATATGAAGAAGGAAATAAAACCCGCTGTTTGTCTTGCTATTCAGAGATAAGGATTTTTAACATTTAGGATCATTTCCTTCAGATTTGGTTGAAAGAAAAAGGAATCAAACAAACCAGTATTATGCATAGAAAAATTGTTTGAGGGAGGAAGTGCTTTCTGATTGAAAGAAGCAAAGCATTCTGAATGGTATGTCTGATTCCTATCTAACCACACATCTACTCAAGAAAAAGGTATCTAGGGAGGGGGCAGACCTATGCTCGATGCTAGGGACTCAGAGATGAATTACATATTGCAGGTGCCTGCCCTTGAACGTTCCAAATCTAGTGGAGGAAACAGACATATAAACAGATAATCACAATGCAGGCTGACAATGGAAAGATGAGCGATTTAAGGCAGTATGTAATTACACGCAACATTACGTGACAAGGATTTTATGGCCTGTAATAGTAGGCTATGGCGGTTTATAATTTCTGTTATCAAACCAAAAGCCACATAACAATGACCAGGGAAACTTCCTTTAAAGGTGATCGTTCATAAAGAGGAAATAATTGGAATTTCACAAACCAGTAATTACAAAAGCAGGAAAGGTTACTACGGTGTATTTTACAATGGCAGTCAAAAAAAAAAATTACAGGGGGACTTTGAAAATGTTCCATTAATTAACCCCATTAAGGTTACTGTCTGAGCTGAAAGGCAGAACAACTACAGCTCACACCTCATGAGAAGTGGGACGTATTTGCAACTGGCAAGTCAGGTCCACTCTGCAATCAAGTGCTTCTTGCCTCGGTCGGCTGACCCAACCCTGACAGCTGGTTTTGTCATATTGTAATAATCATACGCTACAGCCCCTTGCTATTAAGAAGGGTATTTTGCATTATTGAACTCTGTTAATATATTCAAGGGGCTGTTTGGCAATTGTTCTGTTCCTCTTGTTTTGCTTTAACCTGTCAGGTCAGTTTTTCTTGAACTTGATGCCCTGCGGAATAGTCGGGGGCCCGTCAGAGGCAGGTTGTCAACAGGATTGGAGTGAATGGGGGGCGACAATCAGGAGTCAAAGCAGCGTAAGTGGCGGCGTGGTCTCCCAGGACAGATGGCTCTGAGTTTCAAATGCCGCCCAGGCTTCTGGGGACCACGAGAGTAACTGGTTGCCTTGTGTGTCCCCGAGGTGTCCAGAGTACGTCTCTGTTTCAGCCGAGGTGGCTCAGAGGAGCTCTTGCTCTGTACGTGACCATCTCTCTCTCTCTCTCTCTTTCTCTCAAACATTAGCAGTTCTACTCAGCAAGATGACTGACCAGTGACCTGTCTTCCTGGGCCTTCAGGGAGTCAAGTCACTTCCCCATTCTGTGCCTCAGTTTCCTCTTCTGTAAAATGGCAGGATTGGATAAGAGGAGGTTTTTGGCTCTTCCCAGCTCTGCAACGCTATGAAACAACTTTGGGCTTGGACCCGTCTTGGAAGGGGTGCTCTGGGGCCTGGTGTGAGCCTCTCTTCTGCCTCCTGGTCACTTGGAGTGATG
Organism: Neomonachus schauinslandi; assembly: GCF_002201575.2. Classification (NCBI taxonomy): domain Eukaryota; kingdom Metazoa; phylum Chordata; class Mammalia; order Carnivora; family Phocidae; genus Neomonachus; species Neomonachus schauinslandi. Next base: position 165,676,814 of record NC_058407.1, on the reverse strand, counting down.
CTATTCCCATTCATCGTCCAACCCCGTTACCCCCCCACATCCGTTCCTCTGACCCTCCTTTCAGGCCTCCTACTGCTTTTCCAAAACACTCCATGGCTCACACCATGAATGCCCTCCGGCCATTCTGGAGAAACATGGCTATGTTCATCAAGCCCTGATTCATTTTCCTCTTCCCCAATATGCAGGAAGAAAACACTTTCCCTTCTTCCTTGTGGGTAGATTGAGATCACGTGATTGAGTTCTGGCCACATAGGATTCCAGAGGAAGTCAAGCATGCTCCACCAGGCTTGACTTGTGAAAGCCCGTGTGACCCCCCAGCTCTCTCTCTGCCTCTGCTGTGGAGAACCTGGAGCCACATGCCGATTTGGCAGTATCTGGCCCCTCTCACCCAAAGGTAGAAAGATTGGGGAAAGCCCAAGGCATTCTCCAATAAATCAGGGCAAATCTTGGTTTGTTCTCTAAATTCTAGCTGCTGCCCTTGAGCCAGCACATGGAAGGAGGATCCTCTGGAATAGATTGAGTGGGGAAGGCGTGACTTTTAAGTTATCCACAAAACCAGTTTGGTGGTTCTTCAATAAATTAAACATAAAATTACCATGTGACCCAGCAATTCTGCTTCCAGATATATACCTAAAAGAGTTGAAAATAGATGTTCATGAATGGTCAGAGTGGCCCTCTTCACACTCGCCAGAAAGATGGAGACAGCCCAAATATCCATCCACGAATGAATGGATAAACAAAATGTGATCTATCCACACAATGGAAGATTGTCCAGCCGTGAAAAGGAACAAAGTATTTAGCCATGCTCCAGCATGGATGAACTTTGGAAATGTTATGGTAAGTGAAAGAAGCCAGTCGCAAAGCATTACACATTGTGTTATTCCATTAATACGGAATGTTAATCCATAGGGACAGAAAGCAAGTTAGTGGTTGCCAGGAGCTGAGAGAGAGGGGGAATGAGAGTAATTGCTTGACGGGCACAAGGTTTCCATCTGAGGTGATGAGAAAGTTCTGGAGCGAGAAGCAGTGATGGTTGCACAATCCTATAGATATACTTGGTACCACTGAATCGTACACTTTAAAATGATTAAAATGGTGAGTTTATGCTTTGTGCATTCTACCACAATTAAAAAAGAAAAAAAAAACGGGCGCCTGGGTGGCTCAGTTGGTTAAGCGACTGCCTTCGGCTCAGGCCATGATCCTGGAGTCCCTGGATCGAGTCCCGCATCGGGCTCCCTGCTCGGCGGGGAGTCTGCTTCTCCCTCTCCCACTCCCCCTGCTTGTGTTCCCTCTCTTGCTGTGTCTTTCTCTGTCAAATAAATAAATAAAATCTTCAAAAAAAAAAAAAAAGCTATCCACACACATTTTGAGCCAAGGAAGAGAGAAAAGAACCAAACAAACCCAGTACAATAAAACTGTAGCTGGAAGGCAAGTCAAGATACAAAGAATGCATGCAGCCTTAAAGGTCAAGGTGAGATGAACAGTGGTCAAATGGGGACAGGATGACACAGGTCAAGGCCTGGAGCAGGTCAGCCCATGCAGGGTGATGCTGGGCCCGAAGTGGATGCTTTCCTTTAGTGGGAAGGTCAAGAGCAGCCTGTTCTGTCCAGGTGTGTTGGGGGAAGGGGAGACTCTGAAAGCATTGACCTGCATTGGGCACCATGATTTGAGGGCACTTGATGTCATGGCTTCTGAATTTTCCAGGGACAGGGAGTAAGCAAAGTGTTGTTCTTGTGGTAATCTCTTTAGAATAATCCTTGAAAATGTTCTTTCAAGGAGCCTATGTCTACACCTCTGTGCTGGTTCATCCTCTCCTGCCTAAGCCGGCACACCCCTCCATCACTGTCCTGCCCCGTGCATCTTCCGCCACCTTCTTTTCTGTAAATGAACATGTTTGGCCAGTGTCCCCTGGCTTAACTCAGTCTGTCCAGGAGACGCCACAGAGGAGGTGGCATCTAAGCTGGGCCTTGGAGGATGAATATAGTATCACTCAGTGGAGAGGGGAGAGGACCTTGTGAGCAGAGGGAAGCACAGCGTGGATGTATGTGGGTCGTCTGGGAATGGTGAGTAGTTAAGTGTGGCTGGAACCACACTGCTGGAAGGCAGTAGATCTGGTTGGAAAGCAGCAATGGGACAGGAGTGAAAAGACTTGCTAAGTCATGTTCGTGCATCAGTGGTGGCCATCCCTATCTTCTGGCTGGGTTTACCAGCACATTCTAGAATATTCTAAGGGCACAGAGCTTGAGGCTCAGCGCTCAACTCAAGGAGCAACCAGGGAAATGTGTCCTTTGGAGACACCATGCACAACTGTCTGAAATGCTGACTCACATGGTGGCCACAGAGGTTACGGGGCCACCGCCTTCTAACCCTGATGGAGGCATGTGTGCCCTCCCACACAAGCCATGCCTGTGAGCTTGGTATTGGGTTAGCTCTTGGGTTCTGACTTCTATTCTGGGCATGAGCATGATGCCACTTACCATACTAATTTCTCTCATAGATTTAAGCTCCAGCTTTTCCTGGGCCACTGACAGATGATGCCATGCAGGACCCAGCACCTTAACCAGTCCTGTCCACCATCTTCTTCCCTGGCTACCGCTTTCCTTCTTCAGAGTCTCTTGAACATAAAGAGGCTCATCTCGGGTCCTTTATCAAACAAAAGAGCTTGATTGCCTACCTGACCTTCAAAACATAGAGGCCTGCTTGCACACATTCTCTTTAGAGGAAGGGAGGTACCCAGAGGGCAGCTTCTCATATTTGGTTTTAAATCAAAAGCTATTTCTTACCTCCTTATTGGACAATAGCTCTTGATTGTCTGATTGTCCCCAAGGGGAGCCTAGACATGATATGTGAGAGGCTTTGCTCCTTCTGGGTTCACCTCAGTGGAAACCTTCTGGGTTCTCTGCTACCCCAGGGTCACAGCTCGGGTCTCCCCCAAATACTCAGGGTGCACACACGTGAGGGGCTCCTAAAGCCTGCATGGGTAGGTAGGGCTCCACATCATTATCATTTGGACATTAGTGGAAACATGACCTCAATTTGCATTCACAGATTTTGGAAATCTAAACATATCCATGGGTGCAGAAGAAATCACTCCAGGACTGGACACCGCCTCTATTATACGCGTTGATTACATGAAGGTAACAATCTGAACCTATAGCTCAGGATTCTCCCTGTGTTGTTTTTCCCCTGCAAGGGCTCATCTTTGCAAAGCTGTTGCCAAACAACTAGCAATGCAGATCTGGAAAGTGCCCACACCCAACACGTCAGAGAGAATCGTCTGCCTCTGATACTTCAAAGGGAATGTAGAGAAGGGAGAAGTGAGTCCCTTCCCGTGTCGCGAGAGGCACTAGCCAGGGTTCCTTTCTTCCTCCCTCCAGTAGTGATCAATGGGTCTTCCAAAGCTGAGATGTTGGCTCAGAGGCCTTCATAATTTGATCATATAATTACCAGTGGAGAAGGGTCGGTGCTTTATGGTCATCTGCTCCGTGGGCATCCTTTCAATTACCGTGTAGTGCTGGGTCATAATGGAAAATGGGCATGATGCCATTTGTTGGAGAGATCTTTAAAGATGAGGCTTTGTGGGCTGGTTTCCTGATTGAATTTGTGTGTGTGTGTGTGTGTGTGCAATGTTGTCACACTATCCTTCCAGGCGCTCCCATTCCTCTTGATTTACCTCCTTTGGGAGTAAATGAACTTCAAAGGAAACCTGGTTTTGATTTATGGTCAGGCCAGCCCTTTGACTCTGGCTCTTCCTCCTTCCAAACCCAGGGCTTTTAGGGCTCAACAGAAGAAGGAAGTATTTCAGGATGAGGGAGGTCTGATCTTCAGTCCCGGGTGCTCCGGGGCTGCAGGCCCTATGAGAGCTTCCAGACCGGCTCGGAGGTCCTTCGTCGGGGCACATGGGGTTCCCAGGGTCTGCAGAGCAGAGGAGAGCAGTTACATTTCTAACCACTTAGCCGATGCCTTTACTGCTGAGTGTACAAGTTGGGGGTATTATTGCTTTGTTTTTAAGCCACTTGGTTACTCCAATCGAGTATTAATTACTGAGTCCGGTGCTTTGGGTATGGAAGAAGTAGCGTGCTGTCGTTGCTGTGGTCCTGAATTTGTCCTCTCTGTCTCTTAGGCCATGGCAGCAGACCCCTGACTTCTCTCTGCTTCAGTCTTGTCCACTCCAGGCCACACCTGTCACTGTGGTCTGCAGACCTGCTGAGCTCCTCGACTCCAGGGGCCCTGTTCATATTATATGCGGGGGAGTTTTGGGGACACCACTGACCCAGGATATGATGTGAAAGGCGCTCTCTAGAGACATGCAATGCAGTGGGTATTGTCTGCCAGACAATTTTGCTAAAAAATATCAATCTTCCCTTGTGACTCCTCCATCTTAAGTCCTTATAAGGGCTCCCCGGTGTCTGCAAGACCCAACCTGAGATTCTTGGCTTGTTATATGAAGCCCCCGAGACATGGATCCTGCCTGCCTCTCTGTCATCTGCCACCCTGCCTTCTTCTTCGAGCTCTGTCCCCCAATTGTCCCCAATGCTTTGCACCTTCCAGACAGCTCGGAATGTTCTCCCTTGCCCTGTGTGTTTGCCACCTTCTCTCTGTCCCTCAAGATGCCATGTCATCTCCTCCTCCTCTCTTTACTGTCCTCCATACCTTGTCCCTGAGCTCTGTGCCCGGCATTGTCCTCTAAAACTCGTGTCCAAAGCTGGATGGCAATCACATGCTTACAGCCAGATTTTTATTGGACTGTGACGTACTTGTGGGAGGAGACTGTGTCTCATCCATCACTGTATCCTCTGGACCTAGCACAATCTATGACCCAGAGTTGGCACATAATGAATATGCGAGAGGGACGTGAACTAAGTGTACAACAGTCAGTAGCCTGCTGGACCACAGGGTCCACCTGGAGAGACATCACGCGTCCGGGGACACATCCCGCACCTGGGGAGACATGGTCATAGGACAGTTGTACGCTATGCTGTGAGCTGTGGGCACTAAGGTTACCCAGAGAGGGAAGGGTGTAGACAGTATTCCAGGATTATTTCCTGTGATTCTAGGGTTTAAGGAGCCTCAGGGATCACTGATCTGTATTGCCTCCCCCACAGAGGAAGAACCTGAAGTCCAGAGATAAAAAGAGCTGCTTGAGGTCACTTTGAGAGTTGCCTGCAAAGCCAGAAATAGCATCCAGGCTCCTTGATTCCCTAGTCCAGGGTTTATCAAGAAAAACTCATCAGGCTGGAAGTGGCAGGCATGTTGATGTTTTTCCTATAAATAATTTAGGGGGTGGGGTATAAAACAAAACAGAATTTTGTTACTAAATATTGATGCTATAGCTCATACTTAGAGAGTAGGACATGATGCTTTCATGATGTTTTCAATTAGATTGTCTTTATCCGCCTTCAGAAGCCAGTTGTTTTTTTTTTTTAAAGGACAAGATTGTAGTGTGTTATTAACATTGGCAGATCCAGTATTCACATTGTGTTTCTGAAGGCATTTGGGGGAGATACTGATCTATCAATGTAATCCCCACAGCAAGCTTTGTGCTGAGTTCAGAGGAGACCAGCAGGAATTGCTGTCTTGGCATTCCAGCGGAAACATCATCATGGGCTTCCAGAGTGGGGGTTCAATGCACTGGTGCTCCCTGGGCATCCATGACTGGAACACGGTGGAATGGGGTTGGAGGGTGGTGGGTGGAAAGCCAAGTTCCGATGTGGGGAGAGGGTGGATTTCAGCTGGAGGCGCCAGCCAAGGTTGTCTCTGAAAAGAAATTCCAGGGATCAGGACATCTTGGACTCATACGTCTGCCAAGAAAAGTGACACTGAGGACATTGAATGCTTACTACATGATTGGCACTATGCTCAGGGCTCAGAACACCTTATCTCAAATCTTATAACAATCCTGCAAACTAAATGTTATTATGATTCCTGGTGTTAGGCAGAGCTCTAAGAGGGTCCCCCAAGATCCATATCCCCAGTGTAGACACACTGCATAATCCCCAGGACTGTGAATATGATAGATTTTGTTCTCATGATTAAATATGTTACCTAGCACAGTAGGCTTTAAGAAAAGGAGATGATCAGGGTGGGACTGATTTAATCGGATGAGCACATTAAAAATTAAAAAAAAAAAAGTCTGGCTTCAGAGGTCAGAGGCAGAGGAATTCAGAGATGCAGAGCAGGAGGGGAGGTGGTGTAAGGAAAGGACTTCTGCTGGTTTGAAGATGGAGGAACCTTGTGGCAGGAATCTGAGCAGGTTCTCTGGTGGCCAAGAGCGACCCTTGGCTGGGAGCCGGGAGGAAGATGGGAACCTCAGTCCCAGAGCAGCAAGGAACTGGATTTGCTGACCACGTGCATGAGCCTGGCAGTGAACCTTGAGCTCCGGATGAGAACGCAGCCCCTGACCCCTTGATTTTGGTTTTGTTGAAGACCCCGAGCAGAGAGTCCAGCCACGCTGTGCCTGGACTTCCAACCTACAGAACCGTAAGCTAATAATAAGTTCTTCTGAAACTGCTAAGTGTGTGGTAATTTGTTCCGGAGAATGCATATATTCCCATTTTATAGATGAAGAACCGAGGCTGGAAAGATCTGATTGCCTGGGCTAACAAAGCTGGGAGGTGAAGAAGCATAGATAAACAGTCAATGAATGTTCACTATTATTTTAATCAGGGCTCTTCCAGCAGCAAGTTTTTCAGAGAGTCCATTCATAATAGTTTGAGAAAAAAAGTAAAGAAATGTATTGGCTTTCTTAACAGGCCAGGGACTGTGTCTGCTTCAGGCACAGCTGGATTCCTGCTCCAGCTGCATCAGACATCTCTCTCATCATCACCTTTCTGCTTCTTGCAGGTGAGCTTGAGTTTCAGGTGGGGTCTCCTTGCTTGGTGATAAAGATGCCCTGGCAGTTCCGGGCTGCTAGCATCTTTACAGCTACGACCCAAGACTTTTCCACACACATTATTTCTATGCTATGCCACGTCTGCTCTATATTTGTGATGTTGGGTTTTGGACTCCGGTGCAGGAGTTAACTTTTATTCCCTCTCAATTTCATCACATTATGATTTATTACTATTTCCAGCCTCTTCAGACCTTCCTAGTGCCAGTCCACTGACGTCATTCTGGATCTCTCCTCCTCACTGCATCGGCAAACGTAGATGCAAATTTTACCCATGCAACAGTTCACGAATTCAAACACTAAACGCTTTAAAGCTTTATGGCAAAGTCACAGGAAAGCTTCTTCTTGCCCAAATCATAACAATACAATTATGAGAGCCATTGTCCAAAGACTTCCTCCAGTCAAGACTCTTTGGTACAGCATTTCCCTCATTAGCTGGTTTGTTAATGTAGTTAAAAAGGAAAGGCAGAGAATCCAGCATGATTCGTTTTTTTAAAGAGTCTCCTCTTGTCCCTAAGGATTGTTGCTTGCTTTTTCTAAAAAGTTAAATTTGATTTAATTAACATATCCTGTATTATTAGTTTCAGAGGTAGAATTCAGTGATTCATCAGTTGCATACAACACCCAGGGCTCATTACTTCAGGCGCCCTCCTTAATGCCCATCACCCAGTTACCCCATCCCCCCACCCACCTCCCCTCCAGCAACCCTCAGCTTGTTTCCTGTAGCTAAGAGTCTCTTATGGTTTGCCTCCCTCTCTGTTTTCCTCTTATTTTATTTTTCCTTCCCTTCCCCTGTGTTCATCAGTTTTGCTTGCTTTCTAAATTCCCACAGAGCTGTTTTTTTTAGAATTCTTCCAGGGATCCATTTTAAGCTTGACTGTTCTTTTTTAGAGCGTGGACAGTCTGCTTTCTGAAATGAGGATTGCACGTACCCATCTGTAGGCACCTGAGGCCTCACCTGTTATTACTGCCATTAGCAATGCTGGTAGGTAACATGTGTGGGGCATTTGCCATGTACTTTGTACTGGCTTAAGTCTTTCCAATGTACCACTTTACTGGATCCTCCATCATTGTCCTTCTCTTAGAAAAGGACACATTTTCTGAGGACATCAGAGCATTAGAAAGCTCGAGTAACATTCCTAGTGACTAAGTAACGTGCTTATTTCCATGAATGAGCAAATGCTCAAAGGGTCAAATGTTATGGAGGCCTGATAAGTTCAGAACTAGTGAGGTTGTTTAGATTTCGCAAGGTGTCCTTGGTTGCCTTGAAAAGAGCATTTCAACAGTGTTTGGGTGGAAGGCCTGTTGTTATTGGAAATGAGGAATTAGATAGAAACCAAAGGCAAAGAAATAGACAACACATCTGAAGTATTTTTTAATGAGTGAGGAAGGTGATTGGCTAAGAACCAGAAAAGGGAAGGGTCAAGAGAAAGGTAATTTTTCCAAAGTCCACACGAGATAATGTATATGTAAGCCTCTTTTACCATGCCTGGCACAAGCAGGTCTTAATTAATGCCTTGAAAATGGCAGAACTGATCATATTTGAAAGCAGAAATAGGTCCTTGAAAGGAAGGGTCCTTGTTGACTTATTTAATGCTCAAATGTTCTCAGAAAATGCGTCCTTTTCAAGATGTTGAGAAAGGAAATACTTGAGGAAGAACAGGTCAAAATAGGATAGGATGGGTGGGGTTTTGAGTACAGGTAGAGAATGCAACTTTAAAGAATGGAGAAAATTCTCTGAACCCTTAGACAGTGAAAGTGGGGGAGCCATAATCTTAATTCTGCTGGGACCACAGGTGTACAACAAGACTATTCTGGATGGATGGACTGGGTGAATGGCAAGTCAATGATAGGGTTCCTTTTGTTGGATGCATCCTCCTTTTCCAAGAAGCCTCTTAAGAGAGAGGAGCTTTTAGGAGGGAAGAAATGTGGAAAAGCAATATTGGATAGTGAGTCAATAAATGAAGAGGGGAAGTGTGATGGTCAATTGGGTGTATCAAGTTGGCTGGGCTAAGGGATGCCCAGTTAGCTGGTAAAACATTTCTGGGTGTGTCTGTGAGGGTGTTTCAGGAGGATTAGCATTTGAATCGGTAGACTGAGTGAGAAGTCACCCTCACTCAGTGCAGGTGGGCATCACCCAATTCACTGAGGGCCTGAATAGAAGAGAAAAGGCAGAGGAAGGGTGAATTTACTCTCTGCTTGGGCTGCCACATCTATCTTCTGCCCTTGGACATTAGTGCTCCTGGTTCTCAGGCCTTTGAACTTGGACTGGGACTTATACCATTGGCTCCCCTGGTTCTCAGCCCTTTGGGTTTGGACCAGAACCACACCACCAGCCTTCCTGGGCCTCCAGCTTTTGGACAGCAGATGGGACATCTTAGCCTCTATGACTGCATTAGCCAATCGCTTATACTACTTCTCTTTCAATATAACTATATCCTATTGGTTCTGTGTCTGTAGAGAACCCTGATTCATACATCAAATAAAGATTAGAGTCCCCACTCCCTACCCATTGCATTGCCCTAGAGCGCACGCACAGGACTGTGGCGGGAGCTGGTGGGATGAACACTCACCTGGAGTTCATCTTGAATGGGGCAGGAGTTCTGGTACTGTTGGCCATAGTGTCTAGCAAATGAATTGAACAAGGGTCCCAGGACAGGTAGGGGTTGGAGGGGAAAGAGATGGCTGAGTTGGAGGCTGACTCAAAGATCATATCGTCATTTGCCTCTGTTTCTTCTAGAAGTAGTGTTACTGGATGACACTCTGTAATGCTTTGTATACAATAAAACTTCAATTTAACCAATTGCTCAAGGGAATGGCAGTGCTGTGGTTAATAGAATTATCTGATTAACTGAGAGTTAATTAACCAGAAACTCTTTGTAGTTCTAAGTCATGCTGCACATATTCCCGCATATCTAAGTTCTCTGTCCTACCAGGGCTGGGAAAGGGGAGGAGTCAAGGGAGAAGGGAAATGGAACCAGCTTTTATGGAAGGTTTATTATGTGTTTGGTCATTTATATACATGCTATTGCCTGCTTTAATTCTGTAACTATGGAATGAAGCCAACATGACTATCCCATCTGATACATAACTGAGTTGAGAAGTATCTTAACTGTTACTGAATGTTGCTCTTTGAATTGAGAACATGGATGAGTCTCAGAGGGATCCGAGAATATCAGTGGGATATCAAGGTGAGAAGTGGGTCAAGTGGATGTTTTGGAATTTGTCAGCCCCACAGGTAAACCCTGGTATTGACCGCAGCTAGCTGCGTGACCTTGACTGAGCTGAGCTGAGGGGTAGCATATCAAGGTGATTACATGCACGCAGTCTGAGTCAATCAAACTGGATTCAAGTTCTTACTCCATCTTTAAGTGGGTTGTGTGATTTCCAGTCAACCAGTTTTCCTTTTCATGTCTCAACTTCATCTGCAAAATGTATCACTCCCTGTCTTGTAGAGTTGCCAGGGTAGGGAGGGATAGGTGCAGAGGTGGGTCCTGTATGAACCGTAGCTCTGATGACTATCATCAACATGGCCCAGGGTCACGGCCACGTTAGGGGAGCAGAGGTGGACGAAGTTAAAATGCAGCAAAGAGACCTCCATTTTAGGATGATCCCTGATTTTTCCCTTTATGTGAAATCTCTGACACTAATCTTCTTTTCCTGTTCTTTCTTTTCTCCTCCTCAAAGTATAACGTGAAAAACTTGTTCGAGAGGGTGCGTGTTTGCTAATTTTGGTTTTACTGCTCTTGCACCTCGGACAGAAGAGAAGAAAACACAGTAGGACCCACAGGCATCGTTACCCACTAAATCAAGCGTTAGTCTGGCGAAGTCACCAGCTTCTGCTGCCGTCGTATTTTTAGGGAATGGGAAGAACAGTTCTTTTTGCTCAGAATGCTAGATTTATATTGCTTTCACTTAGCAAGTGAATAATTGATAAGTTGGGGCATATTAACATTGAACAAAGGAGCCCAGTAGTACAAGGGTCCTGGGAAGGCTGCCTAAATCAATATACACTCATGAATTTTGAGCGCAAAAGGTTGAGCTGAGAAAGAACACAGATTTAGACCCCCATTAATATTTGAAACACACTGTGCACTTGAGAGGCTTGCCAGAGCCCAAATGTTAACTGAAGGGGCTTCAGAGAAATGGCTTCTAAACAAATTTGAAAGTAGGAGATTTTTCCCTCCAAAGATTTCACGAGAAAAATCAATCATCTTTGTTGTTTCTGCTGTCAGAAGGCATCTATTAAAAATCTAATTAGAGTATTTTTACCAATTAAACATACCGAGGCAGCACTTGTCTGATTCAATGTCTGTAATTGCGGGAAAAGCAGATGCATCACGCTCTGTGATCAACCCAGATATGGTAAAATGTTACAGCCACTCCTGCAGGCTCCATCCTCCCCACCCAGGAGCCAGCCTTAAAATTTGATTAATCTAAACATTTTGTAAGGTGTCAGAAGAGGTTTCTTGCCTGATGCCTCACGGTCACCCAAAGTGCCAGTCCAACGGAGACCAAAATAACATCATCAGTCACAATTTGCTTTTGAAATGCCTCCCGCTAGGCCACCAATTTGAGCTATCAAAGCTGGAAATTTTAAACCAAGTGGGAAAACGCCTTGAATTTTAATGATCCATTGAACCCGGCCATCCTGCTAGAAAGTCATTTATGGTATCTGCTACCAGACACCTGGTAGCAGCCTTGCTGCTCTGACCACTGAAGATGTTCAGATGGTCTCTTTCCACTAACATTCTAATGACATAGTTAAGCAAACAATCCTCTGTAGGTAAAGGGCTCACCTTTCAGAAATCATGAAATAGAATCTCACAATTGGAAGTGGCCAGAGTCAGCATTTCATCTAACCCCAGCTTCTCCTTTGCCACAGAAAATCAATTCCCGCAGCCAGACTCAGGCTCAGCTTGCACACCCCTGGTGCTGGTGGGCTCACCACCTCATGAGGCAGCCCATCCCATCCCAAGACACTTCGGACTTTTGGAAGGAGGCTTCTTATGTTTGGCTATATATAACCCGCCTCCCTATAACTTTGGTCCAAGGAGATCACTCCTAAGCCTCACAGATGCAGCTTTCTGAACACTGTTTGATGCATAATTGGATTGCCAATACCGCTCTTCTCCCACAAAGCAGTTAATTTGGAGAATAATTCAGAGCATGTGCTCATTACCGGGTCTTAGGGGCTACAAGAAAAATTTGGCCCCTACACAGTACAGATGGTATTTGTTGTTTTCCCTGAAATTCTCATGCTGTATATCTTAATTAATGAATTAATGAAATTTTTCAGTCAAGTGGTCTTAAGGAGTGCTTATTTTTGAAAGCTCTCCTTATGCCCATACACGTGGTTTCTTTGTTTTCCCTCCAATACCCTAATTAACAAGCAAGAGAAGGTCAAAGCTACAGATCTTAGACTTGCTGGAAAGGGCTGAGATTCTTGATGGGAAGTCACACTTACAGATTAAAAAAAACACCTGCCCCCAAATTCCACGAGAGTTTTTAACGAGGGCCAGGAACATCAGCTATGCGGTATGATTTGCCCCATCATGAGAGCAATCACCCTAGCTTGGGCCTCTCCAATCCTTGTAAGTAACCATCTGTTATTCTTAAAAGGGGGAAAGAGAGAAGTTGCCCTAGTAAAAAGAACACAGCCTATTAAGTCAAGCGAATGAGGGGTTTATTTACGGCTCTACCAATTTCTACCCCAATTCTTACAAGTCTGCTAAAGCCTCATAAAGCCCACTTTCCTCTACTGTACCATTGGGATAGGAATTCCTAGCTCATGGAGTTATGATAATAAAGATAAAATGAGATCATCAAATGACTTAGTGTGGTGTATCAGTAAGCTATTGCTATGTAACAAAGTGTCCCAAACTCAGGAGCTTAAAAAAAAAGGCATTTATTGTTGCTCACAGGTCAATGCATCAGCTGGGAATTCTGCTCTTTGGGCCAGGCCTGGCTGATCTTGGCTGCATTGGCTCATGTGTCTGTGTTGAGCTGGTGAATGGGCTGAGGATTGGCCACCTCAGATCGCCTCATTGACATGTCTGGCAGGTGGCTGGTGGGCAGCTGGAGTTATTGGATGCCTCTCAGCCACCAGCAAGCTAGCTTGGGCTTATTCACATGGCAGGTGCCCAAAAACAGCAGGAGAGGCATGCCTGGCTTTGGCAACTGGCGTCACGTCACTTCTACCACATTCTGTTGGCCAAAGCAAGACATTCAAGAGGTGGAGGAATAGATTCCACCTCTTGATAGGAGAAGTGCAAAATCATGTTCGCCACCAATCTGCCTCACACAGTATCTGGTGGAAGAACCCCCAAAAAGGTGGCTAGTAGAGACATTTCACAGATGGCAAATTGCAAGGATTGATCTTGTCTGCAGCCTTTTAGTGGAAGCATTTAAAAGCTGTCCATTTGGAACCTCATATCTTAATCATTGTATTGTTAACACTAGCCATAGCTCGTGGTTATACTTTTGCTATACTTTTGTGAAGGGGCAGGGAGAATTTGGATCAAGCCACTCATGGTGGAAGCTGGACAAGTTTCTAGGTCACCCTGAGTGCAGGATGGAGAGAGCTCCTGGTCAGACCTGTTTTGGCTCTTGCAAGAAAGAAATCCTGTTGCTCTTGACCTGGGAAGAGCCCACTCTGATGGCCATTGTCATCTCCACCCAGCAAGGGGAAGGGCATGCATGGCTGAGCATTGCTGTGCTCTAGGCCCAGTGTTAGGTGCCTTACATGGACTTCTCACCTTGGCCTGGTGGTTTCTCTATTATTGCTCCCATTTTCCCATTTCCAAAACTGAGGCTCTGAAAGTCAGGGTGATTTACACATGGTAGAGCTGGGGTTGAACTCAGGGAAATGCAGCTTGAAAGCCTGGGCTTGTTCCTTCACACCTCACCACCCCTGAGCCAGTGGCAGCAGGAACACAAAAAGAAGGAAGAGGAGTAATTTTTGAGAATGCCTGCCATGTGTAGGACACATGCCTGAGCACCTCACATCGCTATCACTTTTCATACTGATGGCCTTGTTACGTTTAGCCCTATTTTACAGGTGAAGACACAGAGGTTCAGAGAGGTTATGTAGCCTGCCCAAGGTTGCACAGGCAGGAAGGGGCAGAGCTGAGACAAAAGAATCTGTCAGATTCCTCATCACCAGTAAACTGCAAGGCCATCTTTGAGCAACAGACAGAAGAGGAGCCTGTCTTTCTAGAACCCCTCACCTGTTAGAATATGGGTTGATCCATCTCTCAGGGAAGAGCTTCTGGAGCAATGTAATGTTCCCTGGGAAATGGCAGGGGCCCTGGGATGTGGGAATTGGTTACTGTCGCAGGGGGTTCAGGGTCCACCTGGGCTGATTTCAGTTACCCCAGGATCGGGCAGACCGGATGTGACAAGTTACCCCGTCTTTAATCCAGAGGCCTCAGAATGCAAGCACCAAGGACAAATTAAATCAGCCTGAAAAATTGCTCTGGGCTTTGCAACAGTCTCCAATAGTCTTGGTTTTGTGGTACTTGTCAGCCCTCTGGACAGAGGCTGGGTGTGGGGGTGGCAGGCACACCAGGGGCTCAGCGGGAGCTGTCGAGGGAGGAAAGGATGCGGTTCCCGGGGTTGGGTCACGTGGGAAGGGAGGCAAGACCTGCTGCCTTTTCAGGCCTACCGGCTTCATCACAGAGCCTGCGTCCCCTCCATAAGCCCCTTCTACCTCCTGTGGAGTCCCCAGGTGGTCACCCCTCCCAGTCGGCCCCCTCTGCAGTGGCCACCGGTGTTCTCAGCACTTCTTCCCTGAGCCCTGGGCACTGCTACACCTATATACTTCTCCCTCTGTTCAGGTGCCCGATGCCACCCTGCGGATCCCAAACTAGAGCCGGGAAGGTGGTCTCACCCCGGTCCCCAGGGGCATGCTGCCTGGGGCTGTCCTGCTTCCGGCTGAGCCTGGGCCTCTAGCTGGAGTGTGCTTCCCACCTGGTTCTGCAAATCTAGGGAGGACCCCCAAAGTGCTGGGCCAGGGATTCTGTCCTTTTTCTCTGCTTTTGGAGGCCTTCCTCATACCCCTCCTCTGCCCCCGAGCTCCCAGGACCCCTGCCCTACTTCAGAGCCTTGTCCCTGTCTGTGTCTATGACCCCACATTTAATCATCTGTCCTTCCTGCCAGGCTGTGTAGCCCTGAGCCCAGGGCCCAGGGTTTGGGCTGCTATGCATGCCCGGTCATCAGCTTTGGGTCCAAACCCCAGTGAATGGGATAGAATAGAACCTCCTCCCCGAGAGACACCCCCGGCCCCCATCAGCATTTAGTTTCCTTTGTTGGATCTATCAATGTGTACTCGCCTTCATTACTCTTATTATAATTGTCTAGATGACATTGCAAGAGGTACGTCGTGACACAGACGTCGTGAGGCCCCAACAGCGACAGGGCTTTGCGTGGGGCAGTCAGGAATGGCTTCGTGGAGGAGGGAGCTTGGGGCAGAACCGGGCGGGGCGGGGGCTTTGCAGGGAGGAGGAGGGAAGGGCCCTGGGTGGGCAAAGGTGGGAGATGAGCTTGCCTCCCGTGGAGAGCGGCCTGTGTGTGTGTGTGTGTGTGTGCGCGTGTGCGTGTGCCCATCGCCTATGTGCGTGACCGTGCACGCGTACATGTACCCACGTCTGCGTGCAAGCCTGTGTGACGGTGTGCGTGTGTGTGTGTGCGCGTGTGCCCATCGCCTATGTGCATGACCGTGCACACGTACATGTACCCACGTCTGCGTGCAAGCCTGTGTGACGGTGTGTGTGTGTGCATGCACGAGTGTGCAACAGCGTGGGCATGTGCGCGTGTGCACACGTGCGTGTGTGCATGGGTGCGTGTGTGACTGTGCGTGCGTGCATGCGTGGGGGTGATTGTGCGCACGTGTGTGGCAGGTTCAGTGCTGAGGAGCCAGGTTGCTAGGCAGCCAGCTGCCAGATCTCTGAGTGCCAGTTTGAGCTGCCTTGAGTGGCAGCAACGAGCCTCGGGAGCAGCTAAGTGAACAGCTGCCCCCATCGTGAGTGTCGGCTCCAGGCTGGCTGTGCTTGGTGCCCCACAGCGCGGCTGCCTCTGGGTGCAGGGCTGGGGCATAAAAGCCTCTGAGTTCAGCTCCTCTGTCCCCCACCCGACTCCACCAACCAGGCCGGACATCTCGGCTCTGAGTTGCCTTTTGGGTCTGTGGTCTCCTCTCCACGCCTGTCCTGGCTGGGGCGTGGGGTCTCCGTGCCTGGAGCTCCTGGTGGCCCAATCTACCCTCCACTCTGCTCTCGGCGGTCCGGTTGGCTGTTCTCAAAGCAGCTCTCCTGCTTCCGACCTTTCAAGGTTGAAGGAGCATCCGCACTCCTGCGTGTGGCATTTGCTGCCTCCTTTCCTGGTCTTCTGAGCCTCCCTACCCTGGACCCTCCCGTGCGTGGCCAGCCCTGGCTGCCCCCTTCCCCGATGCCCACTTCACATCTCTGCCACTTTGTTCCTTTCTTTTCTGCTTGAAATGTCCTTTCTTGCCTCCTGAAATCCTATTATTGGCTCAAAAATCACTTCTTCTCTGTAGCTTTTCCGACCTTGGAGGGCAGGATAGTTTGTCCTTCTGGGGTCGTTGTCAGTTCCCAGCTCATTTGGTCAGCATTGACTTTTCTCCCTGTACTTTGGGCAGAACTACCTGGTCCAACCTTCGCCTAGTAGACTGTTGTATCCCCAGGAGCAGGGACCCTGCCTGATGCTTCCATGGTGCCTGGCGTGGGACAATGCCTAGCAGGCACCTGGCTGGGGTCAGCAGGAAGGAGGGACCCACTAGCCACACAGGGCCTTCTCCAGAACGCCCGGCCTCCCCAGTGGCTCACAGACAAATGGGGGCAGCTCTTGATCTTGGCTGAGCTTCTCCTTCTGGGTCTTATTTTGTTCCGTTGCTGGGTTTGGTTCACTCCAATTCTTTCCCTGGTCCCAAAGGGCTGCTTGGGACTTGCAAATCCAGCTTTCTGACTTCTGGCTAACCACAAGCAATTTCCCTAGGGGGGTGTCTTTTTCCTGGTCTAAAGAGTTTCTCTGAAGCCTATCAGATTTCAAGACCACAGCTTACTTCTTGCTGGTGTTTGAATATGGTTGGGCCTCTGCTGGTGTAGGACTCAGGAAACCACACACTGGGACAGCCTCAAGGGAAAGGAGCTTTTGGAACTAAGACCTAGGGCAGGGGGGGGGGGGGGGTTGCTGGGTGAGACTCACGGGCAGAGACACCTGCACCCATTGCTGTGGGGACTTGGCAGGTGCCCATTTTCTTATCTCTGGAATGCTGTAAACACAGTGTCCACCTCTACAGGCCCCGTAGGACTGAATAAGACATGTGTGTAACGTGTTCAGCGTGTGAAACAGAGGAAGCCCTCAAAATTTGCTGTTATAATTATGAGTGTTGTTCTTGCTCTTCATTGTGGCATTGATTCATAGCATTTCAGAGCTGGATCTAGTTCAGAACCCTATGTCTGCAGTGAAGGAAATCGACATTCACAGAAGGGAAGAGTTGTACAAGACCACAAAGGCAGCAAGGGGGGGAACAGAACCCAGGGGTGCTGGGGTCCAGGCCAGAGTACTTTTTTTTTTTTCCCCACACACTGCTGGCATTTTGGACATGAGGTGCTCAGATGGTGGTGGCCGCACCGTGAGCCATTTCGAGGTAGGCGTCAGCTCGGTGTCTCTCTTTGTCGGTCCCGAGGCTGCATGGTCACTGCTGCTGCCCTGTCCACCCAAGACACCCTCACTGCAGAGTGATAAGAGGTGAGTCTGGACCCTAGGGATTCCCTCTGCTCTGTTCCACATCTTTGTTCTTCCTGCGTGCAAGGCACCAAATGATTGTGTTCAGGGAATTTTAAGCAAACAAGGGTCTCTTATAAGGAGAGGAAATAGGAGCTCAGACATGTTAAGTGTCTTACTCAAAGTCACACAGCAATTGGATAAGGAATCCTGCTCCTCATAGTGGGCTCTCCCTCCCCTCCCCACTTCTCTATCTCACTGCCCATCTGAGTTTGGCACATGTCCCTGCATAGGCTGAACTGACCCTCGCAGGGCTCTGGTTACTGGGCAGAGGTCAGATCTGGCTCCATCTTGACTGAGGGCAATGCCATTGGCTTAGCCTTTGGTGGCAGGTTTGAGTTCCTTCTCAAGAGTTGGGACAGACACAGTAGAAATGATGCCAGACAAGTGGGTCGAGTTTTAGTAGGCCACAGCCTCAGTGGTAAGTCAGAGTTTAAACAGAGATGGAATTCAGAGGCCGGTTACCTGGTGTGGGCCAACCCACTGGGGGTGGGAGCAGGGGGAAACGGGTAGGCTTGGATCCTCTCCATTATCTGGACAGATCCATCAGCAGAGTGACTCCACACCTGACAGAAGGTGAAGCCAATGATGGACTCCATGCTTTGCTAGGATGGACTTTGGGGTTGGGGGGCTTCTGGGTTATGGCCATGGTGATTCTCAAGGGTGTGATAGGGAAGGCAGGATCTGATGGGGTGGTCTATGGCTTCAAATACAAGCTACTTTCAAGCTTTAGATGTCTGGGATGTAGTGTTGGGGGAATTCCAGGTGTATGTGCATAACCTCATCTTAGACCCTATTTCTGGTTGCTGTTGGAAAGGATTCACCTGCTTTGCCACTGAGCATCTCCTGGGCCTGGAACTGGTGCCATGGCTGCCATTTGCTTATGGGCCCTTGGAGAGGAATCTGCGGACAATCAGGGCCAGGCTCCAGGCTCAGTCACTGTTCTTGGGGGTTGGTACTGCCATTCAACTCTGCTTTGTTTTGTGGATGTCTGACTTTCTCAACTCAGCCAGGAAGAGTATCAGTGTTTCCCAGTGTTCCCCTGGGAGGGAAGTTAGACAAGCATTCATTCCCATTTTACAGATGAGGAAAGGAGGAAGTAGAGAAATCATACAGCTGGCCTTTGGCCAACAGGGGACAAGAACTAAGTGTCCTGATTCCCAACCAAGAGCATTAACAACTACACAACTTTCTCCTACGGTGAGAAGTCTTCCAATGTTGCACTGTTTCAATACATTCTTAGAGTCAGAACATTCTTTGGGATCTTAACTCTTCTTGATGGTCTACATGTTTCTCCCTCTTCCTGAGCAAACTCTCCAGCCTCGTGGCATGCACAGCTCGTTCATCTGCAACCACACTGGATAAGCTGTGATTCTCATGTGCTCCAGACTCTTTGCCTTCAGCGCTTTGCATGTCCCCTTTCCTCTGTGTGGGTGCCTTTATATCCTTTATCTGGCTTACTCCTGTTCTTCCTCCAGGCCTCAGCCAGACTCAGCACACCCTCCTGGAAGCTGTGTGTCCCTCAGTTGCTGAGGCTATTGAGGTAGGTGCCTTCCTGAAGAGCCTCTGTTGGAGTGAGAGCCAATGGTCCCAAACAGGATTGTGTTCCAGGTGGGGGTGGAAATGGGAGCAATGGGGAAGAACCCACCAGATTATGCCAGCCCTTTGGGCTTGAATTGGACCTACCATGGGACGGAGGCAGAAAGGAGGAGTTGCTCTTTCCTTCCCGGAAGGTGGGTGAGTCAGAGGTGGGTACGCCAAGGACAGTTATGTTATAGACCAATTCTTCAACTTCAGGGCCCCAGTGAACTCCCAGTCTCTGCTGGATATATTCAGATGCCCTTGAGTAATGACTTTAAAAGTCTTTGTGCACTTTAAAGTGGTGGTTTTATTTAATTTCAACAAAGTTGGAGCTGCAATTAGATCTGTCCAGATAATTAACTCCAATTTACCAGTTTGCAACTAGTAATTAATTACTAAAGTCTCTTCAGTGAGCCTTGGGAAGAAAAGTTATACCTCCAAGAATGGAGCTTTGTTCTGAAGGCTTGGAGACACGGCCTCTTTTGGGACCTTGTTTTCCATGACCCACTCTGGCTCTGGCTCATGTCCAGGTTGCTGGTGACTTCAGACAAATTCTTCAACCTGCCCAGCTCTTGGTTTTCTTTCCTGGGAACGAGGAGCAGTTCTTGCCTCATTGAGTTCCTAAGAACCAATGATCAGGAGAAACAAGATTTGTGGGTTGGGATACACCCCCTTCTCTTTTTGCTAGGCTGCCTTGCTGCTCCTGGGAGCAGTCAAAAAGCATTCTTCTGCTTCACCATCAAGTATCTCCTGGCCTGGAACTAGCTCTGTGGTCATCATTTTCTTATGGACCCTTGGAGAGGAATCTAGAAAGAGTCAGGGCTGGGCTCTGAGCTCAGTCATTTCTGGGTGTTGCTGCTGCTTTGTTTTGTGGATATTTCGACTTCTCAACTCAGCCCTGAAGTGTCAATTTTCCCTAAACTTACACTCAAAGATATTGGCAGTTTTTCCAGAAGTCTACATCTAGTTGCAGTTTTGCTTCACACTTGAGGACTTCTGATTTTTCTATGCTCTAGAGCAGTAAATCTCCCCTTGAAAGCATATTAAAATCAGCTTTCCCACCATGAACGTTGAAAGAAATACTGACTGCCTCTATAAGGGAGTGGACAAGACTGGTCTTTTCAAAAACTGGGTCAGTTAGGTATCTCTCTCAGAAAAATGAACCTTGACCCTTACCTCAAACAATATCCCCAAATCCATTTTAGCTGGATCAGAGAGTTAAATGTAAAAGGAGAAACACATCACTTATGGAAGGTAATACAGGAGCATCCTCGTAGCTTTGGGGTAGGCAAAAATTATGTAAGTCTCAAAAAACACTTGCCACAAAGAAAAGGATGTATGGATTAGGGTTCACTAAAATTAAGAGGTTCTGATCATCAAGAGACATGAATTAAGGAAGCAAAAAGGCAAACCAGGGAGTGAGGAAAGACATATGCCATAAATATATCCCAAAAGACTCATATAACAAATACTTATTGAATGATAAATCTATATAAAGACACTTGTACTCCAATTTTTAAAAAGATTTTATTTATGTATTTGAGAGCACGTGCGCACAGGAGCGGGGGTGGGGAGGGCAGAGGGAGAGGGATAAGCAGACTCCCTGCTGGGCAGGGAGCCTGATTTAGGGCTCGACCCCAGGACCCTAAGAGCATGACCTGAACCGAAGGCAGACGCTCAACCGACTGAGCCACCCAGGCTTCCCTGGCACCCCAGTTTAAAAGTTGAACAAAAGAGGCTCTTCACAAGAGAACATATCCAAACACCAGTGAGCATAGGCAGTGTGTTCCACATCATGTCATTGGGGAAATGCAAATTAAACTCTACACCAACAGTTCTAAGACTGTGAGGATGTGGAGCAGTTAGATTGTCATGCGCTGCTTGTGGGAAAGGAATTGGTTTAATTCCTTTGGAAAACTGGCATTTGCTCCTGGAGATGAACCCACATATATGCTATGACCCAGCGATTCCAGTCCTCGTTCTATCCATCCAAGAAATCCGCATCTACAAGGGGGGCACCAGGCGACAGGTACGGGAAGGCTCATTGCAACATTATTCATAATGAAGAAAATAGACCATATGATTCCATTTCTACGATGTTTGACAGCAGGCAATTTTGTGATGATGGAAATCAGCATAGTGGCTACCTGCAGGGCAGGGATCAAGGGTTGGGAAAGTACAGGATGCAAGCTTTTGAAAGGGCTGATGCTGTTCTAGATCTTCCACTAGGCAGTGGTTCCACGGCTAAGTTCACTTTCCGAAAAGTTGTATGGTGCTGTACATTGAAGATTTGTGTCATTTATTGTATCTTGCTATTCTTTCGTATGGAAGTTTTTACAAAAACAAATGCTGGCCCTCAGACCTCACTCTGCACTGAATGAGAACGAAGGACTGTCCAGATGATGCTTATGTGCAGCCAGTGTTGAGAATCCCTACTCTAGACCAAGAACCAACGTACTTCACACAGTCATCACTCATTACTTCACCCTGTGTGCCTCTGGTGTGGGAGCCTAGCCCAGGTTAGACCTCTGAAGGTGCGTGGACACTCTCATCCATCCTTGGGAAATCCAGGCTTTGCTCTGATGGCCATTTAACGTGACTGGTTCTACCACTGATGCCTATCTTCCTGGTTCACCATTTAGACAATGGCTGAACGGCTCTTAGCCATCCTAAGTGTCTCGCCTACAGTCATCCAGCTGAGAAACAGAAGAGCTAGGATTTGAAGGCTCCTGACTATTTTGAACCAAGAGATGAAAGCCCCAAAGCCTATGCAGAGGAAGACATGAAAAATATTTGAGTAGGTAATTTATAGGAGGGAAGCAGTAGATGAGAAGTGAATCCTACTTGCCTTTTTAACTGGTAGCCGATGCAAAATATTCCCCCCACCCTGGTTTTTGTTTTGTTTTGTTTTGTTTTTTTGGAATAGAGAGATTCGAATTTATATTATAATCATTAGTGGGTTTTTTTTGCTTCTCACCTCAAGTCGGGTCTCAGATCAAGCCTGTCTCCTAACAGTAATACACAGGAGGATGCATTTTGTCTTGCTTCAACACTCCCTACCGCTGTTCTTGATCTACAGCCCTGTAGGAGAACTTCAGACTGGGGATCTTCCTCAGAAAGGTGTTATGAGTTGAGATTAGTTAGGCAAGTGGCAGAGTGAATGCATAAGCAGTGATTTTGCATAATGAGGCGTGTGAAATCCCACTGGAGGTTGTTAAAACAGCAGACAGACTGTGGTAAACAAGGTGGAAGGTAGGCTTTGAAAACAGATGGCTTTGAAAACCTGGCAAAGCCCTGTTTCAGACTTTTAAGAATTGGTTTCGTTAGTGCAAGCTATTTTTTTTTAATTCTACATGCATATTTTAAAGTTCTGTTTTAATGATAAAGTTCCGTGGGTAATTGAACATCAGTTTACATCCTGCTGTAAACATGCTAACAACCAGATGTGATGGACAGCTTGCACAGAGACCTGGACTGTTCTTGTATATCTGGATTCAAATGTGTTACTCAGGTTTCAGGTTGGGGTAGTTTTGTTGGCTTCTAGGCTGGGTGCCTGTATGGCCGTGACCTGCCCTCCTTGCTAAATAGACCCCCCCCGGGAACTCTCTGCCCGTAACCAGAGCTGCTCTGGAGGCTTTCTCCCACAACTGCAACCATTTTTGAAGATGGCAGGATCTCTTGAGTCACTCGAGCTTAGTGCGAGCTGAATCCTTGAGCTAGAGTGCCCTTCTTTAGGTAGTCCCCAAATTCTTAATGGAGTCCCCATCCAAGCGCCATTTCTAGATGTTCTGACCTCTCCCAGCTGATGATGAGGGTGGGCCTCTCTCAGTCTCTGTTGACAGAATGACTTAGCTCTGAATTCAAGGCTGCCTCCCTATATTCTATATGTATATTTCTGGACAACATAGACTTTTAAAATTTTTATTTATTTATTTTTTGCCACATAGAGCAAAACTCCTTCAACTACTTGACCAATGAAATGATAATAGCAAAGACAGCACTTGCTACATTCTAAGCATATTCTAAATACTTTACTTCTCCTCAGTCATTTGGTCCTCACAACAACAATATGAAGTAGATGCTATTGTAACCCCGTCTTGTAGATGGGGAAACTGAGGAACAGAGATTTTTTTTTTTTAGGTACTTGCCCAAGTTCGTACAGCTAATAAGTGGCAAAGCTGGGACTTGAACTCAGCCACCGGCTTACTGCCTCACACCCTGGGAAACACATCATGACCTCTTACAGCTACTAGGCTGCTTGCTGAGCCACACATCACTACCCTCAACAGTTGAATGTCCTATTAGTGTTAGTTCGGGGTGCCTGGGTGGCTCAGTTGGTGAAGCATCTGCCTTCAGCTCAGGTCATGATCCCAGGGTCCTGGGATCGAGTCCCGTGTCAGGTTCTCTGCTCATCGGGGAGTCTGTTTCTCCCTCTACCCCTCCCCCCCTGCTTCTGCTCCCCTCCCACTCAAATAAATAAATCTTTAAAAAAAGTCTGTTGTGTGTATGCCACACAATTTGATTATTATATAAACGGATGCAATATGAGCACAAAAAGAAAGTGTGTATGTGAGAAGGGAATTGAGTATTTGAGAGAGTGTCGCTGTAGACAAGATGTTAAAAATATAGTTCTTAAATGAGGCTGGATGTAGTCACTAGGAAAGTTTGGGGAGGGGTGTAGACACTTCTCTGCAATGTCTCAGATAAATGAACTGATAACCACAGAAGATACACCATGAGCATATTATAGGGTGACCGTGTGAGTTTTGGGGGGTGGTCCTACCTGAATTATTAACAGTGCTCCTTTTATACTCAACTGTCCCAGGTTCCACGACAAAATACATGGTCACCCCGATTGTGGTTGTCGCTTAAGGCAATACAGAGAGGCAAAATACTAACCAGCCGGCTCTTCTTCAAAGAAAAGCCCTTGACTATTCATTAAAAACCCTGCCATTATCGAGAGCTAATGCCGGTCTCTGAAAGTGAAGCCTGGAACCCTCCCAGCCCCTTGAAAATCTGGGCTTCCTAGAAGGTCCTTTTAAAGAGTGTGCTGCATTCAGAAAGGAGCTATTTAGGAAGTTCCCTGCTGGTGTGAGACAGGGAGTGAGTTTCTTAAACTTCTCACACATGGGAGAAAATCAGGTTCCTGTACTTGAAGTGGCTTCAGGATCAAAGAACTCTGCCCGGGGCTCCAACATGTTGCCATGATGTTCGCATCTCTACTGACCTGAATTCCAGGAACACCACCAGAGCAAACATTAATTTGGCTTTAGTGCATACAGTCTGGCTTTGGCTCAGATGTGATGAATAATACATTGGTATTCATTTAGGGTCTGACCAGGGCAAGGAGTATTATATCAGCTTTTTGGTTTGAATCAGAATTGGATCACTCCGTAAATCGACTTATCTGGGTTAAATCTGGGGTTTGTCCCATTTGGTCGTTTTGCTACTCTTTTTAGTGCTTTAATTCTGAAAAGCAGTTGTTTGCTCAGGTAGCTTTTTTCTGCTGAGAAATAAGATTTTTAAGAGCAAATATTTGTTGAGTATATTTTTCCAGGAATGGCCGAGTGTATTTTCCCGGAATGGTGCGAGGTCCTTTGGGTCTGTGATCTCATTTAGTCATCACTGGGGGGGTGGGATCCAAGAGATGGGGGGTGTTGTGTCTAATGTACCTGATGAGGCTGAAGCTCGAAGATGTGAAGTGACTTGCCCACAGTCACATAGTTAGGAGGTCCAAGGGCCATGATCAGATTCACGACTTTCTACTCTCATACCTTTATGC
This sequence comes from Neomonachus schauinslandi, assembly GCF_002201575.2. Taxonomy (NCBI): domain Eukaryota; kingdom Metazoa; phylum Chordata; class Mammalia; order Carnivora; family Phocidae; genus Neomonachus; species Neomonachus schauinslandi. The sequence goes on along the minus strand of NC_058407.1, from coordinate 165,651,759 downwards.
ATTTGATTCTTCTGTTACTGTGTTTCTTCCCTGCCAAACTATAGGACCCTAAAAAACTATGCCATTGATCAGTACCAAAACATTGGTGTAATGATGCTGCCAGTCAGATCTGTGGGTCTTCCTCCACATCCCAGCAGCTTCTTCTCAGCCTGGCCTTGTCACCTGACACTGTTGCATGTTCTCTTACCCAGACTGCATTGTAAGCTCCTTGGGAGCAGGGGCCGTCTTGACTGCTTTCAGTGTCCTAGAGTAAGTGATGTGTCCAGGGGTAACAGACATCAGCGCTTACTTCATTTTTGAATGGGCAGCAGGAGCCTTTGAATGAACATCTTTGGTGTGTGGTCAGACTAGCTTGGAGACTTGGCCACCACCAGGCAGACGAGACCAAGACAGAGGAGGGCAGAGCCTTGATCTTCCATAGCAAGGAACCATGACCCCAAGCCTGCTCTCCGGGCACCACTGCAGAGCCTTACCCTGAGATGTGCAGGTCCCCAGGTTTGAGGCCTAGGATCGCATTCCAAGCTGGATTCATGCTCGTCTGTGGCTGGGATTTGGACTGTGCTGTCAGTCATGGCTTCTCCCCTCATGGTGCTAGTCTTCATGGCACACTGGGGTAGTGACAACTTTCTGAGTCCAGAATTCATTCCCTATTCCCCTCGTGCTTTTTCATACTCTGATTTTCCAGCCAGCTTAATATTAGATGCTCTTGCTAGATGAAGTGTTTTCATGGAAACCCAGAATCTCAACTCTCAACTCCAGCACAGGGACCCTGGTGACTCTCTGGAGATGGTCCTCAACAGAACATTAAGTCCCAGGCACACAACGCTAGGCCGGCTTTCCCATCCCATCTGGGATATGGTAAGTGTCCGTGTCTGGCACCAAGATTTCTCTTTGGAAGGAGACGCAGATCAGCTTGCTTTCAATAAATAGAATTTAAACTAAGATGCTTCTATATAATTATGTTTCCTAATTATATTACTCGCTGCCTGTAGGCAAAACACAAAAATCCTCCAGTTGTACCAAAGCAAACCTGATGAGCAGAGCTCCTGGGTAAACCCAATGCCCGTGGCAGAGCAGACCCTGGTAAAATGAGAGCCCCTGACCGGGGGGACTTGGGTGAAGAGGTAAGAAGGTCTCTATGATAGTTTCCAGCTCTGATGTCCTAGAATTCTCTCATGGCACTCTTCTTATATATATATTTATGTCGGGTACACGTGTATGGACCTCCGTTCTGATTGGGCCCGCATTTGCTCTGTTGGATGGGTGCTCTTCTGAATACCTCCCCAGTCTCTGGCTTTTATGATTAATTGCACTCAGGTACTGCCCTTGAATAAATCGCTCAAGAGATACCATCTTCCAGGAAATATGCGACTTGCATTTAATAATCTATCCAAGTGCTTTTGGAAGCACTTGCGTTATAGAGCAAATGGCAGTATAGGGTCCCAGGTGCAGCTAGGGTTCATATACTCTGGCTGGTGGTATGCCTATCTAAGTAGGGTCACTAGAGTCCCCAGTTCATGGACAAGTTCAAGTTCCCCAGACTGTTGGAAGCCTCCCTTAAATGGGCACCCTTTGCCTGCATCCTGTGACGCTTGTAGTGTTTCTCAGAATGCTCTTCTCTCAGTGAGGACAGGTCCAGGTCCCACTGCTCCATATCCCACAAAGCCAGGCTCATCATTGGTGACCCCCAATTACTTGGGGGTTGATTTGGTTCAGAGGAACAGAGAGAAAAAAACACTTGATGGAAACAGTTGCTTGGATACTTATTTTGTAAGTCTAGGTGACCTGCTCTTTCAACGTCCTGTTCTATTTTTTTTTTTTTTAATTTACCCACTGCCACACGAGGCATCATTAAGAGAGCGAGTCTTCTGCTCCTCCTATTCAGACTCTTGATTCTGAGCTGCCCACACCTCCATTGCTGGCATTGCCTTTTTCTGCCCACTGTCCTTCATCCTCCTGACTTCTGATTTGACCTTTACTTCCCCAGTTTTGGCTTTGCCCTTTCCCTGAGGCTTTAGGCTTAGCCCCAGCTTTATGGCTACGGCCTTGACCTCTCCATAAACCATGGTTCCTGTCTTCCCTCCAGCTGGGATGCTTCAGCCTGCTCAAGGTAGACCCTTTTCCCAACCCACTCCATTCCTGCATCTCTGATCCTGTCTTCCTTCCCAGAGCTGCTATGTGGCTGGCCCTCCCACTGGGCTACCAGAGCCCTCAGGGCATGACCTGTACATTAAGAACCTCATTTTAGAAACATCGCTTGTGGCAATCCCTCTGAGTACTGGTCAAAGGAGATTTGATGCAGAAGAGAGGCCTATAGCAACTCCCACTAATACCCTTGGAATCAAACACCAGTCCCAAGGGAAAGTATCTGTTGGATTTGTCTTAAACAGCACTTGGGGTCTCTCCAATGAAACATGGCTTTCTTGGGAGGGCTGCTACTTACATGGATGTTTTCTGCTACCTTTGATTCACACCGTAATGAAAGGGAAATCACACAGAGCTGTGCTCTGTCAGTGGTCAGGCAAAGGGATATTAGTAGAGACAAAGTGATAGATAAAATGTCAGCACTATCATTTGGAGACACTTGGTGTTGACTTAGGATGGCAATAGTGGGCAAATATTTTTTTTCTTATAGTAGCTAAGAATGTACATAAAAATACCCAAACCTCCCTATTGAAGTGTAATATGCATAAAGTGTATGTGTACACAAGTATACATAAGTGTATAGCTTTATATATTTTCACAAGAGAACATACCCACCTCATTCGTTCTCAGGTCAAGAGAAGGAACAGTCCCAGTACCCCTGACACCCCATAAACCCCTTTCATCTGCCTTTTCAGTTTTTACCCTATTCCCAGGGTAACCACTCTCCTGATTCCTAACAGCATAGATTACTTTTGCCTGTGTTAGTGCTTTATCTTAATAGAACCATACATACTATATGTAATAGAACCATAGATATGTACTCTGGTATCTACCTTCTTTTGGTCAGATTCATGCATGGGATCCATCCATGCTGTTGAGACTAATTGTAAATGACTCAATTTTTTAATCCCTTGGACAGTGAAATTTTCAAAACTATGAGAAAAAATCATTTAATTTTTATTGCTCATTGATATCCAGTGGGTAATATTCTTTAGTGCCCAGATGCACTTTAATATCTGAAAGCTACTGTTTTCTTGGTTATACAAACTCTATTGTTAGGAAACATGAGGAAAGACACCTGGGTGTTCTCAATTGTTATTTATTGGTTAAAGTACCAGGGATCAGCTGTGACACCCAAACACAAATCCCATGCCTTCTGGATGTGGTCTTATGCAGTGTAGTCGTCTTTTTGTGTGGGGGGAGGGCCAGGCCCCCCTGTCTTGGTCTCCACATACTTCCACTTGGATGGAAACCTTCATAACCACCTGTTCAGTGCTTTGCACTCCCGCTTATATGACCTCATTCTTTCCTCACAGTTGTCCCATGGAAAAACCAATTGGTTTTCATCTCATTGGATAGATGGATAGGACTTAGGCTCTAAGAGATTAAGTGGCTTGTCCAGATTGCACAGAGCACTAGGATTTAACTCTTCCTACCTCCTCATTTTGTCTCTGTAGATGATGCCTCTGAGCACCCCATATAACACAAAGCTGATAAAAACCCAGGAACTCTAAGTAGGAGGCTTGAGTGTTCAATAGACTAATCAGCTGATAAAACCCAGAGAAGAGGCAGGCGTCTGGGCCCAAGCCCAGGTTAAGCTAGCTGCTGTCATGCTGGAAGGCTTCACAATCCCCAGAGCCATAATTCCCTCCTTGGAGCTACCCAGCAGATCCCAAGCTGGTGAAATTTTCCCCACAACATCTTCCTGGCAGAGGTGCAAGTGGTGAAAGGGACAGGCAATGGTGGCCTTGGTGACCTGGACTGGGATGTGAAAAATGGAACGAGGCAACAGCAGAGACAGTTCTTGCAGTGATTGGGAACCAGACAAGGCCAGGGTGAAAACAAGGAGTTAGTCCCTCATTTGTCCCAATCAAAACTATTAGGGAAGACAATGGGGGTTGGCTACACAACCCATAAGACCTACAGATTTTCTTTGTTATAATTCTCTGATCATGTCTTCTGATCTTTAATTTAAACTTGGGCTTGTTTTTTTTTTTTTTTTTTTTTTGTCTAGACTATTGTAACAGCCTTTTGTTGGGCTGCTTCTGCTTCCTGACCTCCTTCTTCCATTGACCTGCCCCTTATAACCCTGATGACAATCAGACTTCCCTGCTCTCCTCTGTAACCCTTTGTGGTCCATCCTTTTTGTCCATGTCTTTAGTCTGGCATGCAGGGGCTCCGTGATCACCTCTGTAACATTCCCATTTGCCTGAATGCCCCCTGTGTTCCAATCATGCTGAATCACATTCAGTTTCCCCAGCATGCTATGCTCTTTCTCGCCTGGACACTGCATGTAAAATGCAAGTTCTGCCTGCTATCCCATTTACCTGCTTCTTCAGTGGACAACTGATTTCTTCTTGGAAGGTACAGCTTTGCCATCTTCCTGGAGGCATTTCCCACTTCCACTGGGGGTGGTCCCTGAGGTAGCTGTGATTCCTTCTATCCGGTTCCCACGCACTATGTCAGTTTGCCCCTCAGTTTCTCCCTTTAGATTATAGGCTCCTAAGATCTTGGGCTTCTGGCAGAGTTATAAGCCATTGTTCAGTAAATGTTTCTTGAAATAAACAGCACAGAGATCCACTGGGCTGGCTTGCAGCAGGTAGACATGAGAGGTGCCTTGTGTGTGGAGAAAAGAACCCAGACGACCTGAACAACTGTGCCCCAGAGAGTCTGCTGGGCAGACTACGAATCCTGGAGGACTCGCCACATCAGCTTGCCACTCGGGGCATGTGTGAGCCATGCATGATATCAGGGGATTTTTCTCTATCTCTGGAGTTGATGGATCCATTCCCTGTAAATGGAGCCTGGTGTCCAATGCATGTTGGGGGCGGGGCAGGGGGGGAAAGAGCCTAGGGGAAGGGAGAAGAAAGATGTACTGTTGGAGTTGGTTAAATAGCTGACAGCTGCACTGACTTAATTGGATTTTATTCTATTTGATCTTGAATAAAGAGGAGTTTTGAGAGTCCATTTTGTCCTTCTTAAGTGTTCTTGCTAAAAAAAAAAAAATAATAGAAGAAACAACAAAAAAACCCCATCTTAATGTCTGCTCAGTTCCCAGGTCCTTGCTAGCCAAGCTTGCTACACATGAGGGCAGTAGCATACCACCAACCTGCTCCGGAGCCCCCACGGGAACTGATTTATGAATCTGGAGCATTCACCGGGAATTTTAACTCTAGCTAGATATTTTCCATTTCACATACATCGGCGAGAAATATCACTTAAGACAAAGTTGGAAATAAATTAAGCAGGGAACCACATAAAGAGGTTTATATTTGCTTTTCTGACATAGTTTGTGAATTTTTATACTTTGGATGTTTTCAGACTGGATCACAAACCTCCAGTTTGAATCTGATTGTGCCAGAAGGCTGTTCAAATCAACTCGAGGGTGTTCCCAGAAATTTTAGGTCAAGACGGAAAATCTCTCCATGTCAATGAATGGTTTTTGAATGCCTAGACTGTCCCGGAGACTGTCCCTTGACTCGTCCCATGGATTACTCAGTTCAACACTCCAGGAAGCTAGCATCATTATCCCTCTATACCAGAAGAGGAATCAGGCTCAGAGAGATCAAGCGCGTTGGTCAAGGTCACACAGCTAAAAGACATTAAAGGAACTTTAATGTATGTTCCGTAATCGCAGGAAGGATGCTTATCTTGTTCACGAACGAATGCTTAACACTCAGGACAGTGCCAAGTCACACGGTTAACACTTAATAAATATCTGTCACATGAGTCCATGGCTGAGGGTTTGTTGACTCCAGGGGCAATTCTCTTTGTACCGTATGGTGCTTGAAGGAGGAGGTCGACAAGCCTTCAAGCGTTCCTAGTGGGTGCCACAGCACCCATGCTTTGGGCCCGAGAGGAAAACCCCACCCTCCAGGAATTCTGCAGACTCACACTCCAGAATCAGAAGGCAAGGGAGAGATATCAACACATCTTAAAGAGTGATTTCTTGCTGAACAAATTCACTGTGAGGCAAAAGAAAGAAAATAGCACAGTGTGGATTTGGAGCATCAGATTTCATCCTAAGTAAATTGTGTGGAACTGGGAGATAAGGAGCTGTTAGTTACCTATGGGGAGGTAGCGTTTTGATTCCAATCATGCAAACCCCAGAAACATTCAGGCATGGGCACAAAGAAGCTATCTCCCAAGATACATCCTCAGCACATTCTTGTGCAGGGTAGAAGCCCAGAATGGGGAGTCACTGAAGAGCAAATGCTCTACTTGGAAAGGGTCCCCCGATGGCCCCTAGTTCACACGTGCCTGCCTCTCTGCCCTGTGCCAGGGATAAGGGATAAAACAACTTGGTGATGGAGGATGGACCATCAGGTGGCCCAGAGAATGGCAGGGGTCTGAGGGGCTGGGAAGCTTGCTAAGATCCATTTTGAGACAGGAGCACTGAGAGCTCCAGAGATAGAGAGGACATTCCAGAAAGGGGACTGTGAACCAGGGGCAGTGACTGGAAGCCCTCTGCACACTTGAGAGAGTTTGTCAATTCAACATGCTTTTTGTTGTCCCTACTACTGAGCACTGTCCTGAAGTGAAAGGCACCACAACCTTAGCCAGGAGACAGGCAGGTGTGGTTGACTTGGGGGGAGCTGGGCAGACTGTGTCCCACTCCACAGATACCTTGATACTTTTGGCAGGAAGAGAGGGGGCTCAGGTACCCAGTCCAGGTTGGTCAATGGGCTTCATGAAGCTCCTTGATTCCCTGATAGGCACACACAGTGACTCTAGTCCCAGAGGGTCTCATAGGTGTCTAGATGTTTGTATCAGTCAACTGATGAGGCTGGAGCCTTATTAAGCAGGTTTCTGGATCTCTTGGTGGGTGGAGCCAGGCTGGTTTCTGGCCAGGTTCTTTTGCTTGAAAGAAAAATTAAAAAGACATTTACTGAAGTTCCTTCAAAAGTGGGTTGTGGAGGGTATTGGTAAGACCTATGGGAGTCAGCCTTGGTCCCTAAAGAGAGTGAGAGGGGATGGCTGCTGCCTCCAGCTTTCTGGTTTTTTGTATTACTACATGCTGTGTTAACTCATAGTCATTGATCGCCAAAACTTTTGCTTTTGATTCCAAGTTTTGTTAATTCTACCGTGAGGGTTAATTTTATGTGTCAACTTGACTGGGTCATGGGATGCCCAGATAGTTGGCCAAACATTATTCCGGGTGCTTCTGTGAGGATGTTTTTGGATGAGATTAACATTTCATGGGTAGACTGAGTAAAGCTGGTTGTTCTCCCTAATGTGGGTGGACTTAGCCAATCTATTGAAGGCCTGCAAAGAACCCAAAGGCTGACCCTCTTTCAAGTAAGAGGAGACTCCTCTTCCTTGACTGCTTGAACTGAGACATTGGTCTCTTCCTGCCTTGGGACTGGGAACTCTTGGATCTTGAGTCTGCCAGCTTTCAGACTGGAACTACAACATCAACTTTCTTGGGTCTCCAGCTAGCCAACTGCAGATCTTGGAACTTCTCAGCTTCCATAATTATGGGAGCCAATCCCTGTAATTCTTTATCACAAAATTCTTTATGTATATATCCTGTTGGTTCTGTTTCTCTGGAAAATCTTGACTAATGCATCTACTTTGCAAATGCTTCTTGAATCTGCTTTGTTTCCTATCCCTATAACCACATCCATGTCCTCATTTGAGGGGTGGAGAACTCATACTCTACTTACTGTTCTCCTTGGCAGTCCTTGTTCCCTGAAGTGGCTAAAGGGGCTTTGGTTTCATGAAACAGGGTTTGAAGCTAGTGGCCTACAATGTCAAGACCAACTCTTTGTCCTGGTATTCAAGCCAAGCAGGATCTGTCCCTTGGGGGCCTCTACAGCACAGCTTCTGCTGTGCCCACTCTGTGTCAGGTGGATAAATCTTCTCTAAGCACACCACGTTCTGCCCTTTTGTACGCGCTCTTTCCTTTACTTGAAAGGACTTCTCAGAACCACACCATGTTGCTCCCAGTGAACTCTTTTCTCATCCTTCAATGTCAGTTGTTATCTTGTTTGTGAAATCCATTCTGGCTGTGGGCAGAGCTTGTCACTCCCTCCTCTGGCTTCCACATCACTTATCCCATGATATTGTCGTGATTAGTGTGTTTTCCTTCTTATTTTCCTCCCTCTACCACCGGTTCCTGGAAAGCCAGGTCTCTGTTCCTTCAGTGCCTAGAAGAGTTCCTGAGCTCTTGGTAAGCGCACGTTACAATTTCTGGAATGAATGAACAATGAGTACACTGTGTGTACCTGACTATAACTAGATTTTCAAAATATTGGTCAGTGAGACAACCACAGATTCTTTAATCCCGAAGGTTTATCCAGATTATTTGACCTAATTCTTTAATGCCACATCATCAGATAATGCCATGCGAGGAGAGCACTGTAACATCAGCAAACACAGGGCTGAATTTCACCTCTGCCACAGCGTGGAGAGCTTGGAGTCCTTTAATGAATGTACACAGAGGGAGATATCAGAAGATTAGCATTCTTGTAATGAGCAGGGGAGAAACATTCATCAAAATTGCTCAAGTGCTATCAGTAGAGCATGTCCAAGCAAAGACTTTCTGTAAACGGTGGTGAGAGATGGCGCGTTTCTCAGGTTGGTCATGGGGAAGCTTGATAATTTCACAGTTTATGAAAGATTAATGGTAAAGGAAATAGGATTCAGTTACAGTTACCTAATTGCAGAAAATGCTTTGTCTAAAACACAACCCAGAAGAAAATAGTAAGAAGAATATAGAAATAGGGCTTGACCTTCACATTTGACTTCAGAAGCCATGGGGATTCCTACCTAGGGAGATTCTTGGCTCAAATCTAGAATGCGGGTCAGCAAACCAACAATTCCCCATTTTAATGGGAGTTTCAATGGGAACCCTGAGAGGGAGAGCCTACTCTTGAGATCGCTCTGTACCGGGAGGATAGACGTTGGCTCCAACACCTAAAATCTTGAAAGGTGCATCAGGTCACCTGTGCAGTTTGTTTCCCCGACCTGAGCTCTGAGATCATGGCTCTCAGGAGTCTAAGGACCTTGCTGGTGTCCAAGGTCCAAGGTCTAACCAGAATTCTGAGTGACATTTTCTAATGTTGAAAGGCTTATTCAGAGAGGTGAGTTGACTTTTCTGTGCCTTCCCTCCCATCCTGTGTCCAGGAAGCTTATGAAAGACCAGTCACACCAATTGTTCCCACTTCTAGAATTCTTTCAGAACCTGCCCACTTAGACCTAGCTTCACTTGTTAACCTCTTACTAATTGTATGACTTAGGCAAGCTGTTTATTCTTTTTATGCCTCAATTTTCTAAAGTATATACTGGGCACAAGAATAGTGTCTACTTTTCAAGTCCATTGTGAGGATAATATGAGACTGTGTATGTCAAGTTCTTACAATCGTGCCTGGCATTAAGTACAGCTTTCCTCTACAATTATCCACAGGACCTAGAACACGGTAAGTGCTTAGTAAATGTTGGATGAATGACCGAATGACTAACTGATGAGTCTGGTTGAGATTTCATGTCAGCAACAGAAGGAGACCCTAGTTCTTACAGGTGATGGACAGAAAGGCTATCCTGATGCCATTGACTGTGGGTCAACCCCAGAGTGGTGGATTACTCCCAGGTTTGTGTCCTGATGGGGCCTGCAGAAGAGCGGTAGCTCTGTCCTGGGGGCTTCCAGGAGAGAAAGGGAGCCTAGTGGTTCAGGGAGGACTGAGCACTCATTTCCCACCTTGACTGTGATTGAACCCCAAGGCAGATACCAAGCCTAGTACTTTTCCTTTTAGAATTGATTGATACTTTGTTGAATGAAGCAGAGAATTCTAGCCACTCCCCGTCATTTTGGGGCTAAATTGTGTCCCCTCAAAATTTATATGTTGGAACCCTAACCCCTAGCACCTCAGAATTTGACTGTATTTGGAGACAGGGCATTTAAAAGGTGATTCAGTTAAAATGAGGTCATTAGCGTGGGCCCTAATCCAATCTGACTGGTGTCCTTATAAGAAAAGGAAATTTGGATGCTCAAAGGGACACCAAGGATGTGTGTTCATAGAGGAAAGGCCATGTGAGGACACGGAGAAGGCAGCCATCAGCATGCCACAGAGAGAGGCCTCAGAAGGAACCAACTCTGCCAACATCTTGGTCTCAGACTTCCAGCCCCCAGAATAAATTATGAGAAATTTATGAGAAAATAAATTTCCATAGTGTAAGCTGCCCAGTCTGTGGAATTTCTTTGTGGCAGCCCTGGTGGACTAATACACCTCATATTCTGTCCTTGATTTAGAATTTTAGGAGAACTTTGTGGCCTACAACCAAAAGGGGATGCTGTCACCTCTAGTACTTTTTCTGAATGTAAATGGTAAATGTTAAGGACATAGCTCCTGAGTCTCCTTTCCCACACTGATGGAGCATCACTGGGGCATAAGGAAAAAGGTGCTGGGCTCAAGTCCGACAGATGAGGGTTTGAATCCAGAGGCTCCACCATTCTGTGAACCTCTTGCCTCTCTGAGCTTCAGTTTCCTCTTTTGTAGCACTGGGGTACAAAAGCATCCTCACAGAGAAATCATAAGAGTGGAAATGAAGGGCTGCTACCCACGCACAAGTCAGAACTTGATTGCTCTCTGTACTTTTAAAGGTACTACAATCTGCCTCTCCAAGTAGATCGTGAACCCTTCCTGTGAGGGGGAAATGTTTTCCTTCCCTTTGAATTCCTCACACACTTGGCACATATACTAATAAATACTTGCATATGAATCCACTCCTTGTTATGGGTTGAATTGTGTTCCTCCCCCACCCAAATGCCTATGTTGAGTCCTAAAAAAATGTGACCTTGTTTGGAAACACGGTCATCACAGACGTAATTAGTGAAGATGAAGTCATATTGGAGTAGGGTGGGCCCATGAACAAAACGACCAGGGCCCTAATGAAAAAGGGAGGTCCTGAAGCAGATCACACACACAGGAAGAAAGCAATGTGAACCTGAGATTATGTCGCCACAAACCAAGGAATGTCTGAGACTACTAGAAACTCGGAGAGTGGCCTGGAAGAGATCCTTCCCTGGGCCTTGAGAGGGAGCGTGGCCCTGCCAGCGCCTTGATCTCAGGCTTCTAGGCTTCAGAAGTATGAGACAATACATTTCTGTTTAAGCCACTCAGCTTGTGGTACTTTGTTACGGCGCCCCTCGCAAACCAACATGCTTGTTATTACAATCATTACCCAGATCTAAAAAATACTGTAGGTTGAATCTCCTTGCTGGAAATGTTGCATCCAGGTAGAGGAAAGCTGTCTGCAGTTTGCTTAGAATAAATGGTAAGTAGCAAGCCATTTGCCCATTCAACATTTATTCCCTCAGTCAGGAAACAAGGTATGTTGGAAAGCGTGGTTTGAATTTGGCGACCTCTGTGTTCCTGTCCAATGAGCTCCTTATATGACCTCATTGCAAATCATATCTGGCTCTCAGTCTCCCCATCTACAAGCAGATGGGGCCAGGCCACGTGACATCCACTGAGCCTTCCAGTTCTGGACTCCGTGGTTTCTCATTATTCCCTTAGAATCTGGTGTGTTGATGGGGCTAGAAAAATGAACCTAGCTGGTGGGCTCCATTGTTCCCCTCTGGAATGTGGTCACACACCTCTAGTGTCTCCGTTCACACCTTCTTGTCCTCCCACTCAGTTTTAGCCACAGCTGTGGTGGAAAGTTCCTGACTGGGCTTCAGCCTTGGACTGATGGCAGCTTACCGAAAGTGCCCAGGATGGTTTTTCATTTTGATGTCTGACATCTGTGATAATCAGTAAGACCTCACTCATCAAGCATATATGCCCAGCCTGGGGGTGGGGCAACTCCCAACCAATGAGTCTAGAAGCCAAAAGATACATACTTCCAGGTTGATCTTGGGAGAACAATTCTGAGCAGTGTTCTACACGCTCTACTACACTGTAGTAGTAGTGACCTCAACGATTCGCCCATATTTGAGTTTTCCTCCTTTCTTCACCATCCCTGCTAAGATAGGCAGTGATTGGATGCCCTATCCTATCTAAGCTGTGTCTCAGTTCAACTTTGCCTTGAACTTTGAGGTTATGGAGCACTTTCCTAAAGCTGGTTGTTTGCTTCCTCTTCTCAGTTCGTGTCTCCTCTCCGCCAGTTAGATGCTGGTGGAGATGAGGGGCAAGTCTTGCACCCTTCATAATTTGTTTTTTAAAGACTTTATTTATTTATTTGACAGAGAGAGAGAGAGAGCGGGAGAGGGAACACAAGCAGGGGGAGTGGGAGAGGGAGAAGCAGGCTTCCCGCTCAGCAGGGAGCCCGATGCGGGGCTCGATTCCAGGACCCTGGGATCATGCCTGAGCCGAAGGCAGACGCTTAATGACTGAGCCACCCAGGCGCCCCACCCCTCATAATTTTTAAGAGACTCTAGGCTTGAGAAGATTCTTAGTGATCCAAACCAAATGGATAGCACCCCTAAAGAATTCTGAGCGAATGATATTTCAGTGGAAGGATTTATGTTATACATTACACATGCTCCCTGAGATGTATTCCATTGCATAAGAACACCACCTTGGACTTGAAATACCATGTCTTGGTACACCAACATACCAGAAGAGTTTCATTTCACGTTGGATTCATGGGGGATGAAGTTGTGGTGTCATGCCGGGCAAGAACAGCACTTGCCAATCTAGGTCCTTAGGAAAGATCCATATGGTGAATGTGGGAGTTCATCCCTCTATTTGTGAAAATCCTCTTTTGTAATCAATTGCAGTAAGAGATGAACTTTTACTCCATTATTATCGCATGCCTCTTGCTAATTAACTGGTTGCATAGCTTACTTTAGTACCATTATGAAACTTGAGGAAATACTGTGCCATCTTTGAATATTGATGCCATTTTATTTCCCTGGGGCAATAAGCCTTCTACTTGGGGGGAGAGATTTTGGATTCTCAACTGAAATAAAGTATAGCTCACACGCTTTCCTTTTTGTGCTGGAAAATAATCCCTGGTCTCGTATTAGCCCGCTTCCTGTGAAGGAGAAGAGAGGCTGCCAGTTCTTTAAGAGAGAACATTCCAGACCGGCACACCAGCTCTTTGGTTCTTTCTCAAGTCATGCTTCCTGAGATCTCATCGAAGGTGAACTGATACATTTTAGAAACTTATCAGAGGGGACGCCTGTGTGGCTTAGTCGTTAAGGGTCTGCCTTCGGCTCAGGTCATGATCCCAGGGTCCTGGGATCGAGCCCCACATCGGGCTCCCCGCTCAGCGGGGAGCCTACCTCTCCCTCTGCCACTCCCCCTGCTTGTGCTCTCTCTCGCTCTCTTTCTTTCTCTCTCTCTGGTAAATAAATAAATAAAATCTTAAAAAAAAAACCTCATCAGAATAAGAAGCGCTTTTCAAGGTGTAGCCTTTAGTTCAGCGCCTGGTACATGGCAGGGGCTTAATAGTCGTCTGTCTTTGGATGTTGAGGGAAGAGTACCCCATAGTTACCAGGCCAGGCACCTTCCCATGAATCTCTGAGAAGTGCTGATGTGTATGTGGCTTCAGAGCTTGCTCAGTGCTGGGCAATGGGATCCCCCACCTCTCTGCATCCTGGGGAGACCTTAAGCCTCCCCAGTGTTCCGTGCTTGGAGCCTAGAATCTCCCAGTATACATGGGAAGAGCTACACATTTCCTAGGAGACATGACAATTCATGCATGCACACGTGGTTTGCTCAGCAGAAAAACACCCCCCTCCATGAGTGTCCCAACATCCCTCAGAGAAGAAGAGGCTAAACTTTCAGCAAGGCTCCTCTGGAGGGTTGCAGGGAACCTGGCTGTCCTTCCCTCAATGGTAATCGCCATTGCTCACCCATTGGGAACTCCAGAAATATATCTTCTGGACACAGCTCAGGTTCGCTTACTTTCACCCTTTTGGATTCCCCTTTCATGAAGAGCTTGAAACCTTGAGTCAAATGCAGTTGGTAATTTTTCCACATGCCCTCAAGCTCCATCCCAAGACAGCAACGGTAGTACTTGCTGGGGGCACCTGGGTGGCTCAGTCGGTTAAGCATCTGCCTTCTCTCAGGTTATGATTTCAGGGTCTTTGGATAGAGCCCCATGTCTGGCTCCCCACTCAATGGGGAGCCTGCTTCTCCCTCTCCCTCTGCCACTCCCCCTGCTTGTGCTTGCTCTCTCTCTCAAATAAACAAATAAAATCTTTTAATAAAAAAAATAGTACTTGCTCTTCTGGATGCAGGAGTGTCCGCTTTTGCCTGTTTCTCTTGACCCCTTCTTTATAGCAACCTTAGTCTGCAATCAGTCCACTTATTGAAAAAAGTAAACTGCCTCCAAGACCTTCATAGGCAGCACCATGTGCCCCCCCCCGCCCCTCACCCTAGCTTTGGATTTGTAACTGAGATCCTGTCCCTGCTCATCTGCTTGCTGATTCCTCAGTCTCTCCCACATCAAACATCTCCTTCTCCTTCATCAAACATTTATGGACCACTGGGCTTTGTGGAGCCTGAAATGAATCAGACAAATGCCACGCCCCAAGACGTTGAGTTCAGGGACTAAGAAAGACTCATAAGCTGAAAATTATGATCAGGATGATGGAACCGTAAAGCAGGAAGCCCAGGAGTCATGGAGCAGAGGAGGGGCTCTAAACAGGGGTGCAGGAAGGGTCCCCCAGGGGGTGTGCCATAGCTGAAATGCTAGGTGGGGGCAGAGTTCCTACCATGTTGAGCATGTGAGATGGGGTTTGGGGAGATAATGACAATTATGATTTGGAAGGTTTGAACTCCAGGAAAGGAACTTGCATTCTAGAAACTTCTAGAACTCGGGCAGTACTCTAGGTGGTGGGAACCACTGGAAAGCACCTTCACAGGGGAACAATGGTCTGGGCTCTGGTATGGAGGCTGGATTGGAGGGGCTGACTGGATGGGGGCAGCCCCCTCAGGATGGTGGGAGCATAAACAGAAGCACAGCCGTGAGCAGAGTGTGGGGAGGGCGTGTGGAGAGAAGGTGCTCACTGAGACGGCTTTATTGGATGGTGGGGTCTACGCGGACAAGGGGGTCAGTTCATGCAGTGGCAGCAGGGAGGAGGGGCAGCAAAGACAATGCAGGCTCTTTAGTGTCTCTGAATTTGAATTAGTGCTTGGACCACAGAAGCATGCGAGATAACTTCAGTTACTGTCACCTCCAGTTCTTTTTTTTTTTTTTTAGATTTTATTTATTTATTTGCTAGAGAGAGCATAGGCGAGAGAGAGTGAGCGAGAGAGTACAAGCAGGGGGAGCTGCAGGCAGAGGGAGAAGCAGGCTCCCTGCTGAGCAAGGAGCCCGATGCGGGACTCGATCCCAGGACCCTGGGATCATGATCTGAGCTGAAGGCAGCCGGCGTCCCACTGTCACCTCCAGTTCTTGCACACACTCTTTCCTGCATTTGGGGACCGTTCACCTCACCCCCACCCTTAGGCAAGCCCACCTTCTCCTCCGGCCAGTCTCAAGACTTCTCCTAGCATCCACGTGCTGGAGTGTCCTTTCTCTTAAGCTCCAGAGCTCACATCCCGCACAAATATTGATCTTTGGTGTGATTAATATTGCTATTTATGTTAACAATGAATTTGTTCACCAAAAAATAACTAGCACGGGAAGACTGCCTATTATTAGAGGCCTCATTAATTTCACTGAGTTTATTTAAATGACAGCAGGATGTCAAGTCAATAATGATGACTAATTAATAGATACATCTGATTACTTTAAAGCACAGGGAGGAGGTGACACATAAGACTGTGGGGGTGGGGTGGGGGGAGTGGGCAGTTTCTGGTGAACAGAGGTGGCACCTCCTCTCGTAAATGGAGGGGACCAAAGGTGATGACCCCAAGGTCTGATGTGCTAGGTTGGTAGCCTTGCCGAGTCAAATAAAGGGTCGACTACAGCCACTTGGGGGTTTGAAGGGATATCCCAGAGTAACCAGCGGTCTGTGACCCCGATGCATCATGAGATGTACCCCTTGCCTCTCTCTCTGAGACCTCATCAGGAGACAGTGGGAACTAGGGTGAAAATAAAGGCTTTTGGTTTTGGAATCCTCGTTCCTTCACTTATATCTATATAACTTGGGACAACCCACATAAGACTCGCCTTCTGGGATACTGTGAATTTTAAATGAGGTGTGTTGGAAAGGCTTGGCTGCCCAGAATGTAGAAAGGCACTCGGGAAGTGACCCCTTCTTCCCCTCCTTAGTATTTCCCACCTCTGGAGAGGGACCAGGTGTCCCTCTGCTTGCTTTGCTCAGAAGGGCATGGCCATTTCCCCTCTTCTCGGAATGGAGGTACCCAGCGTCTTTCCTTCCTGTTTCTCTGTATGTTGAAGCCCCCACTGTTAAGAAGCCCTGGGAATCTGTAATCCCCGATTAGAGGTGATTTTATTCCTTCAACCTCCTCCCTGCTCCCTGCCCAGAAGGAGCGGAAAGCTTTGGGAGCTCATGTATCAGGATGTTTAGGCGGAGTCACTGGCTTCAAACAGAACAATTTGTTCCAAGCACACAGCCCTGAGCGCAGGCTGCCTGGAGCTGGGTCTACAAAGGAGCGCCCCTCCTCCCAGCACCTCCGGGGAGGGAGCAGGCTGGGGAGCCTCCAGCAAGCCACCCTGAGCAAATGCTAACATGGTTTTCCAGTGGAGCTTATGTGTTTTGTTGTGTTGTGTTTTGTCTTAGGGGAAATGGTTCTTTCAGATATTTTAACTGATTGCTTGGAACTGAGGAACCCTTCAGGGCTTGTTTTGGAACAAATTAGAGCTAGATTCAACCCTCACTGCGGGCTGCTGTTAGGAACTTGCATGATTTTGTAAACTGAGAGCACCCCCACTTTAAATAGGGGTAAGCTGAGACTCAGGAGGTTATTGCGCATGCCCGGGACTAGAGAGTGGCAGAGGGGGATTAGACCCAGAAGGGTTGCTGCGGGGGATGGGGGCTGCTGACACCTGCTTCCATCAGGGCCCCTGGTTCCACTTCCACATCTGTCTTCCGCTGCCAGAGGGTAAGCTTTCTGAGAATTAGGACCGTGTGTCACTCTTTGCTGGGACCCTGGTGCCCAAATGCTTGCCTGGTCACATGGCTGGGGCCCAGGCAATGTTTCCTGACCGGATAAGGGAATGATGACAGGAGTCCAAGATCCAGATGTGTGCTTTGAGCAGGAGCCCAGAGGCGCCCCGGCAGACAGAAAGGAAAGCTAGGGCCAGCTTGGCCCCCTGCCAGTGAGTGTGAGCACAGGGGGCACGTGTCCTGGCCCAGGAGCTGTGCACAGCAACCCTGCACCAGGCCCTAGACGTGCACGGTCTTGTCCACCCTCCTGGCAGACGGGTGGGGAGGACAGGGTCATCACAGTTAGAAACTGGAGGAAACTGAGGGTCCCACAGGGTTACCAGCTTGCTGAAGGCTACTCAGGGAGCAGGATATGCCAGAACCGATCTCTCCAAGCCCCATGCTTTGTCAGTTATGCTACAGGAATAGGACAGAGACACAAGAAAGGAGCCAGAGGACCTGGAGGCAGTTTGGGGGCCTCCTAGAAAAAGCCTTTCTCTCTGGGGCAAGGTGGAAGAGTTTTTCTGGTTAGGTTACCCTAGTTAGTGAAGTTCAGGGTGCTGGCAGCTCTGATTTGGTGCATCAGATGGGAAGGAATTGTTGGTTTCTAGCAGGGTTGAGAAGCAGGGTTGGGGTGGAAATGAGCCAGGCATGAAATGAGAACTAGAGCAGGAGCAAAGCTGGGGGGGGTGTGGGCAAGGTGGTCCCTAAGGCAGCAGAGCGGGGCTTCCAGAACAGGAGTGAATGTGGGCAGTTCCTTCTCCTGGCAAGGAGCGGTCTGGAAGTGGAAGGGGCATATGGATGGCACAGGACCAGCCCTGGAGGTCTGGGCAGCTCCAGAGACCTTGCTGTCTGCACTGGTGCTCCATGACCTTAAGCTTTGTGCTCTGGAGCCAGGCGTGCTCTTCTCCCCATCTTAAAGACACACTCCCTGTCTCGTACCTCGTACTGAGCAGGTGCATTTGGAGGAAACACTTGAAGTGACTCTGGGAAAAGCCAAGAACTACACCTGATGCAGAAATGGAGCCAAACCCGCATTTCTCTTGAGTCTTTCCCTAGTTCCCAGCAAAACTTACCACTGGAGCCTGGAAGGAGCACTTGTGAACGTTCTCCAGCATCATTCTCCATGAACTCCACAGAAGGAATCTTTTTTTTTCTTTTTTTTTATTCTTATGTTAATCCCCATACATTACATCATTAGTTTTAGATGTAGTGTTCCATGATTCATTGTTTGTGCATAACACCCAGTGCTCCATGCAGAATGTGCCCTCCTCAATACCCATCACCAGGCTAACCCATCCTCCCACCCCCCTCCCCTCTAGAACCCTCAGTTTGTTTTTCAGAGTCCATCGTCTCTCATGGTTCGTCTACCCCTCTGATTTCCCCCACTTCATTCTTTCCCTCCTGCTACCTTCTTCTTCTTCTTTTTTTTTTTCTTAACATATATTGCATTATTTGTTTCAGAGGCACAGATCTGAGATTCAACAGTCTTGTACAATTCACAGCGCTTACCAGAGCACATACCCTCCCCAGTGTCTATCACCCAGCCACCCCATCCCTCCCACCCCACCCCCCACTCCAGCAACCCTCAGTTTGTTTCCTGTGATTAAGAATTCCTCATATCAGTGAGATCATATGATACATGTCTTTCTCTGTTTGACTTATTTCGCTCAACATAATACCCTCCAGTTCCATCCATGCCATTGCAAATGGCAAGATCTCATTCCTTTTGATGGCTGCATAATATTCCGTTGTATATATATACCACATCTTCTTTATCCATTCATCTGTCGATGGACATCTTGGCTCTTTCCACAGTTTGGCTATTCCACAGAAGGAATCTTGTCGTTGCTACAGATGTTGGCATTCCCCAGGAGACACCCTTTCTGTACAGAGGACGCTGCTTCTGGGCGCTGCCAAAGATGCCTTGAAGTGCCGCAGCAGCCGGGAGCTCTGTGCTCAGGGGAGAGCACGTACTCCTCCTTGGGTTCCACTCTTCACCTGGGACCTCAGTAACAACGCGATTGAACTCTTGTGGTTGGCCATGTCGCCTGTGGAATACCCTCTTAAGCTTCTGTCCACAGTCCCTCTGCATCGTGCTCACACCTTAGCCTGTGGATCTGGCCAGGAAGAACGGATAACACCCTGTGTGTACCCCTCCCTTCTGCAATGCCAGTGTGCATGAAGAGACACCTGCGTTCTCTCAGACCCCACAATATCCTATGTGCACCCAGACGCACCCCTGTCTGAGGCTCCTTTGGGGCATAGGCGGATCTCTGCTTACACTTGGGATGAACTAAGGGGCAGATGGAGGTTTATAGCTGGCAGTGCATCAAGGACAGGGCAGTGGGAGGTCCACCTTGAGTGAAAGCAATAAGGAAACTTATTGTCCATAGAGAATTTAACAACAGTAATAAAACAGGCTAAAAGTTGGTAATTTAACAACAGCAATAAAACGGACTAAAAGTAGGTCGGCTTCTTAGTATTGCAATGCACTGGCAAGTCTAAATAATGTCAGTGACAAAATGCTCCTCCCCCAAAATCTTCTGTAGCATCTAAGTTTGAACCCATTGTTTCAGTAACTTCTGAGCTGTAACAATGTAATACATAATATAGACATAAGCTGCAAGTTAGCCTATCACTATTGTTCATCTTCTATTGAAGATTATCTTTAAATGGAAGTCATATCAGAGAATGTCTCAAAACACATGAAATCAATTGCACACATTGCTCCTGAAAGGGACTTTCTCATGGGTTTGGCAATCATTTGAACTTGCTTCCAGTGAAGTTCATTCCTCCCTATTACATATCCCTGCATTTCAACAGGGATTGCTTAAACCATTTCAGTCTAGGGATTTAAGTAAAAATTATTTGAAATAAGAATTAAGTATTAGTCAGCCATAAAGAAAGAATGAAATCTTGCCACTTGCAATGACGTGGATGGATCTAGAGAGTATGAGGCTAAGTGAAGTAAGTCAGTCGGAGAAAGACAAATCCATATGATCTCACTCATATGTGGAATTTAAGAAACAAAACAAATGAGCAAAGGGGGAAAAAAGAGAAAGAGAGGAAAACCAAGAAACAGACTCTTAACTACAGAGAACACACTGATGGTTACTGGAGGGGAGGTGGATGAATGGGACAGGGAAACACGTGATGGGGATTCAGGAGCGCACTTGTCACGATGGGAAACGGGTGTTGTATGGAAGGGTTGAATCACTATATTATACACCTGAAACGAATATTACACTGTATATTAACTACACTGGAATTAAAACAAAAGAAAAGAAGACAATTATTTAAATTGTTTAAATCTAATGATTTGAAATAAAAGGTGCTGGGTGATTACAAAGATGAAGAAACAAAATTTATTACTTCAGTCCTTCATTCCAGGTATGTCTTCAGGTTTTTTTCCCCTCTTTTAATGAAAAACATGTTAATATAATTAAAGCATGTCACCACATTCCTCTTCCCCCTTTTCTTTTCTTTTTTTTTTTTTTTTTAAGATTTTATTTATTTATTTGACAGAGAGAGAGACAGTGAGAGCAGGAACATAAGCAGGGGGAGTGAGAGAGGGAGAAGCAGGCTTCCTGCCGAGCAGGGAGCCCGATGCGGGACTCGATCCCAGGACCCTGGGATCATGACCTGAGCCGAAGGCAGACGCTTAATGACTGAGCCACCCAGGCGCCCCCTCTTCCCCCTTTTCATATTGTGATATGTTTTATACTTTTTACTGTTTTGGTTAAATATACAAAGATCACCAAAAGAAAATTTTTACTGTCAGAATTTTTTTTCCACACCTTATTCTCATTTGGTTTTGTAAATTATTGCTGAAAATAATTTTGAGACACAGAGGAGGGCGATGGTGAGAGATGGCTGCTTTGAGCAGACTGGATTATGTCCCCCGCCCCAAGCTCAGAGGTGGAAACCCTAATCCCCAGGATGCCTGTGCTTGGCGATGGAGCTTTTAAAGAGGTAATCAGGTTACATGAGGTCATAAGCGTGGGGTGCCTAACCCAATAGGACTGCTGTCCTTATAAGAAGAGGAAGAGACACCAGGGGTGTGCACACACCAAGAAAAGGCCATGTGAGGACACAGCGAGAAGGTGGACACCTGCAAACCAAGGAGATGGGCGTCAGAAGAAAACAACCCTGCCCACACCTTGACCTCAGACTTCCAGACTCCAGGACTGCGAGAAAATAAACATTTGTTGTTTAAGTGACCCAATCTGTGGCATTTTGTTATGGCAGCCCTAGCAGACTAAGACAATTTTCTAGAAGCCCTCAGAGACGGCTGCTCACACCACCTGCTCTGGCATGGGAAGCTGTTGGGGCGGGAGTGCAGAGAGAATGTCAGCCCTCCAGGGGGATGCTCTGGGGGCATCGTCCCAAGTGCCCATGCCTACCTAACGTGGCTCTGCTGGCTCTTCATGGGCCTTGCGGCTTCTTCAGTCGGTTGTGAAAACATCTGACCTGGGTCTAGACTAAGCTTTTGACAGGTTAATAAGGAAGAGGAGAGATCACAGGAGTGGGCTCCGCACAGAAGCAGGGAATTCAGGGGCTTATTCAGAGAATTGGGAAGAGCCTGGTTTACCCGGAACCCTGGCTCTTAAGGTGGGTCCACTGACTCCTCTTGGTCTCCAAGACCCTTTCTGGAGGTCCCTGAAGGCCCGTCTTTTTCCACTTTTTCCACTTGAATGTTTGTGGGAAGCTGGATTTTCTACGTGTAATTTAAACCAAATAACACTGGAATGAAGAAGCAGATATGGGGACTTAGTAGTCTTTCATTAAGCCAGATACTAGAAATTTGCAAAAATTCCAATGTCGGGGGAACCTGGGAGGCTCACTCAGTTGAGCGTCTGACTCTTTATACCGGCTCAAGTCATGGTCTCTGGGTCCTGGGATGGAGCCCTGTGTCCGACTCTGTGCTCAGAGGGGAGTCTGCTTGGGATTCTCTCTCTCCCTCTCCTTCTGTCCCCCCCGCCCCAAATAAATAAATAAATAAATCTTAAAACAAAAATTCCAATGTTGCTGGTTGCACTGTATAATGTAGTTATCAATTAAAGTTATAGCTCACATAAACAAAAGTGTCTTGGGGTCCTCAGTAATTTTTAAAAATACAAAGGGGTCCTGAGGCAAAAAGTTGGAGAATGTCACAGAGAAAATATGGATATATATGTAAAGTAGGGGACCAAGAGAAGTTCATAAAGGTAAGCCAGGGACATTTGCACATTGCTTAAGATGCCAGGGTGACCCTGTGTTTATCTTTGTGAGCAGAATGGAGCCGGTGGATGTTTCTGTGGAAGGAAACATAGTGACATAGATAGGGCTCTGTTTCACAACAGATACGTCTGGTGGAGAGCACAGACAGGGAGACGAGCCAGCAACCTCTTGCAGTTATCTTGAGAGGAGTGAGGGAGGCAAGATCGTTCAGGCCAAGAATACAGGGCAGAGTAGGGAAGGGTCCAGACCTAGCAGGAGACACATCCATTTGAGCGGGTCAGGGGCTCAGGCGCTAACTCAGCTGCAGCCTCAAAGCCAAGAAGCACGTGAGTATCTACAGGGGATTTCCTTCAGCCAGCAAGTGGCTCTAAGCTAAAGTTTTGGGGATTCGAAAGTGGTTTCCATGAGCAGTCAAGATCTGGTAAATGACTCCCTATTTAAGAACAAAACCCCAGCCTCATTTGGAAGCTTTTCGGAACCAGGAAGCCCCCAGACCTGGGTAGTAACTGGGGGAGCTGGGGGTGGGGGCAGTGGCGTGGGCAAGAAGAAGGAAGAGAAAGAAGCTAACATGTGTTGTGTGCCTGTTACGACCTAACCTTTTGGATCTCCAAAACAAGAGGACTTCAGAGGGATGAAATCCCTGGCCCAAAGGAGATTTCAAATCCCCATCTCTTTGTTGGCAGGCTGAGATCCTGTTTGTGACACCTTTCTGTCTCCTTTGAGGGAGGCTAACAGAATACGAATGCAGACACAGGGAGCGGAGCTGGATATCTCCCCAAACTCCGGATGGACGGCCAGATGCCTGCTTGACATTTCAGTGGCATGCCTCGGACATCTCAAACTCAACCTGTCTAAAGGAAGACCTCCCTTCAGGAAAACCACCCACATGTCCCACCTCTGTCTGCACCCACAAATGCCTACGTCTGTGGGTGACTCGCCTGATGCCCCCCATCTCAGTGGATGCCACCACCAGCTCTTCAACTGCTCAAAGCTCAAATCCCTCCTTCCCTCATCCACACACCCAATTAGCCCCGATCTGCTTCCGTAACACATTTCCCCTGCAGCTGCTCATCTCCCCCTTGGCTGCCATCACGCTCGCCCGAATCCCACCACGTCTGAGATCGTTTACCACAGTGGCCTCCGAACTGGCTTCTCTGTCCCTAATCTCGTCCCTGCCCACCCACTGTTCACATGGAATGAGGCTCTCGGAATCGAAGCTGGATCACATCAGTGCTCTGCTTAAAACCGTGCCCTGGCTTTGCCCACACTTATATGTAACTGCAGACTGCGTGCCCGCCTGGCTCAGAAGCTTCCGGCCCCGTCTCCAGCCCTCTCTTGCCCTTGCCCACTTTGCTCCAGCCACCTGGGCTCCTTTGTGTGTGCCCATCGCACTCTCCCACATGTGCAGATCTCAATCTGTGGATCTCTGTGCCTAGGGTCCTGACCTTCGTTTTTTACATGACTACTCCTTTTTCATGCCTTAATTCTCCGCTCCAGAGTTCCTTCCTCGATATGGCTTGCTCTGACTTCCACTATAAAGAGGGCCAACCCTCCCTGAGTTGTTCCCCATCATGCCACCGTATTTATTTCTCTCTACAAGTTTTCACTATCCAGGATTATGCATTTATCCGCATATGATCTAGCTCCCACCCCAAGCAGGATGTAATTTCCTTGAGGGCGAGGACTTTTTTCAAAGCCCTAGGGCTTCGGATGAGGCTGTGGCAGCACAGCAGCAGGGTCTCGATAGAGATCTGTTGAAGGAATGAATGAAGAAAAGGCAGTCATCTGGTTGTGAGTCACCCAGCGAGAAACGGATGGGCCTCAGATGCGGAGGCGCTGTGGGAAGCTGAGCTTTGAGGGCCATCCTGACAGACAGGGGCCTCCGATGGCTGATGAGCTCTTCCTGATTCAGTTTGAATGGGTCTGAATTAGAGGAGAAGAGAGGAGGGCTGTCATGCGGTCACCAGTGGCTCTGCTCAGGGGACCCCAGGTCCATTTTCCCTCGAGCTCCCCTGTTTTGCACCAACTCCTGTGGACAGCCTGGTAGCAGATGTTTCTTCTCTCCTATGCTCTGTTTCTTTCTCGAGGGGCACCCCTAGCTAAAGCTCATGGGCACAGTAGAGAAGCATACCTCTTGATAATGACTCTCTTGCTCTCAGTCCTGATGGATCTTTCCTCCGGCACCCCTGCAGACATCCCCTCATCCCTGTCTTATTAAACCAAACGCTTTTTTTTTTTTAAAGATTTTATTTATTTATTTGAGACAGAGAGAATGAGAGACAGAGAGCATGAGAGGGAGGAGGGTCAGAGGGAGAAGCAGACTCCCCGCCGAGCAGGGAGCCTGATGCGGGACTCGATCCCGGGACTCCAGGATCATGACCTGAGCCGAAGGCAGTCGCTTAACCAACTGAGCCACCCAGGCGCCCTAAACCAAACACTTTAAAGGTACATCAGCTTGACCAAAGGGATCACTTCCTCCAAGGGAAGAAGCATTAAGTAATCCTTACCCAGACTCTTTGAGTGTGGGAACCTTAGAAAGTCACTCCAAAGGAGACCGAGGTCAATATTCTGGATGCCCCTCTCAATAAATTTGAAAGAAAAAGGTACCGCAGACTTTTTTAAAACAAACAAAAAAACTATTTAATTAACACTTTTTATTCAACTATAATTAACATCCAGCTTTATATTAGTTTCAGGTGGACAATATAGTGATTCAACCATTCTGTACGTTCCTCAGGGCTCACCATGGTAAATGTACTCTTGTTCCCTTTATCTATTTCTCGCATCCCACTCGCCTCTGGCAGTCACGTTTTCTCTCTGTATTTTAGAGTCTGCCTTTGCGTTTGTCTTCTTGTATGTTTGTTCTGTTTCTTAAATTCCTCGTAGGAGTGAGATCGTGTGGTATTTGTCTTTCTCTGACTGGCTTATTTCACTTAGCGTCATACCTTCCAGATCCATCCATGTTGTTGCAAATGGCAAGATGTCATTCTTTTTTGTGGCTGAGAAATGTTCCCGCGCGTGTGTGTGTGTGTGCGTGCGCGCGCACAGTATCTTTTTATCCATTCATCTATTGAGAAGGTGGCACAGATTTCCACACATTGGTGGTATGGTGGCAACTGGACTTAATAAAGATCATAGAAGAATGACATGGTTCCCTAAGAAAGGCTCAAGTTATTCCTTATCCCAACTCATGGACCCATAGAGCTTGTCTGCCCTTCCAGGCGTGAGGACCCTTGCCACATGCTCAGCGGGAGGTGAAGGTTCTGGTTCGCAGGAAGACAGAACACAGAGCATCTCTTGGGGGCTTGAGTCTCCGATCATGGGCTTCACCCTGGCTTGGTTCTTCCTTGTCCTTCAGAATCTGCAAAGAGCCCGGTTAATGAGCAGTGAACCTGTCCTCACCAGCCTCAGCTGAAATTTCCTTCTGCAGACGGCAATTTCATCTGCTGTGGTCCCTTCACCGGGGCCCAGGTTGAAACTGGAGCAAGGCGGGAAAGGTTTAATTGGGCCCCAAATGTGATTAACCAGGACTGGATCACATATGCTCTGCCGGTTTTTAGCTTGCCACAAATTCTAGCATTACCCAGTGGGTCCTAAAAGCCGCTCCGCTTTTAATGTTCCTTGCCTCATTTATTCAAGTTGGAATCTAAATCAAAGGGTAACATCTATATTGGGGATAACTTTATAGTTTATCTTAATATAAAGACTAATAAATGTCATGTTTTAAAGTGGCTTTTTAAAAACAATGGTTTAAAAATGTTACATACTTTTAAGGGAATCTGGTAAGCAACAGCAGTTGACAGAATCTGGTACACTGTAATTTTTTGGTATTACAAAAACAGAGCAACAAGAATGGGAGAGACAGGCTCAAAGGTACATCCCACACCCTCCCACTGAGCTCCGAACAGGACTCCTTGACAACAGGGTCCCCTTACTGGCCTCCTTCACATTGGAAAGAAGTATAATTCAGGCTCATGGAATCTTCTTGGAATCAACATTTCTAGCGTGAACATTTGGGACAAAACCATTTACTGACTCCATCTTGGTCACATGGTGTGTAGGGAGGCCAGAGCATGTGTTTTAGGGAAAACAGCATATGAAGTGAATCCGTAGCCTTGGTCTCAGCCCGGCTGTGCCTCCGATGTGATCTGTAGCTTGAGGTAGGCCACTTAACCTCATAGGGCTTCCTGTTCTTCATCTGGGAAAGGAGGGATTTGGCAAGATGGCCTCCGTGTCTTATGTTTTCTGGCTCTGTGGTTTTCAGGTTGTATCCCAGATTCCCATTGTTTTGTATTGCTTTGAATCAATGGATTGATTTGTTGAGTAGCTACTGTGTACTTAGCGCCATGCTAAATTCTACAATCAATGCTATTCCACAGATATCGACTAACAGACATTGGGATAGGTGCTGTGGATACAAAGAGGTAAAGCATGGTCCCTTTCCACTAAAAGTATATGGTTCTATTTTAGAAAGTTGTGAAGAAGAAGGAGAGCTTCTTCTGCTATTTCTGGATACTTTGTGTACTTTGCTTCATGCATACTCTGGCCATTCACAGTGCTGGAACATCTTCTTTCCCTTTATCTATCTAGTAAACTCCAAAGTATCTATCCAGCTCCAAATAGATTACCATCACTTCTCTATAGCATTTTCTGGTTTCCAGGCCTATTTTATTTACTTCACCTTGTGCTTAGCCCTTATAATTGCCCTTAAACAACACTGTGTTATCCTAATTTGTAAAATGATGAAATATGCCAAACATATGAGGTATAGAGAATAATTTAATATGTATTCATGTATCCCCCATACAGATGAAAAATTAAAGCAAAATTATTGAAGCTTTTCAAAATGCTCCTGGAACACATTGTCCCCCTTCCTTCTTCCCCGGGGGGGAGACTCTATCCTGAATTTAGTGCCTACAAAATTAGTAATTAGTGCAGATGATAAGCATCTCTCTGTTATTCTCTCCTAAAGACCAGCCTCATGCCTCAGACCATTCAGATAATTAACTCTCACCTTCAGGTATAAGGAGAGGCTTTGTATGTGGAGCTGGATATTACTTGGCATTATGGTTTATAGTGACTAGGACTCCCTTCTTGACTTAACATTGGTCAGGCTCCTCTGAGCTCTGTCCTGGATTAGGCTTAGTTCTTGGTCTGCTGAGGACAATTTTAGCAAGAGTTCTCTGAACCTCAATACCCAGCTAAGCACCCCTTCCCCCCACCCGTGGTATTCAGTTTATACCTCTCCTCTCCACCCTCCATACCTAACCCAATTCCTCTTGGTAACTTTTCATCCTTTCTCCTACCCTGCCTTTTAGCTAGAATCCCTCAGCTTTCCTTGTTGTTTTCAGAGTGGAGTTCAATCTCTCTCCCCTATTTGCAATAGTCTCTAATAAAGTCTTCCTTGTCTGTTTAATAGGTCCAATGCAAATTTTCTTTTATAATAGGAAATAAAAGGAGAATAAAAACCTTTCTGCCAGGCCTCTGCATCTTTATGTAACCTAGTATGTTTCAAACTTACTGAACTAAAAAACGCATCCCCTTCCCCAAATGAAACCACATCAAATCTTTGAAACGCTTTATTTGGAAAACAAGTCTTTGCAGATATAATTGAATTAAGGTTCTTGAGATGAGGAGATTAACTGTGGACTCTCCAGGTGGACTCTAAACCAGCAACACCTCCAGGAAAGACCATCACAACTGTCCATAGAGGAGAAAGGCAGAGGGAGGTCCAATACCCCCCCCCCCCACACACACAGGGGAGGGTGGTGTGAGGACAGAAACAGAGACTAGAGCAAGGTGACCACAAACCAACAAATACTGACATCCACTAGAAGCTGGAAGAGGCAAGGAATACATTCTCCCCTAGACTCTTTGGAGGGAAAATGCCCCTGCCAACCCTTCGATTTCAGAATTCCAGCCTCTAGAACTGTGAGGAAATAACTTCTTGTTACTTTAAGCCACCAAGTTTATGGTATTTTGTTGTAGTGACAAAGTCTCTCTTGGACCAAACACTGCTTAAAATCCTCTGAGGTCAGAGGACCCTGGGTAGCTCAGTTGGTTAAGCATCTGCCTTCACTCAGGTCATGATCTCAGGGTCCTGGGATCAAGCCCCACGTTGGGCTCTCTGCTTAGCAGGGAGTCTGCTTCTCCCTCTGTGCTCATGCTCTCTCTCTCTTTCTCTCTCTCTCTCAAATAAATAAATAAAATCTTAAAAAAAAAAAAAAAGAATCCTTTGAGGTCAGAGTAGAGCACATCCTCTCCCCACTATTGCAGTAGTCTTGAATAAAATCTTCCTGTTTCAATGGGTGTCGGAATAATTTCTTATTTAATTTCTTATTTAATTTCTTATTTAACAGTTATGGTGCCTGTGACTTGGACAGGATCAGATTCATCATTGGATCCCATGACCTCTTGTCTGGGACCCCAGGTATGCACCTTAAGGCTTCATCTTCACTCCTGACTGATAGATCAAGGATCCATTCATGAGTCTGACTCCTGACCCAATCCATTGCTCAGATTTTGCTTTTTAAGATTCTAAGTATAGTCTAGAAGCTGGATTTGAATCCCAGGCAAAAAGAGGCTGAGCTAGAGTCCCTGGCTTCTCTGTTCATAAGACACAGGGGCTGAATTAGAGTCTCAGGCTTCTATGTCTGCAAGATACCACTTGTCAAGAACATGGGAGTTTCTTAGTTGACTGACATCCCTCTTTGTGAACCTCTGATGACTGGATGCTCCATCCTTATGGCACATTCTGTCCATTGCATTCCTTGTTGGCACGGTTTTACCAAGAATAATTTGGGAGTTCATTGGTCTTTTCAGAAAACTCAAGATCTTTCCTAATTGACTCCTCTATGACCTCTCTCTTTCTAGCACCTTCGTTCCTCCTTCCCCCTTTTACTGCCTTCAGTCTTCCTACCAGTTCCCTGTAGTCCCCTTGGCACATCCTGCCTTGGCCATTGTGCCCACTTCCTTCTAGCTGATTTTATGATTGAGCACCAAACAAGCTCACCTTTTTGGTTTTGCCCATCTCTGGCCAATGCTTTGATGACTATATGAACTACCTCCTGAGTCACCTTATACCCTGGTTCCCTCTGGCCTGTGCATGGCTCCTAGACACTCCCCCATTTCAACCCTGTTAGCCTTGTGGTGGCACTAACGTCTAGTCTAGAACCTGATGGGACTCACTAAGGCAAAGTTTTCAAAAAGCATGCTACCACACAGTGTTTCTTGAGTTCTGTATATGCATGCAGCCTAATCTGAATCAAAGTATGAAATTGTTCTTTCCTACAGCTGAAGGTGCATACCATTTCCATTCTTTCTGGAGTGCAATGTTGAGCAGAACATGCAACATAGGGTGGGGTACCATCCACTATAAGAAATATTCCATAACATCCAACCAGGGCTAGATATTCTCACATACTGTGACAATGTAAAAGAGGTAATTTTTCCCAGTCACACAGTTTTGGGGGTGGACAAATTTGTGATAACTTTGGAAAGATTTTTTTTCAGCCCCCAAACTTGTTTATGCTTAAAAATTAGTATATACCTTCTCATCTTTCCTATGATGCTTGCAAAAACTCTGGCGCTTGAGAATGTATATGAAACTTAATCTCTAAAAGATTAAGATTGACTGCAACCAGGAATTAGTCATTATGCTTTAGGTTTTTTTGTTTGTTTGTTTGTTTTGTTTTGTTTTTAAGGCCTAAAGGTGACAGAGTAGGCAGGTGGAAAGTATGGGGTTGGAGCCAAGAAGAAGGACTTTGGGGCTTCTCCAAAGCCTGTGTCTATTTTGGGAAGGGAACAAAATACTCACCAAAAAGCATGTGTCATCCGGCTGATTCTATACAACATCCTGAGTGAATTGAACATATTCCAGCACCTCTGCTAAATGTCATCTCAGATGAGGTGAGTTTCTGGTGGGCCCACAAATGCATCCTTTCTGTCTGTCTCTTAGAAAAATCCAGTGACTTTTAATTTTTTTCAAATAAATAAGAGAAGTCATATAAACTGGTTAGGCCTCCCTTAGTGCATATGTGAGTGGGTCTCAAAAGATGTCAAGTTTTCATCATGTCAAGAGACAAGTATTGGTCTGGGAACAGGACATACATCCAGAATCTGGGACTAGGTAAATAAAAGAACAGAGAAATAGGAAGAGCATGACATGGACAAGATAAAGATGGGTCCAGATTCTGAAAAGGGCTAAGGTTGATGCTTTGTTCAATGAGTGTCCATTGAACTGCACAGTGGAGAGGGTGGAGACAATAGACCTTTGTAGCTCACCTGCTTCTGCCATGAGGAGCCAGTCATCAGAAATGGAGATCCGGACTCTAATAACCCACAAGGATGTGCTATGATTTTCCACTGAAGCCTAAAATTTTGTTTTACTGTCACCCCCCTTTTGGATCAAAGGTAACCAAAGTAAGGTTATTCTTGTTGACAGAATAAGTCTGGTCTCATTAGATTTGGCCTGATGATTTACATAAGTGCAACAAGAGTGGTAATTGACCGCATAGATTTTTTAAGGTTTGGTTTGCTGGGGCTTTCCATAAGAAATTTCAGATTAGATTTCTAGAAGCCTCTTGAAGTTAGGAGGCCAAGCCAAGAATTCACCATCAGACCTCACATACAGGACCTATGGATTTGGGTTCATTTATTTTCTCAAGGTCTCAAAATATCCTTAATTTCCTATGCTGGCCAGGAAGTGACCTTCCTTGCTCACCTGTGAGGCTGGGAACTCTGTAAGCTCGATATCAGGCCAGTTTCCCCAGAAGAACTTTGTAAGCATTGGCTGAATTTTCAAAGTCAATCTTAGTTCTTTAAAACTGTCTGGTCCCATCTGATTCTGTACACATCATTCTCAAGTATAACACTGCAGTCAAAGCCTTGGTTACAAAACCAATGTTTCCAGTCATGTTCAGTTACAAGGAAGACAGATTCTTATTGAACTCATATAAATAATTGTATTGCCCTGAAAATAAGAATACACAATAAGAGTTTCAAAATTCTGGAGGGATCAGGCAAGGAGAAAAGGATAAATGTTTCATTTCTGTTTACAAAACAAGAATCAGCTAAGTCTCTGTGAGTTTTAGATAGTTCCAGAGAAAAGGGAAAAGAGTTCCTTATATTCACAAAATAGAACATTAAAGGAACAAAAACAAAGCAAACAAAAGCCATAAGGAAATCATAATCATGCTTTACTGGTTCTTTCAATCCCATGTAATTAATTCTTTTTCTGCTTGATCGTAGGTTAGCCATCTTATGAACCACTTCTGCTTGTCCACCAGAGTTCTGGAAATCCTTACTCAGCCCAGTGGTATAATCTTAGTTATCTCACAATGCCTGGACCCCAGAGTATCTCACAGTCCTTTCCATGGGTCTCTGAGCTAGTTGTTTTTTGATGAAGGTGAATCACTCTGGCCTATAGCTGATTGCAGATGCTTTTGAAGAAGAATCAGAGTAAAACACAAAACTCTCTGTGGATGACAAAAGACTTAAAATGTCCATGATTAAAGATCTGATGAGAGTTGATGATAAAAATGACACGACTGACAAGGAAATTTGGTTGTTTCTGTGACAGGCCATGGTTTAAAATAATAACCAGATTTATGATTGATGGTATTATATTTACTTTTGTCTAATACCAGGCAAAACACCAGCAGGACAAACAGAGAACGAGGACACTGACATATTTTTAGGAACTTGATACAATCTCTGAAATACTTATATTAATAGCATTTACCCATATAAATATAACCTAGGGAAGGATAAGCAGTTCTTTTTTGACAATGTTTATCATGCAATTGAACATATTAAATAAACTCAATTATTTTTTTACATTTCTCATTTTATGAGGTGCAAAAAGAAAGCCTTTTAGATTTTCCAGGGACCCTCTGGGAAATATCAAACTCAGTTGGAAAGCAAGAAGATTTCACTTAGGATTTGATTTCGGAAAAGTTGTTGGAAATACCAAAAGGCTTGAACTCTTCGCTAAATAGAATCATAGGTCACTGTGAAACAATTTGAGATAAGTAAGTGCTGATGCAAATTCAATAATTCCTAAAACTCCCAGAAATAGAGAACTCAGCTACTTAGTTCACCAAAGTAACAATAAAAGGTTTCCAAAGTAACTATAGGCGGTAACATGGTAATTAAAAAAAAAAACTTTTTTAAAAGTAAGAATACTGTTCTTTTTATATACGCAAGGACATGGTAAAGTCAACATGAACACAGGAGATCATTCTGATGAGACACAGAATCTTTGTTTTCAAAGCAGATTACACAAAAGGTAAAGGAAAACCTCCTACAATCTCTTATTAAGAGCAGACCAATAGTCCAAGAAAACTTGGTTGTTTTAACAGATAGAAAACCAAACTCTAGTTTTACATCAGTATTGATACTAAAGTTCATACAAAAAAAAAAATCTTATAGATAAGTCCATCCAGTCATAGCTGGGTCGAACTTATGAGATAAGATTCCTTTTTCACAATTTTTCATAGACTTTCTACAAGTCAGTTGTGATTTACCGAAAAGGTTCTGAAAACTGTTTTATGACAGATTTTTTTTTTTTAAGATTTTATTTCTTTATTTGACAGAGAGAGACACAGCGAGAGAGGGAGTTCCCGCCAAGCAGGAGCCCGATGCGGGGCTCGATCCCAGGACCCTGGGATCATGACCTGAGCCGAAGGCAGACGCTTAACGACTGAGCCACCCAGGTGCCCCTTATGACAGATTTTATAAAACAGAAGTGTTGTTGAAAATTCCATACTTAAAACTTTCATTCTGCACATCGGCCACATACATGTGGTAACTCAGAAGACATAGCTGTTTTATTAAACCAATAATATTAAGTGACTTATTTATCAAAGAAATACCCAAATTCTGAATTTGCAAAGCATTTGGGTTAGTTTCTCTATTTCTGGGAGTTTTAGGAATTATTGAATTTGCATCAGCACTTACTTATCTCAAATCCAATATGTCATTAGAAAAGGGGGAAGTTTGGACACAGAGAGACACACATGGGGAAGATGATGTGCCTTGTCATGGACATGTGATTGTAGGGATGAAGCTACAGGCCAGAGAATACCAAGGAATGCCTCAAACACCAAAAACTAGAATAGGCAGGGAAGGATTCTTCCTTAGGGCCATGAGATGGAGTCTGGCCATGCGAACCCTTTGATTTTGAACTTCTAGCCTCCAAGAACTGGGACCGCCACCTGGTTCATGGTACTTTGTCCCAGTAGCCCTAGGAAACGCATGCAGGTGGGAGGAGAGAAGTGTGGGGTGAATGAACAGAGGAGCTGGTGGAGCAGGTGGAGAAAGAGTAATTAAGGCAATATCTGGAAAAGCAGAGGTGATCAATCTCAGAGAAGCCAAGAGAAGGAAGGCTGATGGAGAACAGTGGAGAGCAATTTCTGCAGAGGGTCTAAGAAGCTAGGGAAGGAGATTTGGGATCTGACAATTAAGAGGTCACTGTGGGCTTCTGGAAGAGCAGTTGTGGGGAAGTTGAGGAATCAGGATTGCCTGGGAGGTTCCTTGGGCCAGCGCCCCTTCCCAGAGACCACCAGCCTTCTAGCAGCTTGACTTCCAAGGAACTGAAACACACACGGTTGGCCCAGTTTGCCTGTGAGGACCACACTGATTCACGTCTTGTTTCTGTCTCTTCTTTAATTAAGGATATGAAAATAAAGCACTTACTACAAAGGGAAAAAAAGGTGTTTTATAGCAGCTTGGGGAATAGAACTGTTTATTAAGAAGGAGAATAAAACAAAATAGAGAATAAATGCAATGAAATTGTTCTTAACAGAACAATGCTCTCAAATCAACATATGAAAAAAATGCCCAACATTATTTATAATCAAAGGCTGCAAAATAAAGCATTGAGATGCTCTTTTCTTTTCATCAATTTGGCAAAGATTTAAAAATTCACATGGTCACACTCTAAGATTGTGAGACTAGATGTATCTGGGCAGTTCAACCCAATGCTGGGAGTGTAATCTTTCTAGATGGTAATTTGATAGAATATTTAAATGTCTTAAAAATATACAGATGCATAGCAGCAATGTCCACAATAGCCAAACTGAAAGAGCCTAGATGCCCTTCAACAGATGAATGGATAAAGAAGATGTGGTCCATATATACAATGGAATATTACTCAGCCATCAGAAAGGATGAATACCCAACTTTTACATCAACATGGATGGGACTGGAGGAGATTATGCTAAGTGAAATAAGTCAAGCAGAGAAAGTCAATTATCATATGGTTTCACTTATTTGTGGAACATGAATACCATGGAGGACATTAGGAGAAGGAAAAGAAAAATGAAAGGGGGGAAATCGGAGGGAGAGATGAACCATGAGAGACTATGGACTCTGAGAAACAAACAGGGTTTTAGAGGGGATGGGGGAGAGGGGATTGGTTAGCCTGGTGATGGGTATTAAGGAGGGCACGTACTGCATGGAGCACTGGGTGCTATACGAAAACAATGGATCGTGGATCACCACATCAAAAACTAATGATGTATTATATGGTGACTAACATAACATAATAAAATTAAAATATATATATATATATATATATATATATATATATATATATATACAGATGCAGATCCAGAATTTCATTTCTAGATTTTTGTTTTTAAGGAAATAATTAAAGCTATATGAAAAACCTTTATTATAGACGTTTACATTTCAGTGTTATTTATATTTCCAAAAAAATTGAAAGCAGATGAATATTCCATAATACAGACTGATTAAATAAGTTCTACATTCTATGATTGGACAATGCAAGTAAATAATGATTTAGGAAACATTTGTAGACAACAAAGATATTCAGAATATATTAATTAGGAATCAAAAGGTATCAAACAATATTTATAGAAGGAATCAATAAAAAATGTTTTAAGTACCTGAAAGAAAACTATACAAAATGATTAACAGTAGTTAATTTGGGGTAGTGGATGATTTAAAATTTTTGTTTATTTTTCTTCCTTGACTTTTTTTTCCTAAAGTGAGCATTCATTGATTTTATATTTGAGATGAATAAGTTTTATAAATAAGAATTGAGTCTATTCAGGATTGGGGCTGAGAGAGAAATGTTTGATTCACTGAAATTTTATTGAAGAGGAAGCAGTGAGGGGCCAACTTTCCCATCCATTGTATTGATGAAAAAATTCAGGTCCACTGAGGCAATGATGCATGAACTGTCTACTTGTCCTACCATACACCCTCAACCATCTGTCTTGATGTATGTCTTAGGTTTAGGGTTTCTATTTTGAAGAATTGTCCTTCCTGGCCACATTGAACATCGTAGAGCACAGATGTTAAATGCCCCTTGCTAGAACCAAACTTGTCATCACCATTCAGGCTCAGTCAACGAGCCAGATTCCTTCAATCCAGCCAGCTATCCCACATCAAGGCAGTGGAGTCACAAGACGAGCCCTTAAAACATCGAGCAAAGGAGGAAATTTAGAAGTGTCCTACCCAAAGCAGTTAATTATGTTAGTGATAACATCAAGATCAATAAGAACTGGGAAATAGTTGATGTATATTTCAAGGACGAGGTAATAATTGAAAACAGTAGGTAGGTGGGCTGCATGAGAATTACCACGGTCACTGAGTGGATTGTTCAACCAGCCTGTTCTACCTTCTGTTACAAGGAAAGCCCCAAAGTGGGAAACAAACACACGATAGAGTAATTTAACATAGATACGCAATTTGGTTAACATGGAATTAGGTTTGCCACATAATATATAAGTGCTTGACTCATTTCCAACTTGCCACTTTATCTTCTGCAAATGATTGGTTGACTGTAATTCTACTAATATGAGCTTCCCTTTAGATCACTATAATAGAATGCGGGAAAAACTTCAAATTATGTGTTGTTCTTTCAGCAACTATTTAAAAAGTCCACCCTACTCTTTCCATGCCCAGAGGTAGGACTTTGTAAGCTTTGGTGTGGTTTGTGAGATGGATACATTGGATCAAATTAAGGGGAGATTTTTTGCCCCCTAAGATAAAACAAAACACTCGATATTTTGTGGGTTGAAATACATGTTGTAAATATTAGCATGTACCAAATGATGGGCTGTCTCTCCTTGTTGAGCTGGACTAAAAAAACACTCTTTTTTATAAAATAGAAATGATAAATTCTAGGATAAGAAGAGACAGAGACCAATCAAAAGGTCTATTCTTCTCCTTTTAGTTTCTATAAATTGTGGGGCCAAATGATGTCTAGATATTAGCTATGTGCTAATATTATCCATAAGCCTGAAGATGAGAGTCATCTGGTCCAGGGCACCAGAATTGGGCTTTAAGAGAGGATGACCAAGGGGTGCTCATCATCTGCAGCCAGGCCTCTGGCCACACAACCAGATGACCACTGTGAGTTGAGGTGTTTGCGCCCTGGTATTGATGCCCTCATGGCAGAAATTATGGGCCATCAGGCACATGCATTTACCACTCTTTTACCCAGGGTTGCTGCATACAGGTGTGTAGGTTGAGCGAGTGGGAGCTTAAATCCAAGCCATGCTCAGCCATTATCAGAAGGAAGAGATCTTTTTTTGCTAATTTGTACAAAGGCACTGTTCACTCATAGTTAAGCCATATGCCCACAAGCTTACATCTTCCCAGAGGGAACACTTCATCTAGCTCATGCAAATGCAACAAATAAGAAAGTAGTGGCCTTGTCTTTATCCCATTTTTAATCCTTTTTATGTTTATATTTTTAAAAATTCAAGTAAAATTTATATATAAAATGCATAAATATTGAGGATACAGCTTAATGAATTTCATGTTATCACCTCCGGGAAAGTTTCTTATGCCTCCTGCCCATCAATCCCCAAATCCCAGAGGCAGCCACTGCTGATTTTTATCACCGTAGCTTAATTTTTCCAACTTCATATATATATATGAAATTTAAGAATATTCATGGCAGCATTTTTTCATAATAGCCAAAATTTATAATAACCCAAATGTTCATCTATAGGAAAATAGTTGTAATAATTGTGGTTTATCATATATTATTCAACAATAAAAAGAATAAATTGTATATGTATATATATAAAACTGTATAGGATACTTATATATACTATTATATATTTGTATATATAACTATATATAATAGCTATATATATAAGTGTTGGATCAATATTATGATCATGTAAACAAAAGAAGCCAGGAGCCAGGCACAGAAGAGCATATTCTGATTGGTAATATATATACACAAACAATCATTGTAATATACAATTTAATATATATGCATATGTATGGAATGTATATGTATGTTTATATAATCACATTATATAGTATATATTATTACATATAACATCTATATGATGCATGGTGTGATAATGTTACATACCACTAAATGCATATAACATTGTAATGCTGGGGGGTGTAGCAGAGGTTACTGCCATCATAAAAGATTTGACAGGTGCAGGGTAGTAATTCTAGCACATCTTCATTTAATTCGTCTTTGGCCTGTGTAGAAGGTGTGTGGATATGGGAGACTGACAGGGGCTTATCATTAACACAACAAGGTGGAAATTCCAATCGAAGTGGGTGTTTCAGATACAGTACTGTTACTGGAGCGAATCAATATATTTCCCCTTCTCTTCCACCCTGCATCTGGTACACAGCCTACAAAAGCCTATTGACCTACAAAAGCTTTATTTTTCTAGCCTTGTCAGTAAAAATAAGTTAATTGCCTTCACATGATGGGGATAACAGCATACCCTCACGCTTTTACCTCGGACCGGTGTTGACGCTTCTGTTCACTGACCTAGCCATCTGGAGGAATCCTGATTGTTTTGATAGACGCCAGAACGTCACATTTGTGCTTTACATTGGTGAGATTGGGCTAACAGGATCTGGTGACTAAGAATCAATAGGCACCTTTGATGGGTTAGTATGTTGACCCTCGAAGTGTGGTCCCAGGCAGCAGCACCGGGGAACTTGCTAGAAAAGCCAATTATCAGACTACATCTCAGAACTATTTGATCCAAATCTCTTGGAGTAGATGTAGCCATCTGGGTTTTAAGAAGCACTCTTGGTGTGATTTTAGTGCATGGGGAAGTTTGACCACCACTTCCTCAGTACAACACCCATATGTCAGAGGATGGAAGATAAATCCCATGAAACTTCAGGATCTGCCACATAAAGTTTCTAGGTTTCAAGTGGTCCGGGAGTGGTTGGTATATATATTTTTTCAAGTGAGAGGTAACTTGCTGCATGTTACATTGCTCACCAGGAAGAAGAAAGAGATACACACTTAATGGGCCTTTTTGGCTTTTGGAGATTATCTATGACACGTTTGGGGAAGCTATTCTGACGCATTCACTAGGTAGCCCACTTGATTGCCAGTTTCAAGTGGGGCCCCAAGGAGGAGGAGTCTCTGCAACAGGTCTAGACTGTAATGCTTAGACAGCTGGACCTTATAACCTTGTCTACATCTGCTATTCTAATTATCTGGGGCATACAGGGAAGGTCTATAGTACTTCTGACGAATCTCAATGGAGAAATCACAGTGTAGAACTGCTGGAGCTCAAGCAAGGGATGCTCTTGCATGGGAGACCCATGTTTCAGATGGGCAGTTAGACAAGACGGTCTTTTGCATTTTTCACAGTTCTGAGTCCACGATGTGAGTCGGATTGCCTTCTCCATAACATTCAAGATTTACACTGGGAAAATAGGAATGGGTATGGGGATGAGCTGGAGGTGATGGAGAGAGATAAAGTAGAATGGTGGACCTTGGGCCAATTGACTTGAAGGGAGAGTGGAAAGATATGCAAATATGGCCATAATGAAGCTATTTCATGGTGTTTGTCCATGACACACGTTTGGGGATGGGATCTAGCCAGCCAAGTTTCTGTGAGGCCTTTGAAAATCTGGGGGGACAGGGAGATGAGCAAAGTGAAGGTGTTAGAAAATCTGCAGATGGGAAATAAATGTGGCAGGCCTTTTAGGTTACATTTTATCTATTTAAAGTCAGCCCGGTGGCATATTGCTGAGGAGCTCCTAAGCAATAAGGCTTTAAGACAACTCTTAAAATAATTGGGTATAATTGAGATGCTTTGAATGAGAAGTGAAACTGGTTCTTGGGGTGGTCAATTCTAGTCTACCATCTTGCTTTGCCCTTGCTGTTCTTAAGTGACCTTTGGAGTACAGGGTGGGGTTAAGGCTGAGACACATAGTGAGAAGATTGAAGTGTGTTGATTCTTCTCACTTTGCCTCCGGGTTTTTTCCATGCCTATCTCTGCTCAGCTCTGTGTCCCAGAATGCTGATCCCTCTGGAAGGCAGGGTGATCTCTCACCAGGTCTCCTGGGCCATGGGGCTGCCTGTTATATCTGGTGAACGGAAGGCACAGGCAGGGAATGGGAGCATGGGTGGCGAGATGCACAGGCATTCTTCCTTCTCTTTCCACCCTGCTCTATTCTCCTCTATGGCTACTCTTCTGTGACCAACTCAAGATCTCAGCTAGCCTCACATAATGCTCTTCTTCCTCTTGCTTCTTTAGGCCCTGTGGTGTTGCCCCAACATCCTTGGCTGGTGTCCTAACACTGCCCACACCTCTCCAAAGAAGCTCTTCACTAAAGTCTCTTCAAAACCCCAGCAGATCTTGCCTTCTGTCACTGTTAGGATCCTGATGGATGTAGGGAGCACATTTGAACTCAACGATGGAAGAGATCTAGCCTCCACGAAGCATACAGTCCATCAGGAGGGAGGGGAATATAGTTTCTACATCTGTAGAATATGGGCAATATTATGTGTACATACGTGCCTGACCCAAACCAGTGCTTACTAAGCATGTATTCTTTCTGTGGCTAATTAATTAATCAATTAAGAGAGTAAGGGAGGAGGGGCTTGAGGGAGAGAGAGAGAGAATCCCAAGCAGACTCCCCACAGAGTGTGGAGCCCGGCATGGGGCTCGATCTCATGACCTTGAGATCATGACCTGAGCCGAAACCAAGAGTCGGTCGCCTAACCGACTGAGCCGCCCAGACGACCGTGTGTTTTGTTTTAATTTTCTTCTGAGGCAAAATTTCTTTATGCTTTGTTCCTCTTCCTTCATCTTAAAGAATCAACAGCTGACCCCAATATGAAAGACTGTACCCCTTACTGTTAGCATGGACACAAGGGATTTAGGCTCTTGACTTTCTGAGTGGACATAATAGTCTCATAGAGGACATACATAACGGTGCACATCTCTTGATTTATCCTGTGCCCTTCCTCTGCCTACATCATCCCTGACCCTCCATGGACACTATCAGCTTGACTGAGATAGGCAGACAGGAGGCACAGAGTGTCAGAGATGGGAGGGGACATAGGACTCACTTTCACGGTGTTACCCAAGGTCTGGTGAGGGTGTGGCATGCCTGTTGCTACTTGCTAGCCAGTGGCCAGGCGTGGACTGAAATTTGGTTCTGTCTCTTGTGGGTGTTCTCTATGTCCACACAAGACCTTGTGACTGATTTTGGATGGTCAGATGATGTGCGTGCATTGGAAAAGAATCTTGTTCTCAGTACACGAAACAGCGCTTCATGGAGAA
Source organism: Neomonachus schauinslandi (assembly GCF_002201575.2). NCBI lineage: Eukaryota > Metazoa > Chordata > Mammalia > Carnivora > Phocidae > Neomonachus > Neomonachus schauinslandi. The sequence goes on along the minus strand of NC_058407.1, from coordinate 165,610,830 downwards.
CAGGACAGGCATGTTCCAAATCCTGCTCCTCCCCACTTTAGAGAGTTCTCACGTTTCTTCTGCTCCACAACCAGGTGGCTGGGGACCCTTCTGTGATTCAATTCATTATTTTGTGGTGGCTCCAAGTGTAATGTAAGTCTCCAAAGGGACCCGTCTCATCTCCTCTTCATTAAAATGAAATTTTCCCTGGACATTTCTGTTAGGCACTTCTCCAGGTATGGAGGAGAAGGACCGAGGGGCAGGGGAGGGAGCTCCGGGCTTAAATGCCAGCAATCCGATTAAAGGAATGTTTAACCTTTGTAAATAAAGCCCCTGTTTGGCTTGCTTCTCAGATGGGGGGAGAAAAACGAACTGATTTCATGGGAAGCCTCATACCGCGAGCCGAGGACTGGTGTTTATGACATCCTTCCGGGCAGAGGGAGCTCAGCCTGCTGTTAAAAATTACTCTCTCTAGACTATGGACTCTGAGAAACAAACAGGATTCTAGAGGGAAGGCAGGTGGGGGGATGGGTTAGCCTGGTGATGGGTATTAAAGAGGGCACGTATTGAATGGAGCACTGGGTGTTACACGCAAACAATGAATCATGGAACACTGCATCAAAAACTAATGATGTAAGGTACGGTGATTAACATAACATAATAAAATAAAATTCAAAAATAAATAAATAAAATAGGGTTCTCAAAAGAAAAAAAAAATTATTCTCTCTAGAAGTCCAGCAGGCAGCAGAGGCAGGAAAACATGCAGGTCAATAAAAACCACCTCCTCAGGTGCCCTTCCTGGTGCAGGGGACTGTTTACCTAAGCATTTGGTTCAAAAGAGCCATCGTTGGGGCCCATCCAGCTGCTTGGCTTCCATTCAGAATACGAGAAAGAAAAACGTAAAACAGCGAAGAGCGGGAAAGCGAGCTGAAAATGAAGTTGACCACGGAACGCAGCTGTGGATGGGGAAGACATCCACCGAGTAGAAGTGGTACAAGGGGAGATGAGAAAGAGCCTATGTGTGTGCAGGTAAACATATTTGTTCATGGGGTTTTCCTCTCTCCTAGAGTGTGATGTCAGCAAATTGCCCATACCTCCTGTTTTCCAGAAGATTCTGTGGGCCCCTTGGCTTCATTGAAGGATTCTCCTTTAGAAAGATTGCCTTTGACTCCATGACTGGGCTTCTTCCTGAGGAGTGGAGAAACACTAGAGAATCCAACACTGGTTTCGAGGGTGGAGAATGACAAGTCCTGAGAGCCACTGAAGTGTGGGAACTAGAGAAGGGAGCAACAGGGTCGATGCCCCTGGGTGCCCACATTCAGGGCTCTTGGCCATGGAAAGAACCTTCTTCCCGGTGAAATTGAAATGGTTGCTCAACAACTTTGGTGGCAGTTTCTGCTCTCAATCAGGCACCACGCAGGGGCCACCAGCCCCAACCCACGGATGCGTGCAAGGAGAGAAGGAGATAAGGCAGAGACTCCAGTACAAATTCCTCCTGAGTGCAGAAATCAGATTCTCCCATTCTGGACAATTTGGAGGGAGAGAAGCCTCAAGAGGAAAAAAGAGGTGTCCTGCCAGTTAAACGTGAAGAGGCTCAGTTATTCCCTGGAAAAAAATAAAAGCAATGGGACCAACCTTATGCATCCTATGGTTGTGAAGTGGTCATATCCGTTACTCTACAAAGAGCATAGAATATTTCCTATAAAAAGAATAAACCTCAAGCCACCCCACCTCTCACCCCAATGGCAAAGCAATATGGGAGGCAGTCCCGTGGAATGAGAGCAGCAGAGCTGGGATTTAAAGCCAACTGGCCATGCAGGTAACCAGGTGGGCATGTGGGCCCTTCAGAAATGCTTGGGAACGTTTCATCCCTTAGAGGCCTCCCTTTCCTCATCTGAGCGTTTGTGGCATGTCAGCCCCCTCCCTGGAGCTCCACCCTGGGCCTCGGGGGTCATGTCAATGTCCTCTGGGGTGTCACACACCCACTCCTACCTAGAGATACAGAGCTAGAGTGTTTCTGACATCGACAGGCTATCCCTGAGCTTTGAGCAGAGAAATCTTAATCCCAAAGCAACAGACACCCTTCTGTACCCCAGGCACTGAATAAATCAGTGGAGATCTCAAACTCCATAATTCTAACAGAGCCACCTCTGATGGCTGTGGCAATTTGCTCTCTCCTGGGTTAGTGGCCGGCCGTAATTGATGAGGAAACTGACAGCTCTTTGTCTTCCTTCACTACATTTGTCATGTGGCAGCTTGCTTATCCTTTATCCATCGCCTGTGACTGTCTGTCTCTCTGTCTGTCTCCCTCTCCCTGGGCACTTGTAGAACAGATGGATCTCCTCCTCTCCCTACAGACAAGATCTATAAAGCCATAACATGTTTTTAATGCAATTCGGCTTTTTGAAAAATGCATAATTGGAGAGTTCCAAAATAATTAGTTTATTATAGTGGGTCTGGAAAAATGAACTTGCATCTCATTTATGAGCCATTAGATCCCATGTTCTATGAGCCTGATTGCTATTAATACCAGCAGCATATAATTCAGCATCCTTTATTAAAACGTTTCACGATGGAGCATTTCTTGCTCCCAGCCCCCACGTCTGGGGGCAGGGCTGGGTTGTCACGCTGAGAAATCTTCCCAGAGCCTTATCTATTAATTTTATTGGGGTAAAATATACGTAACATAAAACTCACCACGTTAACCATTTTAAGCATGCAGTTCCTCGGTCTTGAGTGCATTCATACTGTTGGGTAGCCATCACCATCCATCTCCAGACATCCCTTCTTGCAAAACTGAAACTCTGCACCCATTCAGCAGTCACTCCCCAGGACCTGCATGCAGCTTTTGCTCCAATTCTCTTCTCTCCACACCCCTGGTGAGTTCTAATTGTGAGGCACTCTTCCATGGGGCCATGTGACACTCATTCCGATTCTTTCAGGGGCAGGTAAGCAAAGGGCTAAAGCACTGACCTGATGAGGAGGAAAGAAGAGAAAAGACCCAGAACATGCAAGGTGTGGCACAACCCCAGAGTGTATGGTCATTGTTCCAGGAGGTAGGAACAAGTAGGACCTTCCTAGGCACAAACGTGGATTATTGTCAGATAATAGAATGAAAATCAAAATAGTTATTGCGTGTCTTCTACACATCTTCTGTGTGCGTGCCTGTGTAGGGCAGGGAGGGATGAAGGAAGAGCTGGTCACATTCCCTCCTAAGGAACGGAAGATCTGGTGTTAGGGCATGACTTCATGGATATTCAGACAGCATGCTAACCTGAAAAAGTTAGGTTACCAGCAAAAATGGGTATATTTGAGAATAGCAAAGAACTGCAATCAGAGACGAACAAGCTATGGAAAAACCACAGGCAAGTCCATCCAACAAACGAGAGGCCGGCTTTTTTATAGAAGAGGGGGACGTTGAGGAGGCTTGTTAAAACAAGTCCATTGGAGGAAACAGGGAGCTCAGAGTGTAGTGGTTTCTCATTGGCTGAGTGGTGACAGTCTGTCATTGGCTGGGCTGTTGCTGGGGGAGGAGAAAGCCTTTCTTCCTCCTGCTGGGGTGGTAAAGTAGCCTCAACTTGAAAGTAGTCTCTTCCTGTTGGCTTTGCAGTTGACCTTGAGTGGCAGTGCATGGGAGCTCCTCCTGCTGGCCTCCCAACTCTGTTCTAAATGAGATTTCCCCTCATTAATTTTCACAAGCATGAGAGATTAATATGAATAACTCCATTACAAAAGGGAATTGGAATCAACTACAGGCCTGGAAGGTTGCTTGGCTGTGCTAAGGGGAGGGTAAAGAATTTGGGTGTGGGTTGGATCAGATAAGAATAGCTCTTCATCACGCCTTAGCCACACAGATGGTTGCCGTGGGTTGAGGGGGGAGCGGTGTAAGGGGAAGGCTCCCCCAGGTGGAATGCCGGAAAAGGGTAGTGGACAAGACCTCTGTCCCAGGGCTTGGTGCATAATATGCATGCCCCCAACCATGGCTCAGAGACGCTGAACATCGGCATGACCTGATATCCCTTTCTCTCTGCATGGATGTCATCCAGGGACTGGCTGGAAGGTGGCTGGTGCCGGGGTCGGTGGGGGGTTGGTGGTGTTTAGGCAGAAGCCCAGGAGCCTGGCACACAGAATGAGATAGTGATGCTGCCTCATTTGGGGCGGGGTTTATTGAAGAAAGAGAGGGCTCCCCGTCCCTTCCTTCTTAAGAGGGCAAGTTGAGCTTTGTGACTTGATGCTCTGGGCTTGCTCCAAGGAGTAAACTCTTATCTTAAGAGTCTTCTATTTTTTGGCTCATAGAAGAACACAGCTGGATTGTCACAAAAATGGAGCCTGAAGAGTGGGGATATCTGAAGTCAGGAACAGAGTGGTTTGTGAGATCAATGGAGGATGTAAAGGGGGTGTTCCCACGTGGCACTTCAAGGTGGAAAGGAGCCTCAAAGCTGTAGCACAGGGATGCTTAGGGATTGATCTCAAACACCAAGGTCACAGGCACCCAAAAGAAGGACCTGTGAAGCCTGGCACATGGGTATTCTGAGTCTTGGGGCCTCTGTGTTCTGGCCTGAGCAATACCATGTGTATTTGGACCAAGACTGTCTCAGAGGCAACCACAGTGGACCAGAGCATGCCCCAGAATGTATGGGCAGCTTGATCTCCTGTCCACCCCAATGACTGGGGACATCAGGTACCCTCCTGCCATTGCCGACTCAGGGGCCAGGGCTCTCGGAACACTCCCCAGGCAGAAGACCTCGGGTTGAGAGGTTGGGGAGGTCACAGCTGAGGGCCCAGGACCCTCCTGGGGTGGGGGGCTTGTTTTGCGGGTCAGGGTGTTCCACTGTAGGTTGTGGGTACAACTCCAGTATGACCCTATGGAAGAGCAGGGGCCTATTAAGAGCTGACATCTGTGTCTAAGCAATCTTGCCAAGAGTCTTCAAAACCTACCTTAATTTGATTAGGGAAAAAACCAATAACATAAAAGCTTGTGGTTCTGAGCATCATGCAGTAGATTCCGTTATGCAGACAATAGAGTCTTGGAAGGGAAAATGGCTCATGAGTATCTAGTGGGAGGTGGTGTTTTACAAGACTCACTAGGGAAAAACGCTACAACCCAGTGTGCTATATGGAATATCTATTATATTTAATTTCTCAGAATTATAATTTTAAAATTTCACCAAGTTACTTTTTTTTTTTTTAAGATTTTATTTATCTTTCTGTAGGGGAGAGAGAGAGAGAGCATGAGGAGGGAGGGGCAGAGGGACAAGCAGATTCCATGCTGAGCAGGGAGCCTGATGCTGGGGTCGATCCCAGGACCCTAAGATCATGACCTGAGCCAAAGGCAGATGCTTAACCGACTGAGCCACCCAGGCGTCCCCCAAGTGACTTTTTAAATAGAAAGACATTAATTCTATCTGCGGAAGTTGGAGTGGCTGTATGTGCCCAGGTCACCTCTCTCTGGTTGCATGTTCCCTTGTGTGGGTGGAAGCATTCTGGAAGGAATTGGGGAGAAGAGATCAGAGGCACAGGAATGCCTCAGCTGGCCCAGAGTCAAAATGCAGGAGTGACCGAGTGACCGAATATATATCCAGCCCACGCTGACATCAATGGGGAGGTCCCCTCAGATAAAATCCAAAGGCTCTGACATATTTTGATGGGTCGGCCAATATTGTTTCCCAGAGGCTAGAAAGGGCAGTGAGAGGAAACTGCTACTCTGGGCTCGACCCCAACCGACAGCACAGACTTGGTAGGTGAGACAGAGGAGACAGGGAGTCCTGAGGATAAAGAGGAACAGCGTGTGTTTGTGGCAACCAAGGCGAGGAGGGAGGCAGCACGGGCCCTACTGGGTATCAAAAGGCTCAGAAAAATCATCAGTACCGTTATGAGAGGTTGAATGGCTTCAGCAAGGCGCCTGAGCACTGAATGCACAATTTTCCGAAGCTCCGAAGAGGCGGTAAGGAGGACCTTTGTAAGAAAACCGTCTGCTGAGCTCAGGTGTAAAACCAGTACGTCCAGAAGAGGGAAATGAGGGCACGTGAACTGGGGTGGATCTGCAGGTGAAATGTCATGGAAGCCAAAGCCCCACATATCAGGAGCTGCCAGAGAAGCAGAGGAAAATGCAAGAGGGGTTTTTAGATGATAATTAGAGCAGATGAAGGGTCAAAGACAGGCAGGGCCCCTGCTTCAGCAGTGCTGAAGATGGATGGGAGAGAGACAGATGTCGTGGTCCCCATCTGATTTCTGCTTCCTCCGTCTAGAAGAGAAATTTTGGACTGCCGAGGAAGAACTTGAGGCCTGTAGCTGAGGAGAAGCCAGATTCTCTGGGGCCAGAGCAGGGGGTGCAGGTTATCAGGCTTATGATGGGGTCCTGTGTCTCCATGCCTTCCAACACAAAATGGAGACAGTAATCCCTATGAGAGCTTGTCACCCCATGGCAGCAGCAGCATGACCTGGGAACTTGCTACAAATGCAGACTCCCAGGTCCCACCCAGAGCTGACCATCTGAGCGCAGGGCCCAGGGAGCTGTGGTCACTGGCCCTTCAGAGGCCAGGATGGAACCTAGTGTTCACTGTTCGCACAGGCTGGAACCCAATCTACATCACATGGTTGTCAGAACGGCCGGAAATGGGAACCCCCCCTCGCCCCGCCCTTGCACAATGTAAGACATCTTGAAACTATTCTCTTTCCCTTTCCTTAGATGAGTTCAAATGTCCTGGCTTGGACCAGTGGCATCCCCACATCTTGACCAGACTGCAGTTGAGCTCCCCAGAGTATTATCCACTGGCAAAGCGAGTTTTGAGAAGAGCAAGTGGGCTACTCGCCAGTCAAACCAGATGGAAAGTGTGCGGGAGGAAGTTATAGGGGAACAATAACCAGAACGGTTCTCTTCCCCTGCAACCCTTCGAGCACCTTCCCTCTTTCGTGTAGTCAGCGTGATCAGTATAGTTGGAAGTGCGCACGGTTCCCGCACACAGGCAAGAGTAAATGATCTCTCCAGCATCGGAGCCCTAATTTGTAATACAGATTAAGTCCGGCTTCGGATTGGGGAGGGATGGCACCTTTAAGATTTGCCACATCCTGTAGGGATCACTCACTTTACACATTAGGATGGATTAGAATGTGTCACTATGAATACCAGGCATTTCCCTGTTGTCACATGTTGTTAGGAGAACAATTATTTCACTGTCTGAGTAAAAACCTTACTTGGAGGCAAAGTTAATGTAGCATATGGAAGCATGTGGAAACAGGGCCGGCTCATCTCACGAGCACAGGCAATTGCCCGATGCAGTCCTGGTGAACACCTTTCTTCCACTTCATCTGTTTTACTGTACACTGTACACTGTTTTGCATGGAAGTGGCCTCAACCCCTCTGAACTCGGAACGATGTAACACAGCCTCACAGTTCAAAGGTTAAAAGAGAAGTAAGTGATCGGGGAGCTCTCACCCATCCCTTGCTCTGTTCCCTGCTCTTGGAAGGATAAATCTCTTTTTCAGATAAATCCAGATTGCTTTTCCAATAGATTGGCTTTTGGCCTCCCTTGCTGAGTTGTACTTTGACATAACCCGGGCAGCCTCCCTATGGCTATGAAGAAATCGTTGCTAACATCTGAGGTTAATTCACTCAATGAAGCGTTGGATTTTCTTCCATGGAAGCAGGAAAAATTGTTTGGGTGAGGTCAGAAAAGGCTGGTGAGCTCAGAGAACATTCCCTGAGGCCCCACCTCTGTGTGAAGCTATATTGGAGATATATATATATATATATATTTTTTTTTTTTTCCAGTACGAAATGAATCAACAGTAGGGGAGGGAAAAAAAAACCTTTCATATTTGCATTGCCTTTTATGTTTTGAGTGATTTCTCATTCATTATCCTAAGTGCCTGGTAAGATGAGTAGGATGGGTAGAATTAGCCCCATTTAGCAAATGGGTAGACTGAGGCCAGGGAGTGGAACGTGGCTGGCCACTCACATACCATTTTTTTTTTAAAGTAAGATTTTAAGCTTTATTTTGATAAAACATTTCAGATTCCCTCATATCAGAGTGTATCAAAAAACAAAATATGGGCGCCTGGGTGGCTCAGTTGGTTAAGCAACTGCCTTCGGCTCAGGTCATGATCCTGGAGTCCCGGGATCGAGTCCCGCATCGGGCTCCCTGCTCAGCGAGGAGCCTGCTTCTCCCTCTGACCCTCCCCCCTCTCATGTACTCTCTCTCATTCTCGCTCTCTCAAATAAATAAATAAATCTTAAAACAAAACAAAATATCCACATACTAATTTTATACTACATGTCACATTCCAAATTTCCAATCCTAGGTAAGCAAGGTGCAATACACAAGTGCTGATAATTTAACTGTAAGTCGTGTCTTACAAGGTGGGGTCCCTGGTCTCTTCCACTGGACTGAGGTCCCTTATCATTCAGCCAGTCTGACTCCAGTGCTTGCAGAAGAGAAAGAAAAAGAAAGAGATGTGTACATCACGTTATCCTGGCAAGGGGGATGTGGGAGGACCAGCTGCCAGGACTTGATGCTGCACCTCCCTCCAGGCCTCAGGATCCCTGGCATTATCATGTTCTTTACGAACATTTTATCTGGGGAAAGACCTCCAGTTTTCTTGGAAGGGCCAACCAACATCAAAGATTAGTTGATTTGATTAAACTTGTTAACCCCCATTATGACTTGGTGGTAGATCAGGCCTCTGAAGATTGGGAGAGAGGGAGGGAAAGTCAAGAGTTAGGGCATATGCAATGGTCCTGGGGTTGGTGGGGGCTGAAGTGGGCATGCTGCCCTAGCAGGTGTCTGAAGGCCCTTGAAATATAAAAGCATATTCTTTGTGTGCAAGAGGTGGCACCCAAGAGCCAGAAGAATGAGCCTTTCACAGAGAACTCTGTTCCCCTGTTGTGATCTGAAAAGGAACTCCAAGACGTAGACAGGTGACTGACCTCAAGAACACAGGACAATGGAGAGAGTGTCAGGCTTCTGATAATGACCAAAAGCCAAGTTCAAGCCATCACAGGGTGCAAATCTACCAGACTTCTCTGTGCTAACAATATTTGGAGAGTCTTTGTTTCCCCTAATCTTCAGTGAACAAATGTGTTATGGGTTGAATGACGTCCTCCCAAAATTCGTATGTTTTGAGTCCTAACCCTCAGCACCTCAGAATGTGACTGTATTTGGACACAGGGTCTTTAAAGGGGGAACCAAGTTAAAAGGAGGTCATTAGGATGGGGTCTAATCCTGTGTGACTGGTGTCCTTATAAAGAGGGGAGATTTGGACACAGAGAGAGACACACAGAGAAGGAGCTGATATGAAGACACAGGGCGAGTATGGCCATTTGCAAACCAGGGAGAGAGGCCTGGATCAGATTCTCCTCCCCACCCTCAAAAGAAACCACCCCTGCTCACACCTGGACTTCCAGCTTGCTGCTTTGCTTTCCAGAGCTGTGAAACCATGCATTTTGGCTGCTGGAGCCCCCCACGGTCTGACTGGCTGCAGTGCTTTTTAAAGCAACCCCAGGAAGCTGATACAATGTATCAACACACAAATGGCTACTACAACATGGATGGGCCTCGAAAACATTACCTCAAGTGATAGAGGCCAGAAGCTAAAGGGCCCCTAGTGTGTGATTCCACTTACATGAAATATCCCTGGTAGCTAAACCCATAGAGACAGAAAGCTGATTAGTGGTTGCCAGAGGCCGGCAGAAGATGGGGGAGTGGGGGCAGAGTGACAAGTGAGTGATCTGGGGTCTCCTTTGGGGGTGATGGTTGCACCACAATGTGAATGTGTTACAGATCAATGAATAAAACACTTGATAGTGGTTTGTTCTCTGTGATGTGAATTTCACCTCAGTTTCAGCCTAAGAAGGTGGGGGATGTCTGTGCTTGGAAGATAAGAGCCACAGTCCAAAAGGGTGGTTCTGTGGACAGGGGCCAGTGGGAAGCGACAGGGGGCCCCAGAAACTAGTCCGCTTAAAGTGGCCATGGTGTTGGGCAGGGACCGCTGAATGAAGAGAACAGGAAGCCGCCTGACCTGGCCCCCTGTCCTAATTGTGTTGTGCCCTCCACGCCGTCCATGTGAGTCGCCAGGCTAGACGTGCGTCCTGGGCTGTGTGCCCCCGACACCGTCCACATGAGTCCCCAGGCTAGATATGCATCCTGGGCTGCCCAGGCATCTTTTGAACACCCTTGTTATGTCAGGATCTTTCCAAGCTTTTGAGTCTTGCCTCCCAAGATAGAAGCCAGGATTCCTTTTTTCCCAGTCTCCCTCGCAACTAGGGCACTGTGATGCAGACCAGAGGTGATTGCCCAAGAGCTCTGGAGCAGGTGGTGACCCGACGGAGGAGGCTTTTTGCAGAATTGATTCATGGTGAGGGTGGGAAAGGGTGTCTGGCATTCCAAGGCAGCTGAATAGGGCCCGGGATTGGGGTCCCCAGCATGTAGTGGAGGAGTGGTTTGTAGGTAGCAGGATCTGTTCTAGAATGCCATGGCCACAGAGCCTCCAGCCTTGACCCTGTGAGCCCCGGTGTCCATTATCAGGCGGCGTTTGATACCAGAACAAAGTGGGTCTTGTCAGTGAGAACCTTGACTCGAGTAGCCTGCTGATCCAGTTCTAGACAACTTGCTTGTCCCAGAGGCAGACTACCCTGCCTGGGTGGGACCCCTTCGCCCTTGCCCTCCTCTCGGGCTCGTCCTCCCCAGATGAGGGGGGCCCCGTCACCACTGCCTCGCGGATTGTTTTGTGACTTTCTTCCTGCTTTAGGCTGGACCTCACTTTCGAGGTTGGAAAGGACTGACCCCCTAGCGCGGGAATGGCAAACACACTCACGTGTTCCATGGAGCCGAGAATGTTACCCTGACCTGCTGGATGTGTATGACCTCAGGGCCCTGCCCCCGCTGCCCTCAAGTCTTAGCTTCCACACCTGATGCAATACAACGGGAAGGGAGAGAGACTTTCATGTTCCCGTGCGGGAGTGTCACAGGGAGGACCTCCACTCACCCCTCTGAGTACGATTCCAGAACATCTTGCCAGCCTCATTTTACCATAAGCAACACAGACTCTTATAGGAACTACAGTTATAAAATTCGCATAATTAGGGAATTTCAAAGGAAGCACACGCACCATGGACCATGCAGTCCTTGTCAGGAAAGAGAAGGAGCCGGTCCGGGTCAGCCGGGCAGTGGGAGCCCCCAGCAGAAGCCGATCAGGACAGGTGTGAGGGGCCAGCTCTGGAGGGCACAGGTGGGCGGAGCCTGATAGACAGCAGGGGGGACTTGTACTGACACTGTGGGCCTGGTTGGCCCCTCTGCTGTCTCCTGGCCAAGTCTCCTCTACTCCAGCCTTTGAGCGGAACGCAGAAGCCTTGAACTTACTTTGTCTGGAATGGGGAACCTCAGGAACAGACGGCCAAGAGCTTTTTTTTTTTTTTTTTTTTAACCTGGATACCATTAGCATTTGGGGCAGGGCAAACCTTCATTTCCTATTGCCAGATAAGTAGCGTCCTCGGTCCTGGCCCAGCAAATATCCTCAGGGCTCCTTTTCCCTTCCCCAGTGCTGTTGGGGCAACCGGAAGCCTCCGCTCACATCTCCCAAGAAGACCAACTCAAGGCGAGGATGCAGAGAGGTAGCGGGAAAGGGATGTGTCCAAACTCACATCCGCAGAGACGGGAGTGGAACGAGATCCCACCTTAGTCCCGAGCTCTTCACACAGGGGACACTGTGTGTGTGCACGTGGGTGTGTAAGGGAGCATCTATGCGTGACCCACACTGCATTGTCAGCCTTGCAAACCTGAGCTCTTTGCAAGAAGTCCATCATGCCCTGCGCCATGAGACTAAGCTCACAGACAACGCAAGCTCACCCACTCCCCCAGGCCCTTTTCTCTTCCCTTCGTAAGATCAGTTTGAATCACAGCCAGGGGCGCGTTTATTGGAAAATGTCTTTGTTGGATAACTGGGTGTGTTTTCAGCTCTGTTTCCATGGCAGTGGCAGCTCAGGCCACGAGGCTCACTCAAGACAGTGTCCCTCTGGCCTGCACACCTACCTTGAAAATACCTTCTCAACAGCACCCTCCCCCCAAAAAATGTTGTTGAGGAGACAGGAGACATGGTGTGGAAAGGGCTTTGCAGAATGCTTGTCACACGAGCGTGGGATGAGTGTCAGCTCGGGGCTGAACTGTCACCGGCAGATTAATGCGGGGGAGGCTGCATGAGGACAGGTGACAAGAGCAAATTGCAGGGGAAGAATTTGTTGTCCTCTGTGGCCAATGCCTTGAGGGGGCTTTGCCCGCTCAGGTCCCTCACCCTCAGTTCCCTTGGCCTCTCTGGTGGCTGCCCTTTTGCAGACTCTGAAAATCTGACCTGGGCTGAGAGACCAGAGCTCTGATGTTCTCTCTCTCTCTCTCTCTCTCACACACACACACACACACACAAAGGTAAATTGGTAAATAGAAGAGGTGGTGTCTTTGTTAATTAACTCAGTGGGGGGAATCCCTCCCCAGTGTCTATGTGGATCAAATCATCCCACATATGCACTTGAAATAGTTTACGAGTTTGCTAATTCTACGCCAAAAATAAAAATTAAAAAAGAAAAAAAGGGAAAAGAAAATCTGACCAGCAGGATGCTTTCAATTTGCAAAGGTGCCTGACGGCTCGTAATGGCTCCTGACATTCCGACTCGCTCTGCCCTCCAGCTGTGTGTCCCATGGCTTCGTCCCTTCACGGCCTCACCGAGCAGTTCCTGCGCACTGGGCGAGGGCCTGGGCTGGAGGCAGACCGTCTAGCATTGTGTCCCTGCTGAGGGCACAGGGCTTGGGAAGTCAGACAAGTGTGAAGTACAGTCCAACTCTGCTACCTGCGGGTTTCGAGGACTGGAGCTGTGTCTCCGAGCCTCAGTTTTCATATCTGTGAAATGGGGTTAATACCCATCTCATAGTTCCTTTGCGAGGATTAATTAAATCCCGCACGATGGCATGTCACGTGCTTACTGACATGGTCTGTAATCCATCACACTGGATACTTCCTTGAGTCTTAATCTTCTCATTTTATAAGCCTGGGATGATGCTACCAAGGTTGCAGTCTTGAGATGTGATTTACCTGAGACAGAGTAGGCAGAGCATTTGAAACAGCCCTAGGCACATTCTCAAGGGCTCAAATGTGAGTTCTTTCCTTTTCTCTGTGAGGCTGAGACCCTCCAGCTCTTCTTCCCCAATTCTGGTATTTTGGGTCATCTTTTTGGCCTCGTAGTGATGTCTTCACTCAATACCACCCTCCCTAAGAACATTCTGGAGAATCCCACTGGGTGGGGAGAGAGACAGACTAACGTTTCAATGAATAATTCTTGCAGAAAGCACCAGAAAATGGTCTTTAGCAAGGTGCCCAGATAATTGAAAGATTGATCTTGGGAGGCAGTTTGCCATGTGAAATGCACTGGACTCCCCCCAACCCTTTGGAGATGTTCGATATTTAATGTCTCCTGAACATACTTTTGGTGTCACTGACTGTTTTCACTTTACCAAGAGGAAATGTCAGTGGTGAACTCTAGCGTCCCAGGAAATTTTTCCTTTTGCCACCAGGACTTTTTAAGCCTGAGCTCAGCTCTGGGAAGGGTGAAGAGGACACTTCCAGCGGTGGGCTTTTTCCTGAGTAGAGCCTCTGTGTCACAGTTATGCTTGTCACTTGATTGGTGACCGCAAATGATCTCATCAATGTCACCTTTACACAAACTCTCCAATGAAAAGGACTGGATATTCTCCAAAGTGGCAAATTCCCTCCTGGCTTTGCAAAGGGTGGTAACGAGTGATATTGCTAATATAGTCATAAAACCATTATTTGCATAAGGAAAATGAAGTGGATGTGTAGATAAAATTAAACTTTAAAATGAAATATGGGTAAAACAAAAACGGTTAATGAATTTAGACACATTATCGAACAGGTAAGTATGGCGACTGATTGGAGTAGGTAATTTTAATTGGTCTCTTGAATCAAAATCAATATTGGAAAATTGTACAGCGTATCAGAAGCACCTCTATCTCTTCCTTCTGGTAAGATTTGGGTCTTTTCTGCAGGAGTCCCAGGCCCTGTCTCCTGGGGCCGGCCACCATTCCTAGTGGGCCAGGAGGGAGCAGGTCAGATCACTCTCTGTTCCTATAGAGGGCAGAGAACCAAGCCTGAAATCCCAGAAGGACTCCATCTGATCTCTGAATGAAGACTCCAGAGATGTAGTGCCAAAGCTGAGTGCCAATCTTCACCTGTGTCAACTGCAGCCTCAGGAGGGAGATTAAGGACCCTGGTTAGAGACTGGAACCAGGGAATCAGTCTTCGTGAGAGGCCTCGGATTTGTGATCTTAGTGGATGGGTGGCAAAACCACAGCAACAGAGGCACCTGCTTCTATCCCTCCCACAATCCCCACCTTCTGTAATCCTCTGGAAGCTTAGTTCTGTAAGGTTATTCACCCTCTAAGAGTCTTTGGTTGGGACCAGGTCCCCTTAGGTGGTGTGTCTTCCCTGGCATCGCCAGGAGAACACACACTGAATGGCTTAGATTAGGGGACGGCAAACCACAGTCTGCAGGACCGAATCCAGCTCACCATCTGCTTTTGTATGGTCAGCGAGCTAAGAGAAGTTTTTACATTTTAAATGGCTGGGGAAAAAAACCCCAAAAGAATAATATTTTATGGCACATGAAATTATATGAAATGCAAATGTCAGTGTCCGTAAATAAAGTTCTACTGGAGCACAGACACACCTATGGGTTTATGTATCATTTGTGGTTTTTTGACACTGTGGCGGAGCTGAGAATTTGCAACAGATACCACGTGGCCCACAAGCCTGAAACGTTCTCTTTCTGCTTCTTTGCAGAAAGTTTGTCAACCTTTGCTTCGACTAATTGCTATCCCTGCAGACCTAGAGCTGGGAGCGGCGGCTGTGTGGATGAAGGCTAGTTACTTTAACAAGATCAAGATTGTTCTGGGAAGAAGAAAAGGTGGAATCAGTGCTATGTAGGAAATTGAGGGTGTTCACTACACTTGAGCAAGTCCCCTGATTTCTCTGAGACTCCATTTCACCATCTGCGGATGTTGGGTAAAGCAGGCATATTTGGGGAACTTTAGAGAGAACTCAGGAAAAGACATAGAGATGACTGATTGACAGGTGAGTGAATGAATGAATGGGCAGTGGTCAAAGGTTAGGCTGGGAAGCTGAGCTGGCCCACATCATGCCAGAGAATTCTGGCTTTATTCTGTGGCCACAGGGGGCCTTTGAAGTATTTTAAGCAGCGAATGACAAGCGAATGACACTTGCATTGGAGAGAGAGAACATGGTATTTTGTGACCTGCTGGAGTGGAAAGGTCAGTTGGTCAGGGAGCACAAATAACAGAACGTTTCCTGAGAGGGGGCAGAGAAACACACCGAGGAAATCATGAACCTTTCCTCTGGGAGAGAGAACGGATGAGGAAAGTCTGACTCCAGGGGCTGAGATATGGGATCACATTGTAACGCACACTCAGAATCAGCCCATTAGAATGGGTGTCATGCAGTAGTCCTGGGGCGAGTGAGGGGATGGGGAGAGCATGGTGCACAAGGCACCTCATGAGAGAAAGCAAAGAATCTATCTCAGAGGCTCAGGTTCTGGTCCTGACCCCACCACTACCTTGCTGTGTGACCTGAGGCAAATGGATCTACCTTTCTGGTTTTCTGTTTTATCATCTGGAAAGCCACAGAGAAAGAGAACTCTCTCCAATAATCTAATTTCTTTGAAAACATGAATGTACTAGCTGGGACAGATCCAGGTTTTGAGAGCCCCAAAGTTGAAACACTAGGCGGTGGGGGGGTGGGGGTGTCTCGGAAAAGACTACAAAATCAGATGTGAAAGTAAAAGCTTTTAAGAAGACAAGAAATCTGACAAATTACACATTGCAAAGCCCTGAAAAACACTACAAAAACCACAAAACTCAGAAAAATATCAATATATTGTCATTAACAAATGGCTTGACAAATCCTTATACATTTTTTTCTACATTTTTTGGCTGCGTACTTTTTGATCACCTCTTTGTATAACAGTGCTTTCATTGTATTTTTCGAAGAGAGGATGGAAAGTTAATTCCCCCAGTCAGATGGAACCTTGTTTTTAATTACTGATAATTGGACTGCAGGAAACACGTGACTCCCACAGCTGCACTTGCTGTTTGCAGTCTCACGACAGGTCTGTGACCTACAAACACACAGATTCGAATATATTCAATTTGGCATGAATCTCATCAGAAAACATAAGTGTGGGGTGTGTGTGTAATTGTAGGCACAGTATCATTGAGTGAATTCCTAACATGACAGCATTTCCGCTTTTGATCGGCCATCAATGCGAACTGAACGCTCCACTCACATTATGACCTGCCTGATGTAAGAAAAACCTTGCACACGTGTGTTCCATACCTTGTTCCTGCATCTGATGCTGTGTCAGGATCCAGGGGAGCTGGCTGTGTGCAGTGGGCATTATTCTTGAAAGCCAGGATGGTTAGAGAAAGTCACTGTAGACCATGTATATATGTCCCATTGAACTAAACCAAATGTGTCTCTATTGTCCCTTAGCCAGACCCAGCCATTCAATAAGTTGTACTGGGACCAATGGCCAGCCCTAAAGGAGACATCATATTACTTCCCTACCACACATAAATACCTCCAATAAAGTCTATACGGATGAAAGACCTACATGGAAAAAAACAAAACCATAAAACCCTTAGAAGAACATCTGGGGGAAATCTCGATGGGTCATCGAGATCAGCAGAACATGAACTGTCTGGCTGCTCTTTTCTTCCACGATATCTTAAATCGGATGGAAAAGGAAAACATCATAAAAGGAGACTGATAAAATTGGCTTCATCAACATTTTAAATGTCTGTGATAACAGACACCATAAAAATAGCTACTATTTTTCAAATTGTCTCTTTCTGTTCCAAGTGTTTTGCACATATTATCTCATTTAATTCTAATTATTAGAATATATACATAAACATATATATGTTTATATGAATATAACATAAAGTATATTATTCTAAAGACGAGGATGCCAAGGCACAGAGAAATCATATAATTTTCCCAATGCCAAGTGGCTAGTTTATAGGTGACTGGACCAAGATAAGAGACCAGATAGTTTGACTCAGAAAGCTGCCCTTCTTAACTAAGTGGTTCATCTCATCTCAGCTTCTTGCCATATTATTTGTAAGGAGGTACAAAGACATGCCACAGACTGGGAGAAGGTCTTTGCAATTCATAACAGCATTGAAGGATTAGTACTCAGAATATATAAAGAACTCCTACATATCAATTAGAAAAAGACAAACAGCTCTACAGAAAATGGTCAAGGGATAAGAGCAGATCATTCATAAAAGAGAATGCCAGAAATGCCAAAGGACACATGAAAAGATGCTCAGTGTCCCTAAAAATTAGGGAGATGCAAATTAGAACAGCAAGAGATTGCATCTCGGGGGAGTGGGGGAATGCATGCTCAGCATACATGCAGAGGCTAAGAAGTCTGGTAACACCAAATAATGGGGTGGTCGTAGGGAGTCAGAGTTCTTCTGAATGTGTGAAATGTTACAATTACTTCCAGGAGTAAGTTGACAGTTTCTAACAGAGTCAAAGATATAAATGTCTCAGGATGCAGCAATTTCAAGTCCGCTTGACTCTAGTAGAAATCCTCACATTTGTGCATGGGGAGGAAAGTACAAAATATCCTTTACTGGACTGTTTCAATCACAAAACGTGGACCTGACCTAACTGGTGCTCAGGTGGGGAATGGAAAAGTTAACCTGTGGCTAATGCTTCTGACGCTCGGCAGCAATGAAAAGGAATGAATTGGATTGACATGTGTCAAACCGGATAAAGCAGAAGATCATAAATGTGAATAAAAACAGCCTGCAAAAGTGCATATAACTGATGGAAAAGTGCACAATTTAACATCATTATTGTGCAGTTTTAAAACCCACAAAAGCAGGGTATTTTGGACACTTTTATTGTGAACCATGCATTGAAAAAAGTACACAAAATGCATACCTATTTATAATTCAATTGTTATAAAGTGAACCACTGTGTAATCTAAGAGCCAGCACCCCAGAAGCACCCGTGTATCCCTTTCTAATACAATCCAGCCCCTTCTGTCCTTGTACAGATAACCAGTAGCCTGACTTCCTGTGTATATAACCCTAAAGAAAAAAAAAAAAAACTAGTTTTGCTTGCTTATGAACTTTATTTAAATGAAATTAAATTATACATATTCTTTCTAGCCTTGCTTTTCTTGCTTAACATTATATTAGGAGTATTCTTCCATGATCATGTATCTAGCTGCCCCTTGCTCATTTGGATTTCCCTTGTGTGAATATAGTAAAAAGAATTCATTCAATCTACTGAGGCTGGATATCTGGGTTGTTTCCAAATTTACACAGTGTAGTAAAAGCACGTACAAAGGAATTATGCTTCACATGGAAGCTAAGGCGTTTGCTACTTCTGAGAGGAGAAGGCGGGTTGGGGATTTTTAGATGTGAATGCCATGGCTTATTTCTTTAGCAAAAAAAACCCCCCCGAAACTGAATCAAACATGGCAAAATGTTCACACCTGTTTAAGTTCTGTGGCGAGCGCAGTGCTGTTCTGGTCATGTTCTGTACTTTTCCATGTGTTGAAGTCACTTATCATTTTTAACAGAAAAACAAACTGCGGAGTGCTTGAGGTGTGAAGTCCTTCTCTGCCACTTTCCCGGCTCCGGAGGCAGATTACAAGATTCCATCCCTGGTCCCAGACAAGCAGAATGAATTGCTCTGATGTGGAGTCTGCAGGGTCCAGCAGAACATGAACTGTCTGGCTGCTCTTTTCTTCCACGCTCACTCAGGTGGGCTGGGTAAGTGAGCCCCCACATAGCACCAGCGGGCTCCCCGCTATCCCACAGCTGCTCCGATTGTGATCATCCCACATTTGGATTCTCCCTTCAGCTGTGAGGGAACAGACAGTTGGCATCTTCAGATATGCAGCTGGTTGCACAAAGCCAGAGCACAATGAACCTTACTGGGACAGGTAGGGGGTGGGGCTGTAGCTCAGCCAATTCTGTCTGGATTGCCTGCCAGGGTGGGTCCGGGCACCAGGAGGGGAAAGAAGGGGAGGTTATGACTTCAGTCCATTGTGGGGTGGTGCAAGGACTTACCTTGACTCAACTGTTTGGGACATGACTGGATGAATCTGTCCCACAGTGTTCCCCTTTTGCCTATAACTGCCCCTCAGATTCCACCATTAGAGAGCCATTTCTTTTGAGTTAAGCCATGTGAATTCTGAGCAGAAAATGAGCTCTAAAACAGATGGGGGTGGAGAAGGAGTGATCGCTGTTTAATACTTCATAAGAGCCAGGCACTTAGCATATAGCTTTTCATATACACTCTCTATTTTCCAGATAAGAATACCTGTGAGTCGCTCACAGCCATACACACAGAAAGTTGTAGGGCCATGGGGCGCCTGGGTGGCTCAGATGGTTAAGCATCTGCCTTCGGCTTGGGTCATGATCCCAGGGTCCTGGGATCGAGCCCCACATCGGGCTCCTGGCTCAGCGGGGAGCCTGCTTCTCCCTCTGCCTCTCTCCCTGCTCATGCTCTCTCTCTCTCTCTCTCTATCTCTGTGTCTCAAATGAATAAATAAAAATCTTAAAAAAAAAAAAAAAAAAGTTGTAGGGCCAGAAGTCCATGCCAGGTCTGTCAGCTTCTGGAATCTTCAAACCATGCTGCCTCCCAGTGATCGAGTTCTATGGGATTCCAATCCTCTATGCTGAAAGGCACCTCTCTGATGCTGCTGACTTTTTTTTTTTTTTAAGATTTTATTTATTTATTTGACAGAGAGAGGGAACACAAGCAGAGGGAGTGGGAGAGGGAGAAGCAGGCTCCCCGCCGAGCAGGGAGCCCGATGCGGGGCTCCATCCCAGGACGCTGGGATCATGACCTGAGCCGAAGGCAGACGCTTAACCGACTGAGCCACTCAGGCGCCCCTGATCTGCTGACTTAAGCCCTGGTCTTAGACATGAGATCTGGAGTAGGGGAAGTGACTAGCCCAAGGTCAGATGACAAATTAGTGCTAGAGGTGGGGCCGAGTCTTCTGACCTCAACTACATGTGTCCTGAAGTTATACCACAAAACCTGTCACTCCACCCATCTGGGGTGGGCTGGGGTGCTTGGAGTAATTCTGTACCTACACCCTGGACAGCTAAGGGATTGCACGGAAGGGAAGAGCTCTGGACAATGAGGCAGGGATCTGGCCCCGCTTTGCCTTAGCTGCTTTCTGCCCCCACATGCAGGAGCCCATGCCTTCCTGCCCCTTGACCTACTTGATCCTACAGGGGTAGGACGCTCCGTACCTAAAATGGAGGTGATGATACCTACCCTACGGGCCTGTTATGACAGTGAGGCGAGTTTTGGAAAGTATTTGGAAGCAGCGAAGTACTGAGCAAATGCCAGTTGCCAGTGTTTGTTCTTATGAAATAAGCCCATGGTCCCTTGGCCAGGGTGGGTACTTCTCGACCCTTTGCTCTAACTGCTCTAGCAACATGGTCCAGATTCAGCCTGATTGCTCCTTTAACTGACAGGCCTCGAGGACAAAAAATGCCTGTTAGCGTCTCTTGGGTCTTTCGCATTTGTAAACCCTTAATCTTGCACGCACGCATTGGATGTTTAGTAAGAAGTTAGTGATTCATTCATTCATTCATTTACGAAAGTTATGGAGGCCTTCCAGCCATAGGAAGAACTCACCCAGTTTCCCAAAGGTCTCTGATCAAATATACAGAATACACCATCATGCATGAAAAGGAAGGTGACAGGTAACTCATGAAGTAATGAACCGCCTAAAACCAATCAGTGCTACTACAATAAAATCCCAGATCTGGTCAGAAATCTGAGAGTCTGTCAAGAAATACTGTACCGATCTACTGAACATTTAGTCTTAGAGTGTTTTGTTCAATAAAAATGAGAGGATGTGCTCCTTTTGCTTATGAAAGAAAAAAGAAGGAAAGAAAAAAAGAGTTAAAGAGGCACGTAAGGGTTTTTTGTTTTTTGCTTTGCACTGTTTACACACAAATTTTCCAGTCCCAATTTGGTGACAGCCTTGGGTGATAGCTACCATTTTTTCCAAGTTTGTCATGACATTCTTAAGATAGGATCAAAACAAAAGAGATGCTAATTAACACACGGACTTCTTTTTCTACACTCTCAGAGTGTTTCCTTCTTTAAAAATTAAGAGTTAATTTTTATCAAGGTAATGCACGCGTCTAGTTTTTCAAATACCAAATAGCACTCAAAGGGCTTGTAGAAGTCACTTCAGTCCTCTGCAGGGCTTTATCAACCCCCTATCTTGCTCTCTAGAGGCAATCACTGTCTATTCTTTTAGCTATTTCTTCCAGTATTTATCTCCATATTTCTGAATAATATGTATAGCTGGATGATAAATAGATTTTTGCTTTCATCCCCAAATTGCAGCTATGGCTTCAAAGCTGAAAATAACAGGTGCTAAGAACTCCCACAGTCTAATGAGAATTGACAGGATGGCGAGACTAATCTCCCAAGCTCTTACTAACATGTGGCAGAAATAATCAGAACAGATAATGCTTGTCCAGGTCCTGTTTTAAACTCCTTAGATCCATTGACTCATTTAACTATCGTAGTGACCTTAAGAAATCCTGCTGTTTTACAGATGAGGTCACTAAGGATTAGGCAGGGGAAGCCATTCTGACCGATGGCAGAGATGGGTTTCTATCTCAGGTGGTCTGGTTCTTGAGAGGTCTTGACCTCTCAATGGCCTTGCTGTTCCTTTTCCACTCCAGCCTCGATGGGCAGAACACCAAAAACTCTCAAAGGCTTTTGCCTTGGCGAAATCATGATAAGGATGCAGGATTTCTTACAGACCAAGGGGGTGCTGGGGAAGTTAGCCAAGCTTGAGCCATTTTGTTGACACTCTGCTGGAAGGGATAGTCGCAGCGAGAGGCCAGGATGTGTCGTTAGGTGGGGTCCGAAGAGGTAAACCTGGGGAAGGCTCCCGAAGGCCCTTCCAAAAAGTCATATGGGTGCTCTAGGAGGGAAATCAGCACCAAAAATCTTGCCATGTGGTTGAGCACTAAGATGAGCCACGGTTAACTAGGAGGTGACATTAGCAATATCAGGTCAACATAGAGATGTTTGCCCCTTTACTCCGATCCCCACTTCCTGACCAAACAGGAGGGGGCTGAAATGGCCAACATGCATTGAGTTCCTTGGCTGAGCCTCAGCCCAAGATGGGGGAGAAGGAGAGCTTTCAACAGGATCTGAGATTGCAGTGTTGAAATGAAGGAAGGTGGATTGGACATTTCACACCTTTCTTAAAAGGATCAGAAAGCTGTGGGGCCTGGCCAAGAGGTTATTAAGTGAAGGGAAGATGAAATTCAATATAGCGCAGTTGAAGGCAGAGATCAGAGGAGAAAAATAAAAGCATCTCGTGTTTATACCCTCATCACGGACTGAGCGCGCTCCCAGTTGTGGACACGGGTGCATTCACTGAATACATGTGTTTTTTACTGCTTCTTGTTGATTTATTAGTTTAAATATGTTCTGTTGTTTTTTTTAATTCTTGCGGTAAATGATGAATTAGATCTTTTTCATGCTTCCTCCCTGCACACAAAACTTTCCTTCCCTAGCCTACCGATTCAGCTACCTGTTTAGAAAAATCAATCACAACATTTATATTATTATGGCTGTCTAAATATTGTTCACAAGTGGGCCATACTTTTACTATGCTTACATTTCCTTTCTTAGAAATGTGGGGGAATAAATAATTAACTTTATTTTTCATTTACATTGTTTTCTATATACATCTTTGAACATTACCATCAGACCTGTCAATCTCGCCAAATGCTCACACATGTGAAATCTCTCAATTGTTTTTCCCCCTTTTGAGTTATCTCTCCTGAAAGTTCAATCTTCAGTGCCTGTTCTCTGAATTGGCTGCATGATGTTATCCTGGAAATTCCCTTGGTGAAGTTTTTGTATTGGATTTAGTTTTCCCAGATCCTAAGACTTTTTTTCTTTCCCCCCTTTCTTGACTGGCTAGAACTCTTTGTTTCTTTGTTTCCTTCCTTCTTTCTTTCTTCCCTCCCTCCTACTCTTCCTCCCTTTCTTCCTTCCTTCTCCTTTCTTTCTCTTGCCATTGCATGTCTGAAAATGTCTTCATTATAGTTTTATATTTTTTGCTCATTGGCTGGGTAAGATATTCTGGATTTGTATTAAGTTGGATTTTCTCTCAAAGCAGAGGCTGAGACAAAAATATACGTTTAGGTGGTTGAGACTGTTCCAGGGAACAAGAGTGAGGGATAGGGAGAGTGGAATAATGACCCAAGGAAAGACGATATCAAGATACGCTGTTGGGTTGGCCAATGCTATGAGGGACTGGTGCTCCATCTTGCCAGAACCTCGTGTGGAGTTTATATGGAGGACAAAAGGGAGAAACATGAATCCATCCATCAGCTCCCATCTTTCATTGGTCATGGGTGTCCTTGTGGAATTTATTCCTCTTTATTTGCTGGTTGTGCATATGTAAACACCATGGTTCCCATAGCCATTTCATGCCATGGCATCAGAGGAGCTGGAGGATAGGAAGCGAGGGGTATGTGGTGTGCAGTTGGGGTGAGGGGCTATCCAGGTGCACTTCGGAAGCCCACTGTTCAGAAGTGGTTGCCCCAGTAGCAGCTGGAACGAGAGTTAGGACTGAAAGTTTGGCAGTGATGCACAGAAGTAGTGGATACAGCCTATTCTTGCACCATCCAGATCTATTCAAGCCCTTCATTAAGCCCAATTCATCACATGATCTTCTTTAAGATGGCAGCTGGCCAGTTCCAAAAAGACATAATACAATTTTTTTTTAATTATTACTCTAATAACCTATAGGTTCCACTGCGGCAGTACTCTGAGGATCATGTTTAATGTTTATCATCTTTCTCCTACATCATCCTTTTGAGATTTCCCTCACCATTAGCCGAAATTCCACTTGGTTTAGGTTGATTGTTGTTGGGGTGACCTAGATCATTATTCCTGAGGGGTCTGAGCCCTGAGTTGCTTTGCCTTTCTCGGTTCTGTTATTGATCACTAAACATGTCCTTATCAATCCGCCATGCTCACCGGGCATGACATCTGTGAGGAATGCCCCGGTGAATCCCTTGAGTTCCAGACATACTTCTCCCTCTCTCTCTCTCTAACTCTAGAGCCTCTCGGTAATTAGGGTTAATTATGGCTTCACATGGAGTTACTCTTTTGTTTACTAGTCTCTTTGACACAAGGACTCCAAAATGACCTGAGGGTAGTCGTAGTTTCAAGGTCAGTGAGCAAATGGTAAAATTCTTTGTAAAATTTTAATGTTAATAAATATACTTCATAAGAGATCTTTCTTGCTTTCTGACTGTTCCTTTTTCATAGCTTCCTGTACTCCTTTCGTGACTGCTGTATCTTCTTTTCTCCCTCTGAAGACAGATTTTGGGGACAATTTTTTGTATTTAGCTTTATTTTCATTTCCTTCAGGTTCCATTTTAATCTGCTTGTGTACTTTGTTGTCCCTCTTTCATGTTTAATTAATAGTTAGAAGTTTGGAGATCCTTAAAATCCCATGCATATTTAAAAGTGATTTTAAAGAGCTGAATGAAATCCTGTGGTTGGGGGATTCTGAGTTGGGGGATCAAGCTGTGATGACTCCTCTCAAATGTTAGTATGTTGACTTCTTGTCTCTGAGGCTATTCTGTGTCTCAAGAGAAGAGTCCTCTAATCTTTAGTCTTGAGTACCATTGGCTAGTTGTAGGGGGGCAGTGAGAAGGCCAGGAAATAGAGGCTTGGTGACCCATATTTATTTTGTAGACTTTCACTTAATTTCCCACTTTTAGTCCTACATTTCGTTCATGTTCTCCACCTTATGTCATGCCCCTAAATTTGGAATTACTCTATTTTGGTTCCTCCAGAGAATAAGCTTTCTGTTTTCTGTTTGGAGAAATAGTTACTTATCCACAGTAAGTTTGAGAAGGTACCTGCTCTGTGCACTGAATTTCAACCAACCTAGCTATCATCAGCCCCACACCTGGTAGCTGCCTTCTTTGCACCTGCTGCTGAGCCCACTCAGAGCTCCAAAGGATGATCAGTCAGCTCATTTTCCCCAGTATTCTCCTTTGAGGATCCTGAGTTTATTTCATCTTGATATTTTCATTATTATGCCATCCCTTCAGTTCTTCCAGAAAGCTGTTGAACTCTTCTGTCTAGACATGTTTCCTCTAAATTCTCCTTGTCCTGGGGCGCCTGGGTGGCTCAGTCGTTGAGTGTCTGCCTTCGGCTCAGGTCATGATCCCAGGGTCCTGGGATCGAGCCCCACATCGGGCTCCCTGCTCCGCGGGAAGCCTGCTTCTCCCTCTCCCACTCCCCCTGCTTGTGTTCCCTCTCTCGCTGTGTCTCTCTCTGTCAATAAAAAAAAAAAAAAAAAAAAAATCTAAATTCTCCTTGTCCTTGTTTTTTTTTTTCTTCTTGATTTTTGATTGTGATGAAATACGCCTCACATACAACTTGCCATTTTAACCATTTTAATTGTACAACTCAGTATCATCGATGGCATCATGATGTTGTGCAACCATCCCCATCAACTGTTTCCAAAAATTTTCATCATCCCAAACAAAAACTCTGTACCCATGAAGCAAGAATTCCTCATGAATTTGTCTATCTTCACAAGTTTGTCCCTATGGGTTTGCCTATTTTGGTTACTTTGCATTAGTGGGAATCATACAATATTTGTCATTTTGTGGCTGGTTTATTTCACTTAGTATAATGTTTTCAGGGTCCATCCCTGTTGTAGTGTGCAATAGAACTTTGTTCCTTTTTATGGTTGAGTGATACTTCATTGTGGATAGACCACTTTTTTGTTCATCCATTCATTCACGTGGCTTCCACTTTTTGACTGCTGTGAATAAAGCTGCAATGAGTATTGGCACACAATACCTGTTTGAGTCCCTGTTTCCAATTCTTTTGGATATTATCTAGGAGTGGAATTGCTTTTTTTTTTTTATTCTTATGTTAATCCCCATACATTACATCATTAGTTTTAGATGAAGTGTTCCATGATTCATTGTTTGTGCATAACACCCAGTGCTCCATGCAGAATGTGCCCTAGGAGTGGAATTGCTTTTGACTACTACTGATTCAATCTCTTTTTATAGATCTATTGAAATTCTCTATTTCTTGTTAAGTCAGTTTAGATCATTTGTATGTTTCTAGGAACCTGTCCATTTCATCTCAGGTACCCAATTTGTTGATGTATAATTGCTGATAGCATTGTCTATCATACTTCTTATTTCCATAAGATCAGTAGTAATGTCCCTTCTTTCATCTTTGGATTTGGATATTTGCATCTTCTCTCTCTCGTTCTCTTTGTCAGGCTAGCTAAGCATTTGTCAGCTTTGTTAATCTTTTGAAAGAATCGACTTTGGGTTTCACCAATTCTCTCTGTTGTTTTCCTATTCTTGATTTTACTCATCTCTGCTCTATTGATTATTTCCTTCCTTCTGCTAGTGTTGGGTTTATTTTGCTCCTCTTTCTCTAGTTTCTGATGTTGTAAAGTTAGCGTATCGATTTTTAAATGTAGCATTGATAGCTATTTCCCTCTGTGTACTCACTACATGTACTGCAACCCATTAGTTTTAATATATTGTATTTTTTTGTTTTGTTTCCATTCATCTCTAATTATTTCCCAATTTCCCTTGTGATTTGCTCTTAGATCCATGTGTTAGTTTTCACATATTTGTGAATTTTCAGTTTCTTTCTGCTGTTAATTTCTAGTTTCATTCCATTACAGTCAGAGAAGATACTTTGTATGCTTTCAGTCTTTTTTAGTTTATTTCGACTTGTTTTGTGCTTGACACATGGTCTTTCCTGGAGAATGTTCCATGTGCACTTGAGAATTGCTTTCTGCTGTTGGTGGGAAGAGTGGCCTATAGATGTCAGTTAGGTATGGTTGGTTTATTGTGTGGTTCAAGTCTTCTCTGGCCTAGGTGTTCCATCCGTCATTGAAAGTGGCATCCAGAGGTCTCCTCCAATTATTATAGCATCCTTGGATTTGATAACTTTTCTTTCCTTTAGTTTTATTTTAGAGGGATTGGAAAGAGAAATGGTCCAAGTCAATTATTCAGGTTTAATTAGACCCCACTATTAGAATAGTGTTTTATTCTATAAATAACAAAGGCAATTTATATTTTTAAGGATCTACCATATGGAAAGGACTGCATTAGTTTCTTCCACAATTATCTCACCAAAATCTTTATGAGACCCTTTGAAATAAGTATCATGACTAGCATTTTACAGACGAAGAAACCAAAAGCCAAGTTTCTTAGGAAACTTGCCCAGGATTACACATTAGTAAATGGCAAAGCCAAAATTCAATCTCTGGTCTGTCTCATTCTAAAGTAATGTTCTTGGCACAACATCATGTTACCTTGAACATTCTTTGGTTTCCACTTTATCTCATGGGAGCCTCAAACATCCTTTGAGTTGGATAAGTCCAATATGTGTCTTTTTGTTTGTTTGTTTTTTACTATTGCTTCTTGATAAACCAGGAAGCTGAGGCCAAAGGAATTAAATAACATTTGTGAACATATAACATAGTTTCACAGTAAAGCCAGAGCTATGACTTGAGCTCCCTTAAGTCTGAATCTCATGCTCTTTCTCTGACAATACTTGAATCCTAGGTTCGAGGAAGACCAAAATAGTGATGTTATCTAATTTTTAAAAATTTGTACAAAAATCCAAAGAGAGGCTTTCTTATCCCAAATAAACAGCCAAAGGTAAATACCTATGGAATGAAATGCTAGCAGAAATTATGTTTTCTTTTTAAAAATGAACATGTGTTTAGGGAGAGGGTGTACACAGTAGGAGTACCAGAGTCCTGTGGGCCCCCAACACATGAACAACAAAGACCATCCTTTAAACAAAACTGCTGACCCCTTACTCTCCCACCCCTCCAATCAGTGATTTCAGATCTAATAGAGCATCCAGAAGCTTCCGTGGTAGATCTCTATACTGGCCATGGGCAGCACACTCTTTTTCCCTCGGTTGAAACTGACTTTGGGGGAGTCCCAGTCAGCAGGCAGGAGAAGCCTCCATCCCTGCCCTTCTCCCAGCATGCGCTGTCTGTCGCTCTTAATGGGGAAATGATCAGCTCCTGCTTTCCCTGTCTCTCCTGATTAGAATCTCGGTGTCTTCCACACTGGGGACCAGACTCAGTGTGTTTCTGAGCCAGCCCCAGCCAGGGTGAAAGTTGACCAGCAGTCTCAGGCTTGCCAGGGTGACAGGGGCCTGCTGCTTGCTGTTTCCTGTCCTTCTGGTACTGCCTGACACTGGCCTGGCTGTGTGGGTTTATGCAGAAATAAGGGAGTTCTGCCTTTCTCCATCTACCCTTCAGTCTGCCCTGGGACTGGAGCTCTAAAGTATGCCCGCCCTGGTCTTAGACTGCCACTCACTGCAGGGGCTGAAATCTCCTCTCTCTTGTTTCCAGATCCCAGAATGGTCCCACTACGAGGGGAGGGACCACTTTTTGTCCTTGTTTGGCAACCTGCCCTGCCTGCTGGTTTGAACCCCTTTGTGGAGCTCCTGCCTGAACCATCCTGGAGCTCACTGATCCTTTTGTGCTGCTGTGCATATTGGATAATCCAGGCAGTACTGGTCTTAGACCCCGGCGAGTGGCTTCCGCCCTGGCTCACACATTTTAGAGAGTCCCACTAAGGTGATCTTCCAGCCAGGGCATCCCCTTGTGGCAAGAAACTACCAGGTCAAGGGGATGTGCCCACCTAGAACCCATACCTTTCCCCTCTAGACCTTGCTCCAGATACTTGAGATGCAAGAATTTTTTTTTGCCCCACCAGTTATGAACCTGTTTCCAGGGCCTTCGTGGGTTTCTCCCCTACGTGCTGCACCTCTCTGGGCTTGAGGCTTAGCCAGAGGTAGTTCTTCATGTGGGGTGTGGGAAGAGTTTGGACATGTATGAGTGTGTGAGGCCTGTTGCACAGTGGGATACAACTTGGGATGGAAAGAAGGGAGCCAGGGGAGGGGGTTAGGGGGCCAAGGGTTCCGCAGTGCCACACTGAGCACGGAACATAGCAAAAGCCAAGAATTCTACATTCCTGTGTGGCTCTTCAGGTTGCTGTGAAGGTCTGTTTGTCAAAAAACAAATGTGTGAGAGAACCCATTTTATTATTGAGCACTCTGTTAGCTTGGCTTATAACTTGTTAATATTTTTTCTGAGTGGCACGAGGCCTCCATTTGTTCTCTTACCCTGGACCCCACAGAGGTCCGAGGTGGGTCTGGGCTTAGCTCTTGTCCCATTCAGTCCCAGTTTCCTCACTGTCACTTGCTTTCGTTCTTGAGAGCCAGATATCTCATCCCCAGGACAAGCCACTGTGTGACACAGACTAGCCCTTCAGCATTACAAGAGGCAGACAGAAGCAAAATCCATCTAGAAAAATTAGAATGCACTAATAGAAATCACAGGGGCTTTAGAAACCAGGAAGCCTACATCCTAGCTCGGCCAGCAAAGTAATTTGATTTCTTCAAGCTCTAATTTCCTTGCTTGATACATGGGGGAGATATCCTTTACTTTAA
This sequence comes from Neomonachus schauinslandi, assembly GCF_002201575.2. Taxonomy (NCBI): domain Eukaryota; kingdom Metazoa; phylum Chordata; class Mammalia; order Carnivora; family Phocidae; genus Neomonachus; species Neomonachus schauinslandi. Next base: position 165,581,208 of record NC_058407.1, on the reverse strand, counting down.
GGTTGATGAGGATTGAATAAAACGTGCCACTCCAGCGTCTTGCACAATGCCTGGTCCGTAGTCAGCACTCAGTAAACAAGCCTCGCTCTCCTGCTAATTTTGAAAGGTTTCATTCTTCTCAAATAGGATGAACCAATATTCACTCATGGGCTTTTCCAGAATATTGCATGGAAAAGACATTTGCCGCTGGAACCTGACATCTGTCCTAAGAACGATCCTTCCCCTCGCCACCCAATCTATTCTTGGACACCTTCACCCCTCCTCTCGTCTCCCAAGCTGTCCACTCAGCAGCTTTGGGAGGTTGCTTTCCCAGCTGCACAGGCTGCTTCCATTTTGCTTCACCCTTGTTTGCAATGATCATCCAGGATTTTGTCTTTGTTGCCTTTGCCATGAGCTTTTCCCATAAGCAGTTCCAGAGTGTATATTTGAACACATCCAGATTGACCTTCCCCCTCTTAGGCTCTGGCTATCATGGTAGGTCTGGGTGTGGGCACCACCCGTGGTTGGATTAGGGCCACGAACGAGGCTGGTATGTCCCATCTTCTCGGGACTCGGAAGGCCGAAGATGAGGTAATCGCCTAATTCCAGAAAACCAAGAGGCAACGATAAAGTCCTTTGCAGTGCCCAGAAGAGAAAGCAAGGAGCTTCATGCCTAGCAGACTTCCAGGCAAGCTACACTGTAACTCCTCCAAGTCTTCATTATAAGTTGGTGTGTTACAGGTTTCTTGGCAAAGCTGAATTTTTAAAATTCTAATTTGGGTTTGTTCAATTGAAAGAGAATAAATTTTAGCCTATAAATAGAGTTCTATAACCAAACTGTCAGAGGGAACCTGGCTGCATATATGTAGAGGATATATAAAGAGGTGAACATTTGGCAGGGAGAGAATCTAGGATGACTGGAATTACTAGAACCTTCTAGCTAGGAAATTCTCTCATAGGCTAGGGTCTCACAAATGGTACTCCATCGACCCAGCTGCCCAAGGAAGAAGGGAACATGGACCCACTCTTGCCTTTGTCTTTCCCATGCCCTCTGCAATCATGAAATCCTAGTCTTCCACCTCCTTGATATTCCTCAACTCCCTTTATCTCCCAACATCCCACTGTTACTGTCTTTTGACAGGCCTTCCCATAGTCTCCTAAGTCACCTGCTGCCTCCAACCCAGACAGAACCTCTCTTGGTTCCCAGGGGGCAAGGAGAGTATGTACATGATGGTTTCCAGGAGCTGGGGCAGAAAGATGGATCCAAGAGCTGGGGATGAGACAGAAGGGCTATTTCAGGGATAGGTCAGAGCACAGCAGTCAGAGAATGACCATGCATCCCAGGTGCTCCCAAGAGCATGAGGGTAGAGAGAGAGATGGGCTCTGAGAACTAACAGAAGAACTAATGGGTTCCAAAATGGCTGGACTTTCTGGAAGCCCTAGAATCACACTTGAGAACCAATGCCTTTTAGTTTGGGTACTTCCCGACCTGAGAAACAGATTTGAAGACAAAGGCTTGAGTGCAGGTAGTTTATCTGGGCAATGTTGGCATGGAATAGGAGTGAGGGACTCATGCGGAAGGATGGAAAACAAGCTCAAGGTTGAGTGATGGAGTTGGCTGCCACCATGGAAGACGGTGCTTGATCCCCAGATCTAGGGACAGGAACAGCTGGTACCTGTGCAAATAAATCCTTTATGCAACTCTTCAGATTTCCCAGTTTGAGTATGTCACCTGTTTCCTGCCTGGATGCCAGTTATTACAGATTGGATCGGTTGGGGCATTTAGGGAGTTCTGATCATCAGGTCTGGGAGCTTAAAGTCTTGAGCAGGGAGCAATATCATCTGCCTGGGTGAAGGGACTGAAGAGGATTCCTGCAGCTGTCCCATGCTGTGGCCTCAGGCCAGTATCAACCAGGAAGTGAGGGGTACACACTGGTGATGACAGCAAAGAGCTGTGTCATTGTATCTGCTTGAAGCTGGGGGACATCGGCTCAAACAAAAGTGCTCACCAAAGTAGCCACTGGAGGCACAAGTGGGGCTGAGAGAACCTGTGGCAGCATCCAAGGAAGGTCCATTATTTCCCAGGGGTCCTGACAGCCTCAGGTTCAATGTGACCAGTCGAGGCTCAAAGTCACATCCAGGTGTGGTGTGGGACTGAGTGTTGCCTGCCTTCCAGTCGCTGCTCCTCTCTCCTCTGCCCTGCTCTCTCTGTGCCCCGGAGGATGACCTGTTTGGACTGCAGCCACAGGCTTCCTCAGCCTCTGTATTCTGGTTGAGCTCAGCCCCTGGTGGCAGGGGCAGGGGGCTCAGGACTTGAATCTCCTAGCTCCCTTCCTGCGAGGTTGCCACAGCCTGCCCGCATCGCTGCACAAAATGCCACGGCCCAGTCAATCAGCCCTCTCTCTCTTTCTGGGTTCTGGTAAGCCCACTCCTCCTCCTGTCCTTGCAGCCCCGGGGGCGGTGGGGGGTAAGAGCTTGTACTCTTGTCACTGGCTCTTTTCATTATGCTTCCTTCCAATTTCCTTGTCTTAGATCCACCTAGATCTAGAGCCCCTGTGGACGGGAGGAACTGGGTTTCACACCCAGGAGCAGTCCTGGAGGGAGGGGGGAGGGGTCAGACCCAGGAGGCAGCTGGGAACTCGGAGATGGGCCAGCCAGCCTGGCTGGTTGATAGGCGTGGCTCATGGACACCAACACTCAGTTCCCTCCAGAAATTCAGACCCAGGCTACAGAGCAGCAGATAGTGTCCAGACCCCACTTTCTAGAGGGGCAGGTACTCCTAATGCCCCTGCTAGCCCCAGGGCTCTGGGCGAGCTGCTGGGTCCGGCTGAAGGAGCAGGTACAGAAAGTGCAGAGCAACCATGGGGGTGGAAGGAAGCAGATGCGTACTGAGCAAGCATCCTCACAGCTCAGGTGCTTCACCTGGATTCTCATTTGCTCTGCATAGCTGCCCTTGAGGCTGCTCTGGTCATCCCCGTTCTAGGGCGAGGGACCACGAGGCTTAAGCAGGTTTGATAAATTCCCCTAAATCACCCAGACAGGATTCACACCAATGCTTATTCTGCTATAGATCCCAACGCACTCCTCCCCTAGGTGGGGGGGTCCTCAGCGTGCTGTGTGGGTAACCCTGTTGAATGTTGTTCTCCCTCCGTCCCCAAACCCCCATCCAGCCGAGTCTCCTAATGTTGATCTGAAGGGTAATTTTCTTGTCAACTCTATAATTAATGGGCCGCACACTACAGTGGCCCTCTGTTATTCTGCTTCTCGAAGATATATTTCAAAATGAATAGCTGTTTAACCAATCACTTGGCAGACGCATTACCCTTAGGTGTTTCTGTCAGTCAGCGTTTTCACACATTGAGCCTGAAGTAGGCAGAATCAATTTGGGTATCTGCTCTGGGAACGTGAAAGCAGGCACAAATTAGAAATTCCTGGAATATCAGAACTTGTCGCCTATTAGCACTGAACGGAGCGCGGATTGCCCTTGCAAACTCCTTGGCCCTGCGCTCCGGTGCTTTGGCATTGTCTGCCACTTTTAATAAAGCAGGAAGAGATCTTTTGTAATGGCTCTAAGATAATGTCTGTACAGCATGTCTGTTCTTTCTCGGCAATCAGAGCATTGACTTTGTAGCTCCCTCCACAAAAGCTTCAGGCGGTAGTTTTATGAAATCTCAAAACTTCTGCTGGCCCAGGAGTGGGAGAATGAAGAGGGTATGCATGTGTTCAAAAACAAAATTGTGACACACTCGAGGGGTGCTCCAGAGATGTCTTTATGGGAAGAGAGTTTTACAAGATGCTCACTGATGTTGGGGGTTATTAATAAAGGATTTGGAAGACACGGTGATTTCTGAGAACCAACCATCCCAATTGACCCGGCCCCTTGCCCTGCCCCCCCAGTGTTTGAAGAGGCAGAGATACTCGTAGAAACATTGCTGGGGCCCAGTGCTTGGCCCACACTGGAGGTCACTTACCTGTTGGTGGACCACCATTGGCTAGGTATCTCTCTGCCTGAGAGGGTTCTCCTGCTATAAGACTATGCTCGGCTCTTGAGTTCATGAACACGCTGGAAGAGTCAGGAGTCCCTAGGAGCAACTCTCAGCCTATGAGTGAAGGAGGTTGGTGAATACACAGTCCAACTTCCACATCGCTCAATGGGAAACTTATGAGGTGAATTCATATGGTTTTCCTAGGGGCTCCCATGGGATTGAGCCTGGTTGCCCATAGTAGGAAGATATTGATTGACAACCCCATTTTGCATATGTGAAAGTAGAGGCTCTGAGAAGATCATGGTCTTTCTTCTACACTCCATTCACACAGAGTAGATGTGTCTCACCTCACCCCTCTTGGCCCACATTTACCTTAGCCATTGCTGCCAAAATCTAGCTCCACACATAGGTGGTCTGACAACTCCTTGTCTCAACCGAACTATGAATCAATCTTTCTGTTTCAGATTTTCTCAGAGTCCATGGAGTGGAATACCTGTGGGAAACTTCCCAGGATCGAACATGCTCAGATTCCAAATGTGAGGGAATTACTGTCCTCTGGGCCAGCCCCTGTTGATGGGAGATAGAAGTCCACTGTTGGGTCAATGCTCCCCTCCTCTGCCCGACTGGTGGACATGTTATGTGACCAAGAGGCTCTCAGAGGGACCAAGGTCCAGGTGCCCTCTGAAGTGACCAGCTCATGAACATACCTCCCTAGCTGCTTTCCCTGCTTTCTTGAGGTACTTTTCCAGTCCTCTACTTCTGAGTCCCTTCAAACCCAAACCAAACCAAACCTTACCTGGACATCGGCCATATGAGGATGTGCTCTCTGGAGGAATGCATGCACAACAGCTGAGACCAGAATCATCCCTAGAAAGCACACTCTTAGGATGGGATTTGGAAATTGGACCTCTCACTAATCCATCAGATGGCAAGGCAGACCCCACTGCTGGGAAAGTGGGGTGTTGAGACCCCTGGTCTGCAAAAGTCTCACAGTGACTGAGATTCCCAGTGATGGTGGATCAAGAGGAGGTGTGTGGCAAGTGAAGCATGGGCTTAACTCAAGCAGGGGAGTTTGACATGTATGGGACAACATTCAGGACAGAGCTTCTGGAGTTGGCTGCCTCCTGTTAACAGATTTTGAAGCCTCGAAGAAACAGAATGAAGACTCAGGGCACATTGTGGACATCAGAAAGTCTCTGTGGAAGCTCCGTGGAAGAGCTCTCATGTTTCTTAGTTACTGAACAATCTGTGCTGAAAATGAGGCTCAGGATTCAATTTTCAGGAGAACCAAGATAGAAAAAAACTGGATGCAGAGTCTTGATAAGTCTCTCCCACCAAGTGAGGGCCTTACTAATGAAGTATTGGTACCCTGAGAGCAGGAATGGGGACTTTTGTTGGTGGCCTGAGAATCTTGAAACTGGGTTTTCCTGATCTGTCAGGTCAGCAGAAGTAGTTCTCTCCCTTGATAGAGAAGAACAATTTCTCCTTGTCTGGAGGTCTGCAAAGAGCTCACATGAAGCAGTCACTTTGCAAGATGAGGCTCATTCACCTCATGACCCATCCCTTCATCCTGCCATTGACTCCAGAAAAATAACAAGGGGCAGGCTACAGTAGGGTGCAGCCACCCCCCTCCCAACTCTGGAAGGAAATGACATACTCACCCGAAGAATTGCAAGACTTGGCATATATGCACTGGGACAAATCGTAAGAGGAGCTGGGCCAAGAAAAGAGATGAATTCTGCAGCGGGACTAGGCTGTGTGGACAGATATCTTGCTGCTAAGGCCGTATCCTCCAGCAGGTCTGATGCTATTAGAGATACCCACAAATCTCAATTGGAGAGTCAGAGTGCAGACCCCTGGGACTCCAAAGCATTCTGAAGCGAGGCCATGCCTTCTGTGGCAGAGAACTGCTTGCTGTTTGAAAAATCATCTCCTGGCATGGTGTGCCTTAGGAGAGACTGAACACCCATGGGCCGTCATGGGACTATGAGGACAAAGTTGCCCACTGTTAGCTAGGGATCCTCAAATATACTTGAGTCATAATTGAGTAGGCAAAGCAACAGCTTATTGTATGATGGAAATGGGACATTTAGAACTGGGTCTGAACAATTCCCAAGGGCACAAATAAGAAACACGAACAGATGGTCTAGACTTGGATGTTAAGTACCTCTCTAGGACTAATGCTTCTCCTTGAACTTATACTAATGGATTCATGGTGTTCCATCTGATCAGCTGATAGAGGAGAAATTCAGCCATGGTTCAGCGATGGGTTAATACATTTAACATGCTAATGTTATATGTAAATATATAGTAATATATATAATATATAGTTGTATGTAATTATATAATTATGACATACTATAACATACTATATAATTATATAACATGCATATCATAAATTATACACATTATGTATAGTGTATTTCATAGATCAATCAATTATAATCAATATAGCTATATAATTATACATAAACATGTATAATTACATGTTGTGTTAACATGTATGAATATACGAATGATAATACTGAATACATTCATGATCATGGAAATGGATGGTCACACACCAGAGCATCCCTGAAAGACATAAAGCAGATACTTCCAAGGGGGCAGAGCTGTGACTAGTGCACTTTGTCACTGTCCTTGTCCTCCTGGCAGAGGTGAATGGCTTGTCTGGTTGGTCAGAGGCATGAAAGGGGACAAGACTGAAAGAGCAGAGAAAAGGAAGTTTAAGGCAGAGACAAGTGGGTAAACTAATTGGAACAAACATAAAGTGGGCTGATTTTTGTGTTTTGTTTTAATGCTCACCAGAGAGCATATTCTACACAGCACTCAGTGACCAGGTAGATAGGATGGTTCACTGATGGAGGTTGGCCATTCTCTCTCCCAGGCTACTTTGCTGTCTGTATAATGGGTTAAAACAATGGTCATGGAAGAAGGGATGGAGGTTATACATTGGCCCAAGACTGATCTAGCTACCGCCATTGCTGAATACCCAACTCACTAGCAGCATAGATTGACTGAGCATTCATCATGGTGCCATCCATTAGGAGACCAACCAGCCATTTGGTGGCAGGTTGTTAAGTTGGTCTTCCATCCTATAGATGAGGGTTTTTTATCTTTATTTGAATTGTCACTCATTCCAGATATGGTCTATCTTCCCTGTGTTTGGTTCCAGTATGGTAGCCAGTGCTACCATAAAAATGGCTGATTTACTGACATGGGATCATCCACCACATGGCTTCAAGGGAGCTATTTTATGACCAAAGAGGTGTGACTAAGAGTGCATAACCACAGGATCTACTGGTCCTATCATAGACCACACCAACCCAAAGCAGCCACAATGTAATAAAGGAATGGTGTCTTAAAGTCTCAGTAAATGAGCCAGCTCAGGAGGCAAAAATCCTCCTCCAAAAATCCTGGGGTTGGGGCACTTGTCCTGCAGGATGCATGATATGCATTGAACCGATAGCCAATATGTCATATAAACTACAATCCAATTCTTGGTCGGGAACTAAGCAGTGGAAGTAGGTCTGGTTCCTCTCACCACCACAACTAGTAACACACCTAAAAAAGATGTATTCTTCTTACCCCTGAAACCTTAGGCCCTGCTGGAATAGAGGTCTTAGTTTCCAAGGAGGGAAGCCTTCCACCAGGGGACATGGGAAGAATTCCGTTGAACTTGGGACTATGACTTCTACCTGGTCATATTGGCCTCCTCAGTTGTGGGACCCAGTAGACAAAGAAAGGAGTTATTATTTTAGGAGAGATAATTTTCCTGATTACCATGAGGAATTTGGGATGTGGCTACACAACCAGGATAGAAAGTAATCAGTAAGGTTCCTCTTGGTGCTTCCATGCCCAAGGATAACTAGAAATGGGCAAGTGCAACCACACAGTTCAGGAAAGGCCAAGCAAATTAGAACCCAGACCCTTTGCAGAAGATCTGGGTCACCCATTAGTAAGCATCCTAGACTTGCTTAAGTGTTGGCCAAAGTGAAGAAGATCTAGAAGAGTAGTAGGTAAGAGATATGAGTATCTATTGTGCCCTCAAGGCCAGTTGTAGTAGCAGAGATCTTAGTTTAGTCCATTAATCTGCTATAAGATGTGCTTTATGGAGATTGCTATCAGCCATTCATCACCTTGAACAATTCTGGCTCAAACTTAATGGTGAGCTTGAACAGATCATAGTCATGCAAACAATGGACTCCACCAGGCATCCCATGTGCCCCACTTCACATCCCCTAAGCCCGTCTTTTGCTCCAACCATTGTTACAGAAATCCAACTTGCCAAAATATGTAAACATATAGTACCTTGACTCAGGTGTGCCCCGTGTGTCTTATTTTCTGATCAAGGGCTTCTTTGATGCTGCAGCATGGGACCCATGTGGGGATCCTGTACATACTGATGCATGTGCAGTCTGAAAGTGAGTACATTAACATCCTATGGAGCAATCCTTGACCATGGAGGAAGTGGACCAGTGACTCTCAGGTAAACAGTCCCGAAGATCATTCTACATAGCTCCTCAGAGGGTTCCAGTAGGATTGACCTCCAATTTCCCATAGCAGTGACTGGCTGGATAACTCACCCTTGCCTTGACTTGCTTTTTGTATTAGTTAGCTTTTGCCATATAACAAACCATTCCAAACTTTGCTCATTTAAGATAAAAAACCATTCATTTGGGGGCTGCCTGGGTGGCTCAATTGGTTAAGTGTCTGCTTTCAGCTCAGGTCATGATCCCAGGGTCCTAGGATTGAGCCCCACACTGGGCTCCCTGTTCTTCTTCTCCCTCTCCCTCTGCCACTCCTCCAAACTTGTGCTCTCTCTCTCCCTCAAATAAATAAATAAAATCTTTAAAAAAAACCCCACTCCTCTGGCTCTAAATCTATGCATCAGTTGGATAATTCTGCTTAACTGGGCCAGGCTGGGCTGATCTCAGTTGGGCTTGCTCACACATCTGGGATATTCTGGAGTGGCCTTTGCTGGGATGTCATCGTGGTTTTTTGTCCTCCAGCCGGCCATCCTGGGCTTCTTCACATGGAGGTTACGGATTCCCAAAGAGAACAGAAGGAAGAGTACAAAACCTGTTGATGTCCAGGCTGGAACTGGCACAATGTCACTTCTCACACATTCAATTGGTCAAACCCAATTCTGAGGTTAGTCCAGATTCAAGGGATGGCGAAAATACACTCAAGCTCTTTGATGAGAGGAGCCACAACGTCTCATTGCAGAAGAACATAGATACAGTGAAGGAAATAATGGAGAATATTTTTTGCAAATATTCTGCCATAACTTCTGTGATTTTTGGTCTTCCGTGCCAATTTGGCTAGGTTATGATACCCCATTATGTAATCAAACATTAATCCAGGTGTTGCTGTGGAAGTATTTTGTGGATGTGGTTAACATCTATACTTAGTTGACTTTAAGTAAAAACAGTAAAAACAGTTGCCCTTGGTCATGTGGGTGGGCCTCATCTAATTGGTTGAAATTGGTTTCCCAAAGAAGAAGTTCTTCCTCAAAACTGCAGTAGCAAATCCTGTCCAACTTTCCATCCCGTTGGCCTGTCTTATGGGTTTCAGACTTGCCAGCCCCACAATTGCACCAGCCAATTCCTTAAAATAAATCTCTTGACAGATAGATAAGCGATAGGTGGATTCTATTTCTTCAGAGAACCCTGACGGATACCACTTCCTTCTCTGACTTTTCCAAGATTTCACTCCCGTTCCCCGGGATCACGTCCCCAAAATAAACTGCCTGCAACCAGCCCCCATCTCAGGGTTTGCTTTCTTGAGAGAACCCAGCCTACGACAGCAGGCCTCTGAAAAGATAGTCTCTTTTACATTGTTTCAGTAAAATTCCGTGATAAGCCATTTGTCGTCTGATAGTGGGCTCTTGTTATTGGTAGAGAAATTCAAAATACTGAAACCGAACCTGACTAATGTGCAGGCACTTGAAGGTTGATTGGAAAGTTAGAAATTCAAGCGAAAGATGTCAGGGCTGTGAATTCAGGACTGAATCACCAACATCTGTAGCCATGGGGAATGACATTAATCTTGGAGGTTATTTGGATTCTCAGTCATATGACCGGTAGGTAGGACTTAACAGCCCCAAATCTTACCCAGTGCCCCTCCCCCTGCCTTCCCCAGTAGAATCGAGAATCTGACCATTTATCACCACCTGCAAAACTATTGCCTTGGTAACTTGGTTTCTTACCTGGATTATCACAGACTCCTAACTGGCCTCCCCGTTTTTCCTTTTACTCCCCTCCCATCTATTCTCACTCCACAAGTCAGATGGATCCTGGGAAAACATGAAGTCAGATCACACAATTCCTGTGCTCATGATCCAATCAAACGTCCCATTTTGCTCAGGGTAAAAACCAACATACAATAGCTTTCAAGGCTCAACGTGATCTGGCCTTGATCCCTGATCTCATCTCTTGTTCTTTCCCTCATTCACTCCAGCCACTCTGGCCTCTTCACTCTTCCTCAAGTGCTTCAGACACACCCATGTCTTGTGACCTTGTTCCTTCCCGCTCCTGGTATGCTCTGCCCCTCAAAGTCTCCCTGGCTCACTGCCCATGGCCACGTTCTTCACTGCTCCAGGGGACACCAACTACCTGTAACACAGACACCTGATGCATCGGGGGTCCATTGGCCAAACCCATAACATTCAAATTGGGAAAATTGAGGAACAGAGAGGTTAAGTGACTTCCTTAGGATCTACGTCTTAGGAGACTGGCAAAAGAAGCCCTGTCTCATATCTCTCCATTCTAAGAGATGTTTCTCAGAATAATTGTATTTAGAGAAAGGGGTTTGGCAAATGATCATCCAGAGAACATTTTCATCTGTGTTTCTAGGCATAACCCAGTGTTATTAAAACTGTGATGAGTGCAATGATGGATGTGTATTGAATCCCACCCTCTGTGGGAAGTGGGCCTGGAAACTTCGACGTTCCCCCACCCTCGCTTTCATCCTTGGCAAACCCTGGAGCTCAGCAGTAGCAATCCCCATGTGAGATAGCCGGGAGGAGAAGCCCATCCCGGTTTTGTACTTTTCACTATGTCATATTCAATATTCCCTGGCAGGTGCAGAGAATGACTCCTTCCCCCTACTCCTCTGAAAATGTCCCTTTCATGTTTCATAAACAACAGCTTTGCTATGCCATTGTCTCTGTTAGTTATTTTCATAATTCATAATTATCTTAGTTCTTAAAACGTAGACGTACATTTAAAAGCATGATCCAATCGTGCTTGATTGCTGCCACATTGTGTTCAAAGTAATTACCATTCATTTGGCTTTTGAGGCTGTTGAATGAATTTTCCACATGAGATTCTTTAATTTGTACATATTTTATTGCTATAAAATAGGTATTGGCAAGCTGCCTAAACTGTAGTGAAGGCCTTTAATTCCTATCACTATGTGATAAAACAAATTGAGTGCGAACTGAGAGGCTTAAGATAGAACACTTGAAATGGATCCCACTCGATTTTTTTTTTTTCTAAACCAAGCTCCCCCAGGTGTGAGACACAGGTAAGGTAGTTTAGTCCAGATGAAGGTAGTTTAGTCCAGGCTGAGAGCTCAGAACTGTTTTAGCATTTGTATAAAAATGATAATGTCCCTCCAAGATGGCAAACCTCTCTCTTCTCAGGATCTATTATTCCTTGGGGAAAGGATGTTTGGAGAGAGAAGGTTATTAGCATTTTTCATGCATAGCAAGAGAAATGGAGTACGCACAAAACAGAGCCAGGGAAGTCTTGGTCAAGGGAGAGAGCTGGGTTGGGTGACGGAACACCTGGGTCCAGGGGGGAGCTCTGCCAGCTGTGTGGCCTTTGGGAGTCCTTGTGAAAGCCAGCTCACTTGTAAAATTAAATTGTTGGAAGAAATGATTTCTAAATTTGATTTGTAATTTGTTTTTCCGAGGTTATTGGGATCGTAGCTTTAGCCAGGAGATCTTTCTCCTGAGGCTTTCTCCAGAGTTTTAAGAGTTACATCTATCCTTTTTCTTTTGTCCACATTCTAGAAATAGTGAGATGAGAGGAGAGGAAGGTGTAGAAGACATTCCAGTGTTAGCATAGATGAACTTCAAGATTTCTCCTGATCCAGACATTCTTTGCTTTAAACTCTTGGGCTGGAGAAAAATTATCAAAGGTCAACTATCAAAGGTCTTTTATTCAGACTTCTCTTTCTCATTACAATATTAACCTTATTTTGTTACTTCTGGTGCCTCCCTGCCTGGTGTCAAGACTCCTTCACTGCCATAACTTCCAGCTGATAGATAATCCTTTCTACTCAAGGAGGTTCATCTATGTTGACCGTGTTGGATCCAGTTGCCTCCCCTTTCTTAACTCCCCTATACATTCCCCAACTGACCAATATTGACCCATAGGTAGGGACATCTCTACGCCCCTATTCAGCAGGAAGATGTTACAGAAAAAGAGACCTGCCACCTTCAACAACCTTAAAGATTTAAGGGTCAAAATTGTTCAGGGGGGAAATGATGAGGGAACAGAAGGCAAGCTGAGGACAAAGCAGAAGCTGACACCCCACAACACCCCCCCCCCAAGGGATATATATGACATTCCTCATGCACTCCTGGCTGCCCTAAAGCTAAGGAAAGGAAAAACAATACTTAACTTATAGAGATCACAATCCTACAAGACCTGAGTCTCCCTCAGTTTACAAATGTCTTAGCAATCTACAAGAACAAAGCATTTCTATCAATAACCTAGCTTCCAGAAGGAAATGTAGATACAATTAAATGTCCTTATAACCTGCAGTCCATTGACAGATAGTTGAAGCAGGCAGAGTGTAATGTTCCTCCAGGAAGCTCCCAACTATCTTAATGTTAATGCCTTGCTAGAGGGAAAAACAACCTTAACTTGACAATGGCGAGGCCTCCAGTATCCTGAGCGTCTTCTTTAACATATGAAAATCCTTTTGAAAACCTCCCTTTTCCTTACCTCCCCCAACCCCATAGTATATAATCAGCCACCCCTCACAAACCCAGTGCAGCAGCTCTTTCTGCCCACGGGTCCTGTCCCTGTGCTTTATTAAACCACCATTTTGCACCAAAGCCATCTCAAGAATTCTTTCTTGGTCGTCGGCTCTGGACCCCACCCCACCAAACCTCACCTATATTCCAAAACCCCCTCAACTCCATCTGGTCAGTGGAAGCTCTTCCAGCTTCTTTAGTCCGATTTCCTCCCACCCAAATCCTTCCCACCAGCTCTGCAAAACTACCATATGTGTGGCTGTGTTTGCACATTTCTTGTCCTGGAAATGCCTCTTACTTTTCTCTGCTTTCCCAAACTTGCTCTTTGACCCAGACTTAGGGTAATTGGCATGACTTCCATGTAACCATTTCCAATTGCCCCTCCCCGGCAGCGGCAGGTGTCTCTACTAACACCCATTTTCCACTTAGTTCCATAGTACCTTGGATTGTTTTTTGGTGTTTGCTACCTATTTCTCTTCTTGCTATAACTAACTATATATTCGTTGAGAAGAGAGTTGATCTCATTTTCTTCTTTGGTGTCACTCATGTTGAGAAGTGTAGCTGTTATTTAATAGAGAGTCACTGATGGATAGGTCCAACATTATTCATTTATTTACAAACATTTAATTGGCATATTTCTTCACTCCCTCTGGAGCCTATGAATTGACTTAGTCTGGTCTCCTCTGTTCAAAGCACTCATTTTTTATCTTTGACATCCACCCTCCCCCCCCCCGGCCCCCACCATAGTGTTCTTGGAATAGGCACATAATTTAGATTATCTCTAAACTAGACACATGGCCTCTCTTGGTGTTTCTTTTGGGTTTCACTGTTAGTAGTCAAGAAGAAATAGATTTAAAGAAAGATATTTAAGATAATCCCAAAATTACATTTACAAGAGACATAACATTTCCTAGTCACCATTGCCCCTAATGTAAAAGGAACAGTTTCCTGGGGCTGCAGGTTGGCTCAGTCAGTGAAGCCTCCGACTCTTGATTTTGGCTCAGGTCATGATCTTAGGGTCAAGAGATCGAGCTCTGCACTGGGCATGAAGCCGGTTTAAGATTATCCCTCTGCCCCTCCTCCCTCCTCTGCCCCTCTCTCAAAAATAAATAAATCAAATCAGAGCTCCTCTGAGTCTTACCTGTGCAGTTATATTAATTATGTAGGCTTTCCTCTCTCTCTTTCTTGTAGGAGTCAACTGAATGAGGACCATTCATTTATTCTTTCAGCAAACTTTTTTTTCTCCTGAACTGGATACTAAAGTCATTTTATGTATTAAGATTGAACTGTTCTGCTCTCATGGAGTATGGTGAGGAAGACAGGCAATTCAAAGTGAATTAAACATGACAAAATTCTGGTAAGTGTTGTGAAAGAAATGATGTGGGGATATAGGATGACACAGGAAACAGGGAAGGTCTGATGGCCCGAAGGGTGAGAAGAAGCCAGCCATGCAAAAGGAAGGTGTATCCATCCAAGAAAAGGGGGCAGCAAGTGCAAAGGCCCTGAGGTAGAAGGAAGTTGGGTGAGAGGCATGTCCTTTTCTTGTTCACTCTACTTAGGAATACATTTTAATAAGGAGAAAGAGAGATGAGGAGCCTTTGAACAGAGGATCTACCTCTATGTTGAACAGAAGTGAGATCATTGCCACAAATGTGTCTATTAGGAGTGACTGAACAGCAAAGAGGTTTGGTGGATGGTGCAAGGAGATAGGGTAGGAGGAAAAACAAATGGATTTCTTACACACTCTGCTTTTAGAACAATTCAATGTGCATCAGGCAACTGGGGAGCGAAAGTCTTTTGCCACTGAAGCAGTTTTTGCTTCCTCCATTCTGTGGGTTGGACTTCAGTAAATACCTGTTATAATTTTGATTCCTTTTCCAATTTTCTCTGACCCGAATTATCTTCAGTATTTCTCCTCACTTGCTTCCATAGATTTTCATGTTAGTATGTATTTCTGATTTTACTGTGTCTTTAAATGTCGTTCCCTTCCACTGACGTCTTTCAGCCCAGAACTTTCTCTCCACAAACCTAGGATGTCTGCAAGGTGCCATTTACCAAGCAGTGCTACAGTTTTATTTATTTTTACTTTTAAAAAAGATTTTATTTACTTGACAGAGAGAGAACACAAGCAGGAGGAGTGGCGGGCAGAGGGAGAGGGAGAAGCAGCCTTCCCGCCAAGCAGGGAGCCTGACTTGGGGCTCGATCCCAGGACACTGGGATCATGACCCGAGCCAAGGGCAGATGCTTAACTGACTGAGCCACCCAGGCACCCCCAGTGTTATAGTTTTAAATGCACTCTGCTCGCTGCCACGCCCTGGATGTTGGTTTGTAGAAGTGTGATGAGTCAGGGCAGCTCTCCTTCTGCAGCAGAGTATTTTGTAACTGTTGCTTTTTGCCTCTGAAACTTTCTTCTGCTGACACTTACCTTTACTGGACCATGAGCAACTCTGTGTGCTTAATGCACACCAGATCTGATGATGTACTCCCCCTACCCAAGGAAGGAAACAGTACTTTAGATTTTTATGTTTTGTGATGATATTCATAAACACATGCCTCATGGTGAGGAATGAAGTCAAAGATGTAATAAATTGTTATTTTAGGGGAAGTAAAGACATATGGCCAACCTAATTTTGTAAATATTGTATTTTATCTTTTAATAGGAGTTGTCATTTTTTTAAAACTTCTATTTTTTGGTAAAAATGGGATCAGATAGAGTTTATTAGAAAGAAGCAAGAAGAGACCATATTTAATCTCTAAATTATGTAATTTAATGATATTTAGTATCCCTCTCATATGTATTTGTTATTGCAGATTGTAGTTGTTTTATACATGACCGTCTTGACTTTGGCAATCTTTGCCATTCCGTCATTCCTAATAGAAATGTTTGTGGCATCAATCTCACGTCTGTGCAACAGAGAGGCAGATCCTCTGTTCAAAAGTTCCTCATCTCTCCTTGTCCTTATTAAAATTTATTCTCCAGGAGAGTGAATGAGGAAAGGAAAATGCCTATGAAATCACAACTTGGCATGACAACAGCTTGTGATGGCCATAAGTGCCATCTAGGTACATGGATGACAAGGGGCAGAGGCAGAGATAAATGGGGGATAGGGGAAGTTTAAACAGATCCAGCAAATCAGTTGTAAGCCTCCCCCTTCTTGTCACCCACTATGGGCTTCAAGAGAAATGCGAGGCACGGGGAATACTGTTATGAATTCACTCTAATGTATACAGTCAGACCATTCTTAAATCTCAGTAGTTAGGTAGGCTCAGTAAGATTTTGCTTGTAAAATATCACACAAGCAATAATAATTGGGATGCATTGCAATCAGTTTTTACAAGTCGCTGAATCCCTTCCAAACATAGGCTTTGGGACCTATATTATACCTGGACACCTGGCACTTGCTGACCCTAGATTTTACCCCAAACCTTGGAAAGAAAACCAAATCTTTATGGACATGCCCACATGGATTTTGACAATGAATGGGAAGAGCTTTAGCCCTGACCTCTGTATACTGCTGATCTTAGCAAAACAAAATGTTGAGAAAGCATTTTCTTTTTTTTTTAATATCTTAGCAGAAGAAATTTTTCTTTTTTTTTTTTTTAAGATTTTATTTATTTATTTGACAGAGACACAGCGAGAGAGGGAACACAAGCAGGGGGAGTGGGAGAGGGAGAAGCAGGCTTCCTGCTGAGCAGGGAGCCGGATGTGGGGCTCAATCCCAGGACGCTGGGATCATGACCTGAGCTGAAGGCAGACGCTTAACGACTGAGCCACCCAGGCACCCCGAGAAAGCATTTTCTATAGCCCTTAAATGGAATTCAATACTAATACATCACAGGTTGTAAGTATCTCTGGCCTTATCCCAACTGTAAATAACTCATTCGTAATTATTTATTAGTGTCTGTTATTGTAATTGTAAATAACATGCTAACAGGGGCATCTTTTGTGTTCACTGTTTTTAACTTGTTCTGCAAAAACTCAAACATACAAGAGTAGAAAGAATAGCAACGAACCTCAAATATCCATTCCCCAGCTTCAGTGATCATTAGTTTACAGCCAATCATTTTTCATCTATACTGCCCTCCCCGGATACCTACAAATGTGTCAGTATATATGTGTATTTTTAAAAATACATAACCATAATGCCAATGTGGCATCTTACAAAATTAACAGTTGTTTTTTAAGGTTATCAAATATCCTTTCAATGAATAAACTCCGATTTTCTCATAAATATCTTTTATACATTTGGCTTGTTGAGCAAGATCTACTCAAGGGCCATAGATTGTGTTTGATTGATAGGTCTTTGAAGCTTTTTTCCATCTATAGTTTCCCTCTTTCCCTCTTTCTGCAATTTATTCTATGGCTAAACCAAGTCATTTGCCCTCTAGAGTTTTCTGCATTCCAGACTTCTCTAACTGCATCCCAGTGGTGTTGTTAAAGTTGTTCTTTCTCCTCAATGTCTTGCAAACTGGTAGCTATTTCTGAGGCTTGGTGTGATTCAAGTTGGAGTTTGGGCAAGAATTTGTCAGAGGTGGTGGTGTTATCATTTTACTTCCATCTCCTAGCATGAAGGTTGATATGGGTGGGGGGTGACTCGTGAATAGTTGTTGAATGCCTGCCTATCTCTTACCCCATCATGTTCTTATTTGAATCCCTTGGCAATTTCCATGTCAAGACGTTGTTCCATTTTCTTATGATGGGATAGCTGGCATAGCCAATGCAGTTTTGGCCTTGTACTTGACTCTATTGACCTATGGATGAATGGCCTCCCCCGGAGAACTTACCACCTGGAGGATAGGGGGAGGCATGGATGCCAATGGAATCTACAGGATGCTATGGAATACAGTACAAGCTTACTAACTCAGTCTTAGGGGGAACACAAAGTCTTCCTAGGGGGATGAATACCAGGTTTAAAGGGATAACCAGGAGTTAACCAGAGCAATGAGGTTGGAGATGCCAGTCCAAGAATGACCTGGAATTCCAGCTAGGGAATTCTGATTCCCTTTTGAAGGGATGAATGAGTTTAAGAAGGGGAGTGATACTATAGCAAAAAATCACTCTGGCAGTGGTTTGGATGTGGAATTAGAACATGGTGAGACTGTATTTTAGCCACAGGTAAAAATGTAGACAATGAGGAGGGGCCTGAGCTCTGGCAGGGGCTACAGGGATCCAGAGGTAAGCATGCATTTCAGGCACATATTAAAAGTAGAATCCACTGGAATCTGTAATGACTTAAGTGTGGGGAAGAAGGGATAGGGCTTGGGGTAAAGTGTCCCCAAGTTGCTGGGATGGCAACTTGATGAAATTTGCTTTCTGTCACCTGTATCTTTCATCTTCATCATACAAGCACGGATATTTTGGCAAATACCAGAAAATTACTGGCAATTATCTTGATCTGTGAACATTTCCAAAGCCCAGGCTGTACAGAGCAGATTGAGGGGAAAAAAAACAAAACAAGCCCCAAATCTTTAACTTTTGAGTCCAAGGGCTCTCCCTTTAAAATGAGCAAACTGGAACCACAATGAGATTTCCCCCCCAGTGAACACAACTAGAGCCTGGGGTAGGGTTAGAACACTAATGGGGCTGAGGATTTTCCTGGCAGAGTTAGCACAATGCCCTGGGATGTCTGCACTTTGTATTTGGGGATGGTCTTGGAGTTAGTAAGTCTGGGGCTGCAGGATTTAAGTTTTGTTACTTCACTTTCTGGGGGCAGATAGAGCACCCAGCCAAGTCCACTGTCTCATGGAGAAGCTTTGGGAAAGCTGCCCCCAACCTCAGTCTCTGCATGTGTAAATGGCCTTGTTAGTGGCTGCCTCCCTATGGTGGGTGGAGGATTTCTGAGAGAATAAAGCACGTCCAGGTGTGGGAAGTCCTATAAAACCTATAACTGAAGTTGTAATTGGCTGGCTTGGGCCCTGAGAATCCCAGAACTCTGTTTGTTGTCCGGACTTTGCTGTTATCCATGTGAGTGCCTGGACAGGTGACTCAAACTGGGACGTGGCTGAAGGGGCTGAGTCTTTTCTTCATCTGCCCGATGGGTACTTGGGACAGATGACCTCTACTGCCCCTTCGTTATCTAACACTGAACGACACCATAAGCCAAAAATCATGAAGGATTATTGCTTCAATTTCAGCACCAAATTCCCTCCTAATCGGCCATTCTCAACATTTTTCTCTAAGGTGGGAAAAGTGCTATCACGTAGCTCCTGGTCACATAGATTGAACCACAGTACCCCCCGACCCTCCCCAGGGGAAATCATGTCACCCATGGAGACCATTCTCACAATGCGGTCAACAGCAGCCCAGCCTCCCTGCATCTGAATTACCAACAGATCAAGTGGACCAGAATCCTTATGCAAAGGAAGGGCAAGGAGCAGTTGCAAATGAGCAGGGATCTGTAGTATTTAAAAAAATTATTAAAAAAAAATTGGAAATAACTTTAGATGCACAGAAAGTTGCAAAGATAGTACAGTGCGGTCTTGTGTACCCTTCGCCCTGATAACTCTTGCTCTTCCTAACTGTGATAGTTATTAAGTAATCCTTTAATATGTGAATAATTTAAATAATTACTAAAGCAATAATGATAGTGCGGTATCAAGCCCAAATGCTAGTGCAGTGTCACTTTTTCACACTTGCAGATTTCTGCAGCTACCGTGCCAACACGTGTCATGGTTAATTCTATGTCTCGACTCGGTAGGGTCATACTGCCCAGACACGGGGTCGAACGTTCTTCTGGATGTTTCTGAGGGTGCTTTTGGATGAGATGTAATCAGGGCACTTCGAGTAAAGCAGCGTGACCTCCCTAATGTGGGTGGGCATCATCCAATCAAGGGAAGCCTTTACCAGAATGAAGACTGACCTCCCCCGAGCAAGAGGGGATTCTGCCAGAAGATTCTGCCTTTGAACTTGAACCACAACATCTGCTCTTCTCTGGTTTTCAGCCTGGTGGCTGGCCCTGCAGATTTTGGACTTATCAGCTTCCCTAATTGCATGAGCCTGTTCCTTCAAATAAATCTCTTTCTGTATGTGTGCACACCCTGTTAGTTCTGTTTGTCTGGAGAACCCTGGCTCACACAATGCAGAACCAAGGAGTCTGTCCTTAAACCAGCTCCCCAGGAAATCGCCGGACCCTCTGAAGCGTGAGGAGCACTGTCCCCAACAATACCACTCTCAGCTGGACAAGCAGTGCAATGAGGATCCTGATGGTTAATGCAACATTGCCCGGAAGACCCTCTCACAGCGAAGAGGTAAGTTTGTCCTGGTTGGCCCAGGGGTCAGGAAACTTTCGGTCTGTCGTCCAGCTCCATTACTTGGTACCCATGGCATGCTTCTCACATGTCCATATGCATGACTGGGTGGGAATCTGAGGTTCTGTGTCTCTAGCAAACTCCTACATGAGGTTGGTGCTTCTGGTGCAGGGGACCCACTTCTGGGAATCAGATGAGCTGGAGCTGGACCCTGGCTCTGTGACCCTGGGAATTATGTCTAGCCCATATTTCTTTATTTACAAATTGGGGGTAATAAGACGTGATTCCCAAGAGCACTGTGAGAGTAGGTGACATTGTGCCTTCGAGTGCCTGGCATGGGTCTGGTACACAGTTGTCTCTCATTAAATATTACTTTTCTTCTTCTTATTCCTACGTGGAGATGACTTTTCCATGGGATAATGACAAAAGGTCAGCGTGAACATACACAGAAAGAACAGGGCTTGTGGGACTGTCTTCCCAGTTCTGAGCTGACCTTCTCCCCTTCCCTTTCCTGAACATATTAAGAGATTAGACCTGTCCATTCTGCATTGATTTTGGTTGGGTGACAGTCATTTTTGCTTTGGAGTCTGTGTTTTGTTATTTTCCCCCTGGTCCAAACTGACCGTTGGTATATAATTGCTTGAAAAATGAGTGTTCTTAGGGAATAATTCCCTACAAAAGGGCAGCTCCACCTCATTCCCTATCATCCTGGGGACCGGGATCCCAGAGCCTGCCTCGGAATAATCCGTCTGGCCATGCACTTCTCTCCTGGGGAGAAAGGTCCTGAAATGCAATTTATTGTAAAACACACAGTGGTTACAAGCTACCACAGTCAATGATATTCCTTTTATTACCACTCAGATGAGAACAGAAAATGACATTGGAAAGCAGTGAACTCACCAGAAGGGCACAGAAAGTCATTAAATTCAACATGCATCATATTTCATAATCAGAACCCTGCAGTCAGCACTGACACCACAGAATGAGTTTGTTGCAGTCATGATAATATAAAACCCATTGCATCTGCTTCCTCTGGCTCTTTCTTTTTGGACCCTAGCTGGGGCCAGGCCATTAATCACTGGAGGTGGGGGACAGTGCCGACCACTGCACTCTGGACTGCATAAATTGAAAATACATCAGTGTTTGTGGGGAGCACTGTCTTTAGTTTATCTCTGTTTGGGACAGTGGTTTCTGAAGAGCTGGGATGTTTTTACAGTAAAACCACCTCATCAGAGCACTTTCCCTTGCTTGGAGGGGGAGGGGGATGTGTGGCCCCTCAAGGCTTCTGTGGGAAGGGATTGAGAAGAAGCCTTTCTTCCAACCAGTAGAGTCTACACTTAGAGGTTGTCAGGGAGCAGATAGATGGCTTTTCCTACCTGCTGTCCCAAAAGGCATCTAAGAGTCAATGTGGTCTCAGAGGGGCCACTAAAGGTAACATCTACTTGCATAGATTCCAGGCATACCTTAGAATTTTATTTTGATTTTGCATTCTCTACTGTAGTGTATGTTTGTTTTAATTTAAAATGGTATTTTCCTCCCAGCCACCTCCCCTCTGGCCACCGCCAGTTTGTTCTCTGTACTTAAGAGTCTGATTGTTTTGTTTGTTTGCCTCTTTTTTTCTTTGTTCTTTTGTTTTGTTTCTTAAATTCCACATATGAGTGAGATCATGTGGTATTTGTCTTACTCTGGCTGACTTTTTTCACTTAGCCTTATACCCTCCAGCTCCATCCATGCGGTTACAAATGGCAAGATCTCGTTATTTTTAGTGACCGAGTAATATTCCATAGCATGTGTGTATACACCACACCACATCTTTATCCATTCATCTATGGATGGACACTTGGGTTGCTTCCATCTCCTGGCTATTGTAGATAGTAATGCTGCAATAAATATAGGGGTGCACATATTTTTTCGAATTAGAGTTCTCATTTTCTTTGGGTAAATGCTCAGTAAGGGTGAAATAGATAAAGGGAATTAAGAGGACACTGATCTCGATGAGCACCAAGTAATGTATAGAATTGGTGAATCACTATATTGTACACCTGAGATTCATATAACACTGTGTGTTAACTATACTTTAATGGAAAAAGAATATATATATTAAAAAGTGGTTAGGTCTTTTGATACTACTGTCAATAGAATTTTAAACTCTTTCATTGTCCAATAGTTTGCTGCTAGTATACAGAAATACCTATTTTTCTGTATATCGCCCTGTGTTCCTGTGACTTTGCTGAATAGTTCTAGTAGTTTTTATTAGTATTAGTATTAGTATTCTTTAGGTTGTTCCATGTAAACAATTGTGTTTTCTATAAATAAAGACAGTTTTGGGGTGGCTGGCTGGCTCGGTCGGAAGTGCATGAGGCTCTTGATCTTGGGGTCACGAGTTTGAGCCCCACATTGGGTGTAGAGATTACTTAAATAAATAAACTTAAATAAAAGACAGTTTCATTTCTTCCTTTCTAAAAAATAAAATAATAAAATAAAATACATTAAATTAGATAGTGTTTCCCTTACATGAATTAATATTGACCATCCAGGGAAGTGTGGCAAGGATCTCCTGAGGTTTCCTGTTCCCTACACACTATGCCATAGTTCTGGGAGTGTGTACTTAAGAAGTACATGTCTGCAGGATAGTATCCTGGATACCCAATTCAAGCATACAAGTGAGTCATGATCCAACACCACCCCCATTTTTTTTAGAGAGGGAAGTGGAGGGGAAGAGGGAGATGGAAAGAGAGAACCCCAAGCCCGCTCCATGCCCAGTGCAGAGCCCAACACGGGGCTCAATCTCACAACCCTGAGATCATGACCTGAGCCAAAATCAAGAGATGCTTAACCGACTGAGCAACTCAGGCACCCCATGATTTAACCCCTTTTGACCTCATGTCTTAGCACACAAACCCAGCCATCCCCACTTCCATCACATCGAACCTGTATATGGTTCCTCCCCACCTCTGGCCCTTTAAATGCAACCTGCCAGTTTCTTCCTCCTATGATGGGACATATTCCACTGAATTCACAATTATCTGGTTTATCTTTGCCCCGTGATTATAAGGTCACACGCTCTTCAAGTGGCAGTCGGGATTCAGATCCAAGTAATCCTAACCTGTAAAATAGACCTCTCAGTTATAATTCAAGAAGTGCTTTAAATGTTCAGGAATCTACTAGAGGTGTTGCATTAATATACAGAATCAATCTATGATGAAAAGTGCAATAACCCAAATCAGATCATTTTTGAAGCAGTAAAAGATGGAACTGATGTGGCAGAAAATCATATTAGCCATATAAAAGTCAGAGGCAAGAAAAAGACATTATGTAAAAAATTAACAGAAAAAGAATGGAAAGTGATGGGGGTAGCAGATAGAACAGGGAACTCCAACTTGTCACAGAGAGAATTATAAAAATAGAAGAAGACAAAGCAAATGGGGCAGAATTAATAATCAAGGATATAAACAAAGAATGCTCCAAAGTTAAAAAAAAAAAGAGAGAGAGAGAGAGATTAAAAATAGTTACTCAACTCCAGGTAAATTTAATAAGCAGACAACATCACCAAAATATAGGTTTTTAACTCCATTCTTTTAATTCAAAAAGTAATTAAAGTTTACTTCATTGTGGAGGGGGTATGCTTCAGTGGGGTGTAAAGATGAAACTGTTTCTAATCAACCAGGAGCTGTCAAATCACCCATTCTTGTCCTTCAAGGGCATCTCAGGCAAATCCAATAACTTCTTAGTCAGTTTTGATTATGGAACATCCAGTCTACTTCAAAACTTCAACCTCAAACTTGATTTTAATTCTAAATTCTCCCCTTGTGCCTCTAATGGTTCAGAGTGGGCAGAAACTGGAGAAGAATAGTCTAGCCCCGAGATAAGCCACCTCCCCCATTTTCCCTTATGACCCACATCCCCCGCTTGGTTAAGGGAAGGAAAAGAAGATTGAGGAAGTAATTAGTAGATTTCAGACTTTTTCTGGTTACAACTGCTGGTGTAACCACTAGTCTCATAAATGGGGTTCTCTTGAGGCCATGTTCAACTTCACCTGAAGACAGATTTCACCATGGACTCCCAAATGGGCATCTCCTTTTGCCCTCCAGCCATCTGAGCATCCAACCTCTTCTACAAGATATTGTCTTGCTGTCCTGGCAACCACAGGGCAGTCCTACCGCTTCTGTCCTCTCCTCCAACCATGGGGCTCCCTTGTGAGGTGCTGCAGGATCCAGGGAGGTCTTCCTGGATGGAGTGATTCTACTTCTGCATGTGAATATGCTTTCATGCGCACAAAGGTATTCATTGTACCATTGTATAAAATAGCCAAGAATTCAAAATGGTTCTGGAATCCATCCAAGGAGGAACCATAAGTATGACAAGTCTAATTTCTAGGTCACAGCACAGGTGATTCTCTTTAAAGATGTGAATTCAGAAACTCAGTCTATCTCTAAGTTGTGGCTCTACCATCTTAGAGTCCTCTGCTTCCACTATATGGGTGGAAGATGGCATGAGATATTTGATGACCAGCCTGGAAGTGACTTCCATCACTTGTGCACACATTCCATTGACAAGAACTTAGTCACATGATCTCATCTCAATGCAAGTGGGATAGATGCAAGTAGATTTCAGACTTTTTCTGGTTACAACTGCTGGTGTAACCACTAGTCTCATAAATGGGGTTCTCATCTCAAGATGAGATAGCTGGAGTGTGGGTGACTCTCTCCATCTGCCCACCCTTTTCTTCCAGGTACACTGCTCTACAGTTTTCTTTTGTGCTTGTGAGTCTCTTGCCCTGAGAAATCTCTGGAAGAGGAATATCTTCATTTTACATGGCCCCCCAAAATCTAGGGACTCATGACAAGCTCTCCAAGGACTCCTCAACATGCTTCTCTTTGTTCTGATGAGAGCACCTGAATGACATGTGAGTTCTTCAGCTCAACATGCACATGGCTGGAACATGAGATGCCAAGATCCAATTTTAGAGGGCACCCAGCAGCTCTGGGAGTTCCTCCACTGGAGTAATCCCAGGGAAAGAAGGAAAAGCTTCTTGGCATAACTACTGCTCCTCTCAAGATGCCAACGACTCTCTTTCCCCACTCTCCTCCTTATTTAAACTATATTTGAGTGGATTCTAGATGACTAGGGTGGCAAGATGGTACTTGGGTACAGTTCTCTTTAGAGTATGGGAATGTTAAAGCCACTTTGACTATAATTTTGATCCTTGATTATTCATTCTGGGGTCACAGGAAAAATCCGATTCAATATCCTGTTACACTTATAACAATGTTGAATATTACATAAGGGTCAGAACGTACCCATTGCAATTTCAAAAATAGGAAATCATTCCCTTCATGCTTTTCTGAAGTTTACATTTGGCACTTTAGCAAATGACCTTGAAACTATTTCCAGATTAACTTTTTCATTTTTTCTCCTGTGTACATGGGAAGAAAGCAGACCCTCTTGCATTGAGATGAGATCATGTGACTAAGTTCTTGTCAATGGAATGTGTGCACAAGTGATGGAGGTCACTTCCAGGCTGGTCATCAAATATCTCATGCCATCTTCCACCCATATAGTGGAAGCAGAGGACTCTAAGATGGTAGAGCCACAACTTAGAGATAGACTGAGTTTCTGAATTCACATCTTTAAAGAAAATCACCTGTGCTGTGACCTAGAAATTAGACTTGTCATACTTACAGTTCCTCCTTGGATGGATTCCAGAACGATTTTGAATTCTTGGCTATTTTATACAATGGTAGAATGAATACCTTTGTGCGCATGAAAGCATATTCACATGGAGTAGTAGAATTGCTGGACCAGAGGGTGTGTACAGTTTTTACTTTGACAGTACCAAAATCTCTCCCTCCAAAATTATCCTGACATAGAACTTTTATTTATAACATATGGCAGCACCTGATTCCTTATACCTGATTCATATTTTATTTCCTATGAGTAGATCATAGGCTCTGGCCATTTTTGTACTGGGTTCTATGCATTTCTTCCTTACAGACTTGTAACATTTTTATATATTATATTATATTATATTATATTATATTATATTATATTATATTA